>NC_090929.1:111105898-111408929 GCF_040938575.1 Ambystoma mexicanum | reverse complement strand
TCTTTAAAAATGGTCATGGTTTTAAAACAAGCACTAGGATCCAAGCACACATTGAGCAGCCTGAGCAATCCCGGACATTCAATTTAAAGCCACTTGCTCCCTAACACAATAGAGTGACCTGCTGTTAGGGTCCCAGATGAAGCACGTCAAATCTAAAACAATCGGTCAATCGAAAAGAGCAATTTATACCACACAGATTAAATTTGATTGTGTGAACAACAGGTCTTTGGAAAGTTGATTTGAGAAACATTTCTAATAAAAGATTGTTTTTTTGTTAGGAAAGCATCATGTAAAGCTGGCCTACAAGTTTAACACTGCAAACCAGTTGATGGTTCAATGGCTAACCAATATCACTTTAATAAAAACAACATTGAAATCGCTACGCTGTAGGTTAATTTTACTGCAAATTATCCTTTCCTTTATCCTCAAATGATGACATGCTTTTGCAATTTTTTTATGAATTTAAGCAGCTTAGTACCATCATCGTCACTAGGCACCGACAAGTGATAATTGACTCTCAGTGAGTAAGAAATGGTGAGATGTATGCATGTATAGAAACAAGAGGGCCAGCAACACTTATACCAGGCAGGAGCTTGTCAATTGAAATGTGTACCCATATCCTAACAGAAACAACAATAAGATGTTATCCTCCAAAGGGAGTGAACACATCAATTTGCAATCTACAAAAAAAACTCAGATTTGGAAGAAATTCGACTAGCTCAAAACCAACATGGGCTACAGTGCTGTCAAATATAACAGCATCAAATCGGGGAAGAAAAGAAAGAAAAAAAATGAAAAATCTGATGTGCAAAATAACAATGTCCCTGGGGGCATGTCAGTGAAGTTTCTTTCCTAGATAGTCTTCCGAAACTCTCCAAGACCGTTGGCTAGCACCGAGAAGATTAAACCTATTGTGAGGAATCTGAGGGCGTCCTCACTTCTTTCCCCAACATATCCTCCTCCCAGCTGGCCAGGGAAAGGCCGTCGCTATTGGATCCTGACCATGGGAGTGGATATGCGAGGAAGGATCACCTGGGAGGAGAAGACCTTGAAAGTGGGGCTGAGGCACCCTTGGGTGAGACACGGTATCCCCTCCGTCCCCATTTCCCTTTTCCCATGAATCCAATGTCCCCCCAAGCCTTTGTATATTACTACCAGTCCATTCTCTATCTTGTGCATGAATTATCTCACAGTAAACACCACTTTGGTACTAGGATGAGGAAGAGACACCAGAACCATACATCACACAAACACCATTTTGGTACTGGGACGAGGAAGATGCAACAAAGACTGACAACAGACTACTGAACTAACTCTGCGCAGTCTAGTTATCGAATACCTAATCCAGCTGGCAGTATATTTAAAGGCCAGTGTCAAAAGCAGGAGAAGGACGTGAAGGAGAGAGCAGTTGTGTGGAAGCAAAACCCTGAGAAGTCCAGAAAAGCCAGAGATGGATGAAGAGCAAGCGCAGCGGTAAGCCAAATGGAAAGCAGGCCGTCGCGAGAAAGCTCTGCAGAGGAAAGCTGGTACTTCCCTCTGAACCGGAGAAGCATCTGGAGAGGCCGGGTGAGAGCCGGAGGATCACTGCTGAATGAACCACAGCAGTGAAGGAGCTGGAGGTGTCACGGCGGCAGTGAGGTGCATCGGTTATACCGGCGGGCGAGAGAGAAGCTGTCCACGAAGCTGCAAGAGGCCTGGGAGGACAGAGAACGCTTCCCGGAAACATGATAAGTGCTGCAGCCCCACACCGTAGGTTGGACATGCCAAGCAATACTGGTGAGTCTGCCCAGGAGCGCTGGGAGCCCGGGGCGTACCGACACAGGTTTCAGGGGTATAGTTGTTATATATGACAAGTGGATAAAAGAAAGACTGCAATTAAGCAAAATCCCTAATTTAACTCAATTTGGGGAAACTACAGAATAAGTACGACGACGAAATAATGAACTGTAATGAAACCAGAGAAAGTATTGATACCAGTGAAGTGAATTGGTTATAAACTGTCATGAAAGCAATGGTAATAAGCAAAGCTAAGTAAACAAGCATAAGTGAATGATTGATATGAACATTGCCAAGAGTCAATTGCGCACTGCCCAGAATCAAGCAGATATTATTGCACATTATTAAAAAAAGAAATGAATTGCTGAGAAAAGTAAATCTGTATGCAAACCTGGCCAAAGGGTGTCAGAGGTTGAAATCAGAAGACCTGAAACAGTGAATAAGTTTCCTAGCAGGACAGTGTATTGGGAAGCTTATGTTGGTCATTGCAAGTGAAAGCTACTAAACCAGTGAATGATGATAAAAGCGGAAACAATAAAGCTTCAAGGGCAAGTGAAAGGAATAAGTCGAGCCTTCTTGTGAACCTGGAACTGTGGTAAAATTCCTATGAAGCAGACGCAAGAAATGGGTGTCGGCTGCGTGACCTGTAATGGGTGGACCTTGTGGTCCGACAACTGCACCTAGACTGAATACACGCACCTAAGGAAAACCCACTTTGTGAATGAATAAAGGAAAACCCGTGTGAATTGAAACTGAGGAGCTGAACTTTATAAACTGGTGAAAGGTAACCAAACTGAAGAGCTAGGAAGTGAACCAAAGAATTGTTTTATTTTGGAACATTGACTATCCTGAGGAAATTGATTATTTTGGAACTTTGATAGAATCGAAAGCTTGGGGAAGGGAACCCCTCTTTTGTAAAGGGAACCCCTCTTTTGCGAAGTGAACTGTTTGAAACTTGGGTAAGGGAAAACCCTTTATTATCCAAGAGCTGGAAGAAGCACTGAACTTTCAATGGACCACTTCTTATTTGATGCTGACATCCCTACACGTTGTATACAATTAGATGTGAGGGCAAGTACAGGTTTTGGACACAGGCAGACATTTGCTCTGGACTTCCTGACACAGACTATCATTAGTTTTATTTAGGTAGGGAAATCCCACCTTAGCATAGGGCAAGTTAGCCCGTTTTCCAACCCGCCTTTTTATTTAATACAAGTGTGTACTAAAATTCTTATTCAGTTGTCAGTGTCTACTTCATGATACCTTCAGACTATCAGCAGAAGATCACTAAAGCTTCTCTCTGGGCATGACATTTCAGATGAGTGTTGAACAGAATCTCTACAACCTCAATCAGTGCTTTATGGGCAGTGCACAGGCTGTAGTCCTGGACAGTGTTCCAATAACTTACATTAAATCACACCTCAAGATAATGGGGCATCAAAATGGACAAAGACTGTGCTATTGAAGGATTCAACAGCCTCTGTAAGGGTGGGCGGGTATTCCTGTGAACAGTAAATGCAAAATGGGTTTCCTTTTTAGAGCAGTTGAAACTAATGGGTTTCCTTTTTAGAGCAGTTGAAACTAACTGCTGGGCACATGGGGTCAGTCCGTGCGTAAATGTGTGGCATTGAACATGCTATGGAACACTGCCTCATCTCTACCTGTAACTCTACTGCCATTTATTACTCTCCTACCCTACATCATCTTATCCTATTACCAAGAGGCCACAATAAATAACATTATATAATATGCTTGATTTACATTATAATCGACTACTGTAATAGGCTGTATTATGTGTTATGTGGTATGTGTTTCGATATGGGCAATGCTCATCACTTTTTAGACTTACGCTACCAAATCACAGTGTTTCTGAAGCAGCTGCCCATCTGAGGGTAGCATTTTATAATTTAACCTAGCAGTTCGTGCTGGACTGCCTCTTCAGGAGTGGGACGAAGCCTGATTTGCATATGGTCTTTCCCCTTTTGTAATGGCTTGGCAGGTAAAGAATGATGGTCTGGAGGGTTGCCCAGAGCAATGCCAGAGGTTACGATTTATTTGAAACCTTCAAGCCATCACCTCTTGTTTTGCTATACCATTTTCCAATTACAGCATAATCTTATTGCGGCCTCATTCTGTCAACATTGTAAATATCTGAGGGTGTCCATTTCATTTTATTGGGGATTCCTATTCTTACCCTGAAAGAAAGTGGAGGTGTACAGTGCATCTGTCAAGGAGAACTGTTTGAACCTTTGCCTTTTTGTTGCCACAAAATGTTTACCCCTGGAAGGGAGCCATTCCCCTGGGAGGAAGCCAACCACTGGAAACAAACGTCTTCACCCAGTCCAGAAGACTGGACCAAGAAGGACTACTTTATCTTTATTTTCTAATATAGAATTTAAGGGAAAGAAGTAGGGGTTTTTGACGGTGGGCTATTGATTTATAAGGTCATTCTGACAGAACCCTTACAAAATGTAGGTGAGACAGGAAAACCCCTCTTAGAAATAGAAAATAAAGAGAAAACATAACTTACCCCGACTAAATAAAAGTCTATAACAATCACAATGCCACCTGTGTGTCAGTCCTCTCCTTCTGCACCCTTACACCAGGCATAGAAAGGCAATAGTCTTCTCAATTTTCCACATGCAGACTGAAGACGGAGGTCCATTTGTGGCCCTCGTGACCCCTACTCAACTTGCAGCCCAAAGGCAGAGAAATGAGAGATGACAAGACGCCAAGAATATGTACAATCATTGCACATGCTTAACTGCGACTAACATGGACGGCCATGAGAACAAAGATGGAAGCCATAGGTGCACTGAAGTGAATAGGGGAGGCAAGACATACTTGAAATACGTGGAGAAGCTGACAGGCTGGTTCTGCAGAAGGCAGGCAAACAGAGCTTCCAGCACAGACACAGTGTACATCCTCGTCAAAGATGAGGAGAGATGGAAAGTTTACAGTTTACCAAGGCGCTAAGACACCTGCAAGGAATATAGCTTAACATCCTCATAATTACAAGCAGGAGAACTCCATTCCGTGGTGAACACACACGTGGGCCTGGAAGACTAGGACAGTGCCTATTGATTCGAGGCAGTTGGAGGAAAGCTGTTCCCATCGAACCAGAGGTGGAAAGATACAATTGCTACACAGGTTCAAAGCTGGATGTACGCTCTCAGGACTTAGACGATCAGAGATGGCAACATGATGTGAACATACAGCAGCTTTGTTATCGTTCCCGATTGCCTTGAGTAATTCCACTCAGTCTGGTAGCTGTCCAAGGTCCCAAGGCTGGGAAGACACTTTCTGTGCAATCCTTAGTTACCTTTTACGTTAAGGCACACTATGTTGAAGTGGGCAATAATTTCCCTGTTAACCTGCAACTTGGTATTTGTTTAGATTATATTTAGAGGTGGTCATAGGAGGAGCCACCAGATATGACGATCCAATAACCAAACTAACCCCTATGTATTATGTATATAGTTTTATATAGTTTTCCTAAACTGACCAATCCCCATCCCTGAAGGGTTAGGCAGCGACCCGCGAGGATCGAACCCAAGACCACGCATGGGAATAATTGAAGAGGTCGTCAGGAGCTGCCTTGGAGGAATCCCTCCCCGCTCCCCGTGGGACACTAAGCAGACTGGACGGCAAAGTGGCAGATTGTTAGAGAGTCGGTGTCTGGGGGGCTTCAGCAGATCACGGAGTGCAAGTATAGACTCGACTATAAAGCAAATATAGGGGAAGGGGAAGTTCTGCTCAGTGTTGCGTTTGTGTTTTATACAAAGGTCACCCCTTCTTTAGGCGGTCAGTTAAGTTTACGTATAAAAAATAAAAAAATATATAAAAAGGTTACTTGTACTCTGCTTGGTTTATGGATGAAAAGTACTTTAGAAAAACACTAAAAAAGGATACCCATGAGTTAGGCAGTTTAGCTTGGTTCATGGACGATTATGTATGGTTACCTGTGCATAGGTATTATCAAGAGACGCTAGTTTACATCATGGAAGGGGATTTTTTTAATTTTTCTCATTGAGATGTATTCCTATATGCAGAAATATATAAGAAGGACCATATGATTATTTGGGATACCTTGTGCGGCAGGAAGACAGTCGTGCGTTATGTTACAGTTGTCATTTTGTTTATGTGGTCAAAAGCAGCGGCTATATATCAAAGTATTAGGGGTTGGACAGTTGGGAATGTCACATGTTAGGTTGTTGAATAGGACTTGAAGTGCTTAGAAGTTGGTGGATTACATTCTGTTGGACTGTTTGAATTGATGAAGTGTTGTGCCATTTGGGCGGGGCTCAAGGAGCACATGGACAAAGTCGCGGTTGAACCTTAAGGATGAAAAACGCAGTGTGAGCGATGCACGGAACAGGCTCTTGTTGATGGTGGTGAGCCAGAGAGGCTGTTGAGAAGGTTCTTTGGATTGTTATGGTTTTGATAATTTGATCGAAAAGTGATGTTAATTATGTAAATTGTGAATTGACAAAAGGTAAATTGAACGTGTCGAAAAACCAATTTGAGGTCAAGTACTGAAGATTACAGTTACATGTCAAAATGAGGTATACACCCCTTCAACATTTATGCAAGTCCCTCCCGCGTTATCAAGACAAAATATGCACGTATAGCGCAGAATGGACTCGCAATACAGAGCGCAAATTGGCAAAGCCATGGCCCAAAGACGGAAGATTTTGCAAATGTGTGCAGCAACATATGACCACATACTTATATGCAGCTTACAAGAAGAAGAAATTAGGTAACTAATGGCTATATTAGACCTATTGAAAATGTTTCAGAATCAGGAAGGGGACCCGACCTAAAAGCAATGGATGTTGAGTCAACGCGATGCGGGAGGCAAATCGCCTTCAGCTCCTCCTCCTCCTCCAACTGCAGATGTAGACCTAACACCAGAAAGTCAGGGATTTTACCCCTTAAGGGAATTGAAATCAGCGGCAGGATACACCTATTTTTGCACCTTTAGCATATAGCAGCGAAGACACACTTAGCAGCGCAAAACAGGGGAATAAAAAAGCATAAGTTATCAGTGGCAAACATAAGGAGCACAGCGAATTACAAGTGAAACTGAGAGGAGACGACAAGGGACGAATCAGATATAGTGGGGATCATGAGGCGACATTTGGATGGGTGGGGGGACAGATATTGCTTAAATTGGATGTGAAGACCACAAGTGTTCTAGGACATATGGGAGAGGAAGCTCCAAGACGTAAAGATGCGGAGGAAGAAGCTCAAGAATGAGCAGCGATAAAGGGAGGAAGTACAGAGAAGAGAAAGGTAAGATAAGGAGGAATGTGACAGGATAAGAAGAGAACGAGCAGAAGAAAGGGAGAGGAGAGGGAGAAGAAAGGCAGAGGGAGCTAGAGAAGGAAGCAATGAGGAAGGCAGAAGAAGATTAAAAAAACAGTTGCAAATAAAGAGAGAAAGGAGAAGGTTGGAAGTCGAGGAACACGTTAAAGAGCGCTGATGCAGAGAGGAAGAGACAGATAGGAAACGCGAGCAGGAAAGAGACGAAAGCAAAGAGACAGCCTAAGGAAACCGCGGACACTATGACAGACTTGACGCATCTAAATGACGATGAGTAAGAGGGGATACGAAAAAAAATAGGGGAACTCAATAGGAGGATAAGAGACAGTTCGGTTGCCTCAAAGGCAAGTAAGAGTACAATGGGGTCCTCGCTGAGGGTGGAACAAGGTTCTTTAGATAGAACGGAGGGGAAACTGGGAGAAACCGATGTTAATGAGGCTCAGCTTTGAGGACGAAAGAAAGGAGACGGTGGTGATAGTATTGGGACTATGGGGTCAGATGAATATCGACAAGAAAGTGACGATGACGAGAGGGAGAGGCCTCGCTGCTGCTCCAAGAATGTATGCCTGGACAAAGACACATTATGGGGAGAAGGGGAAGACACGAAGGAGAACCCGGATGACGACTGGAGCGTCCCATGGACAGTGCAGACAAAATTACTCCATATGCGCAGAGGCTCAGGGCCCTGCCAGGACGGAAACGGGCAGAGATAAGGGCGTTCACAGCCATCAGAGGCATGACGTGACTAGGGAATGAGTCTGACACAGTTCCCATTATTAGAGAAGGGGGGGTGGGCGACCACAGTATATACTGTGGCAACAGATGAATTTGAGGTGTAAGCTACCCTCGTTGACTGCAGGGGCTGGGAATTGAATTTCTGAGATAAGAAGACTGACAGCAGGGACGACACTGGCAGTGGGTGACATGAAGAGCCTACCCTCAGACATTCTTGGGGATGTAGTGGATGACGTTTGGAAAAGAGCATGATACTCCGAAGTGACAGCACAGAACACAGTACACGATGGCGCACCATTCAATAACTAAAGAGCAGCCGTATGGCAATTTCTAAGGATACAGTACCCAGACACATCTGACATAAGCGCGATTATGGTACACAAAATGCATGAAGACGAAGATCCACTCCAATGCATTCAGGAGATTCATGAGCATTGAGGTCTTCAAACGAGATAACCGTGGGATAAAACACTGGGGTTATTTTACCATGTATTATGTCAAGGGATGCCAGTACAGGTACAGAAAAAACTGAAGAAATTAGCGGGGATGGAGGCTAAGCCATGGTCAGACATCCAACTAACTATAGTGCACTATTGTCGGTTAATGCAGGAAAATACAAGAAAAAAGCACGAGGATAGAAAGCAGGAAGAAGCTAAGTTAGGGCAGAAAAAACTATTGAAGTACACAATGGATGGGGCGATGTTGACAAGCGGGGAGGGAGTAGTTTCCCAGAATATGCAAAATCGACTGCAGATAGTAGGAGGAGGCAGATTTAATGGGGGACAGCCGAGACCAATGGGGGTACAATACAATGCTGGCTATGTGGAAGGATAGGTCACATATATCAAATGTTCAGAAGCAGGGGCGGAACGCAACAGAATGAGGGAATTCCACATCAGCCAACTTATCAGACAGAACAAACCGACTAATAGGCCCAAGATCACACAAACGTGCAGACCTACATGCCACAACCGGCGCAGACACAGAGCATGCCAATGCAGCCATACTAACCCATGATGCATACACCGCAAGCACATCAACATGCGCAGCCACCTCAACCAACACATCAAGCACAGATGCAGCAGAACATGGTTGCGACGACACACACAGACTCCACGATGTAGACTCCCGTACGAATGTTAGGAGGAGCGACTAGTGGGGGCAATCCTTTTACCTGCATAGGAATGTCATTATATCCACAATAGGACACCCCACAGACAAACCTGATGTGTTTGATCCAATCCATTACACCCAACCCGAACGAGGAACCATGTATAGGGGGTGACACTAGGTGACAAGACTTTCTCCTTTCTCATAGATATGGGAGCAACTCGATCTGTATTAGGGAGGGGAGATGCCCAATGTCAGGCATTGCCATGAATGCACAGGGATTCTCTGGGAATACAGATTTGGTTCATTTCCCAGAAGAACCTCCGATTTAAATAAGAGAACACGACACGACTATGCCATTGTTGTATTCCCGACAGACACCAGTAAACCTAATGGGCAGGGATATGATGAGCGGCCTTAACATGGCCAGGGGATAGTATGCCCGACTCCAGGAATTCACTACATGAACGTGATGGACATTCAGGCATATTGCAGGTAGACTGTATAGAGAGGGGTGCCAGAGAACCTTGAGCTTTTCCAATATGGATTGCAAGTGCTGATAGCATGCTTTCCAGGGATACAAGGCAAATTGCTACATATACCCAACGAGTTAATGTTCAGACCACAGGTTCCCTTAGATGAGAAGGAAGGACAGGTGGTACAGATAAACCTGGAGGCGGTTAGAGTAAAGGACGAGAGAGTAGTACTGCATGGGACTGACGACATAGGATGAGCATGGAGGACAGTAATCATGGTGGGGGTAGGGCACAGATTGACTTGACAGATGAGGAGCTGTTTCGAGACAATCGTTCAGATCACGAGACAGTGTTTTTCATGAGCATTACCCATTGTGGGCGATACATTACAGGGAAGTACCACAGAGAATGGTTTTGCTGAAAAAATGCGCCACCACCATTTCTCATGGAAGACTTGGCACGAGTACCCAGTGTTCTATGCACCAGCATTCCATATGACGTGGGCCTGTTAAAGGGAATAGGAGCTGTTAAAGTAAAGCTCAAGCCAGGGGATATTTTACCGAGGGGAGAGGGGAGAGAGAGAGAGACAGAGACAGAGATGTATGAGACAATCGCTGCTTTAGTAAAGCAAGGCATTCTAGTCCCTTCGGAGTCAGTGTAATACCGCTGTGTACCCAGTGAAGAAGGGGACCGGGGATTGTGGCATTTTATCCAAGATTTACATCCTTTGAACCAAATTGCTGAGGCAGAATTTCTGTTAGTTCCCAATCTAGCGACAGTTTTTTGTAGCATTCCGCTGGAAGCTACACATTTCACGGTAATAGATTTGAAGAATGCCTTCTTTTCCATACCACGCCACGAGGTGTCACAGGACTCGACATCTTTCCTATATAGAAACCGGAAGTGGAAACACACGAGATTACCACAGGGGTACTGTGACCCGCCCTCCATCTTTAATAAGGTCCTCCAACTGGACCTTGGAAACATACAGATGGAGAGTACCGTCATTCCGTACGTAGACATTTTGATTTGCAGCAGGTCCGAAGAGCAGTGCCAAAATTACTCAGTGCACTTATTGACAGTACTGGCAGACAAGGGTTACAAGGTAGACAAGGCAAAACTACAATATAGCCTATAGGAGGGGTTGTACATCGGATAGCGGATAGCGGATATCACAGGAATGCCGGAAAAAGGTAACTCTAGAGAAAGGGCAGAGACAATCTTCAGAACGCCGCTGCCACAGACATTAAGAGAAATACAACAATTCTTCGGCCTCTGTAATTATTGCATAGCCTGGGTATTCGATTACAGCACATACACAATACCTATATTAAGCAGACTCCGTGAGGCAGAGAGGGGGGGACAGTAACCTATCATGGACACGTGGAATGACAAGCCTTTGAGGAGCTGAAGAAGGCCATATGCACAGCTCCAGTGGTAGGGATTTCCAATTACAATGATGAATTCTATTTGTTCTCACACTCGAACAGAGTAGTGATGACTGTGGTGCTCACACAGAAGACAAGCTTAGCACACAAACGAATGTCCTACTATAGTGGACGTTTAGACCCAGTGATGAAAGGACATTACCCTTGAGAGCAAGCCTTGGCTACTGCTCCATTCACAGTAGAGAAGTTGGCGAGTAACACAATGCGGTGCAGCACCACACTTTATGTGGAGCATGCCATCTTTGCAATCCTCGAAAATCCCAAAAGCACATTGACTACCCAGAGAGCATCTGGGTACAAGGCAATTATCTCAAACCCAGTTATAAAAGGTAGTGAGATGCAGAATCGTAAACCCAGCGACATTTATAGCTGACCCAGTGGAAGAGGCAGACTATGTGCACGACTGTACTACATGCATGGAATAATAAGACAGCATTCCTAAGGTGAGGAAGAATGTCCTTTAAGGGGGGGGGGGGAGAGAAATGCTTTGCATTGACGGGTCATCAACTATAGACCAGACAATGGGAGAAAGACATACTGTGACAGCAGTGGTGAAAATGAAATAAGACGGGACAGCCGAAGTAGTAGCAAGTGCAAGATTGCCTTCACATTTTTCAGCACAGGCAGCAGAATGAGTGGCTCTCATAATGGAACTAGAAGCGTACAAAGACAAGGTTGTCACAGTGTATTCCGGTTCAGCCTATGTCGTCTACAGTACACGCTGGACTGTCACAGTGGCAGAAGAGCGGATTCCGACGTGCTAACGGCACACCAGTGCAGCATGCGCCCCTATACGGTAGACTCAGACACGCTACAACTTTCATCAGCCATATCGGTGATGAAGTGTCAAGCATAAATGAAGGGGGATGACTTAGTCTCCTGTGCCAACGAAGCCATAGATGCAGAGGTAAAGTGCATATTTTGCAGAAATAAATTAGTTTGAGACTCCATCTAACACACAGATACGTGTGCACAATATGATAATGAAGGAAGTGTATAGTTCACTACCTGCCACGCAAATAATGGCGTTTTAGTAAAGGCACCATTAGTATTAAATGAATTTTGGAAAAGGAGGGCTTGTTCAATATTCCCTACAGACGCATTATGGTGACAAGTGAGTACAGGCAAGCTAGTGATTCCAGTATTCCAGTAGCAATTGCATCAACCCACTCATTTGAGTAGGACCATACTTTCTGCACACATTGGGGAAGAGTGATTCTGTCCGAACATGAAGAAGCATATAGCCGCATTTATGGAAAATTCTACCTTCTATAAAAAGAATAACGTAGGCCCACCATGCGTGTGGTGCGAGGAGTAATAACCCACCCAATTGGGCCTTTCCAACAACTCCACATTGATTATGTAGACATGATGCAAGTCTGCCAAGGCTATCGTTACATGATAGTACTGGTATACCCTTTTTCCCGATGGATCAAAGCTGGTCCGTGTTCACGCCCCGATGCCCTCAGAGTCACAAAATTCCTCATTAGAGAGGTGTTCCCAGGATGGGGCGTGTGCGAGGTCCTGCGGTCTGGCAATGGACCTCATTTTGTAAATGAGACCTTTGAGCATATCACAGCTCAACTGGGGATTAAGCACAGGTTTTCCTGTGTGCGTCACCCGAAGCAAATGGAATATGCAAGCGCCTCGATGGCCTACTAAAAGAGAAAATAGCCATAATTAAAGCCACATTGAGAAAGGCATGGCTCCGTTGCCTGGCCTTAGCTTTGTTTGCATTGCGCAATCAGCCTTTAACCGACCACCATTCAACCCCATATGAGGTGGTGGCCGAACAACGCATGCAGCTTCCACTTGCTACTCCCACTAGAGCACTGTCAGACGCCAACAGTTCTGCTGTTGCATTAGGAGATGAGATGCACGATTACATCCCTTCGATGATGACTAGCACTTCTCTTATCTCTCGACTGCTTTAATCCTGGAAGGAGAGGTGGAAGAAGATTGAGGAAGACAACACACCAGAAACGTGCACCGAGTTCCTTAAGCAACCACTACTTTATCCAGGAAACTCTATTTAACGTAGTTTTGTCAGGCCTTGGTTCAAACCAAGGTTTTAGGGACCCTATTTTATAGAGCAGGCCACTGGCTGCGCTGTTAAGCTGAGTGGCAAAAAAGCCTGGCAATATATTTGAGACATGAAACCCTGCCGGGGTGAGACCGCCTCCCGCCACAACAAAGACCATTTGATGCAAGAAGAACAAGATAAAGGAGAAGAATCACAACAAAGATTGATTGCCTCAGTCTATGACCAGAATTAGGGAAGGAAAAAAAATGCAGAATTAGATAAGGTACACTATCCTTTCTCACAATAGGTATTCATCGTGAAAGTAAGAGGACTGTTTAAAATTCTGCAGCTGCATACAACATTTGAGCAGCACTTTATTAGATTTGTAGTTTAAACTGATACTGAACGTATGATCCAGCCTAGAATGTTTTTTCATGCTTTTCTGCTTTACGGGGCACAAACTCACCCACGTCTGACCAATGGGGATCCATCCGTCAACACGTTGTTGAGCAGCGCTAGGATTCGTATAGTGTGGGAACGATTATTTTATGCAGCACTCGCTCACTATTTTAGACAGAGAGCTACACTAACACACTAAAACAATATTCATATGTTTTTGAGGATTTTTTAGGTGATTCTTACGGACATTCAGAGTAACACAGAAGACATCCGGTACTTCAAAAAATGGCAAATGTAATTCAAACTGCTGTATTGATGTTTCGTGCCTTCTGTTGTCTCTACTTCTTTACCCTCTTTGCACTACGAAGCATTTAATTTTTGCATGCACATGCTTGGACGCCTACTAAAGCAAACCCAATCCATGCTTTAACAGAAGCCATATCTGCGCAGGTGACAAATGCAGCCAAAGAAGTAAAAAGATTTAAACGTAGTGCAGATGCAGAGGTAAATTTGTATCCAACTGATTTGGTCCATATTTCCAGCAACATGTGTACAAGCACATATCTAAGGTGGGTAAAGAAACTATGATGGAGAGCCGTTAGGTAAGCTCTCTCATCCCCTCGCCAGGAGTACATCCAGAGTACAATGCCTCATGCAGTTGTCGCTCTGCACCACCAGAGGCAGATTTCTAGGGAGATGGGCTGCACTACGATTGATGTCACAGAAGACGTAACTGTATGAAGATAGCTACATCAAGAGCCCAGACATGATAGTGGACTACTGTAGCACTGACGAGAAAATAGAATACATTTCTGATGGCCAACACAAAGGAGAAGCAAACATAGTGACACAAAAACAATTACAGTGTCCCAAGACAGGACAAAAGGAAGTAGGAAGAATGGCAGGATTCTGGGAAGACCACAGCTGTTTGTATATGGACAAATCTACACAACAAGGGGTGGAAAGAAGGGATTGTTGGGAGCAAAGCACACACGCTCCTAACAGTTCCAGTAGAAGTGGTACAAAAGGAAAATGCCAACTGCCTCAAAGAATGGGATCGCAAGTGCAAAACTGCTCACATGGGTAGCGAATGAAGCATGTCCTATGCCAATTCTAATACTCGAGAGAGCTTCGCTGTGTTTCCAGAATGATGGTTCAGTCAAGGTTGGAGAGAATAAAGGATGCAAGCAGATATCGAAGATACCTGGCATTAAAGGTCGGCAATGCAGTGCTAATGGACCACTACTGGGCCTGCCGGTCAAAGGCATACATGCAATTTCCACCCAACTGGAGGGGGGGATATACTCTCTCGTACAGCTGAACACACCAGCATTAGTAGTACCCCGGAAAGGAATACAAGTAGACTGGTTCCCTAAGATGGATGCCCATCAAAGGAAGAAGTGATCTGTAGAGCTGACAAAAGTGAAGAGAGGGACCTATGCATCATCAAAAATGGAAGATGCACTGGACGCAATACCACCAGAACATAGGTTGTTCAGCAGGACCGAGATGTTCTTAGCATACATCGTTCCTGCGGTTCAAGCTAATCTGAATGCCAAGTGGCTCCAAATCACACGATGGGAGCGGACGCAGACGATAAACTCAACCGTTAAGGAGTTCAACGCCATCAAAGAAGAATTGAGAGCTGTCAGATTAATGGCCCTGCAGAATCGATACGTTCTAGACCTTCTCACGGCTATGGAATGAGTTGTTTGCGCCAAGATCGTGCATTCTTGCTGTATATGCAGACCTGCCCACGATGAGGAGAATGGGACCCTGACTGACAAAGGCTATCACCCGACTATCAGACCTGCATGCTAAAATGGAGGCAGAGACAAATGCTGTAGGAAAGGATGATGACTGGTTATGATAAATTCTTTCCTCGATACCATCATGGATGGCCAACAGATTTAAAGTACTGATAACGGCCTTGATACTAGTGTTATTTGCCTTCTGTGTCATCAGCGTAGCAATATCACAATGCAGGAAGACTACATGGATGAAAGTGGTACTGGACGTAGAAACAGAAGACGAGCACGCAAAAATACATAATGCGCTGAAGTCGCAACTGACGTCGTTTCCTCTGTTCCCGCAAGACACAATGTTCAAGTTTGCTGCCAACTCTCGTGACTACTAGGGAAAATTGGTATGGTGCGCCCCGGACGGAGATGACCTGGAGTTTGGGCGACCTTGCAAAGTATCATGACATCTAGGAGGAGTAACGAAAGTTTGGGTCCCAAAACTATATGTGAATAGAGAGGGTCGTTTGGGGAGTGTGGTCGACTTGTCGACCAGAGAGGGTATTGAAGACGGAGGTCCAAGTGTGACCCCCTTCAACTTGCAACCCGAAGGCAGCAAAATGAGAGATGGGCATCACTACTGGCCACTTCATCGCCATTGTCGATCTATCTTAGATGTGAGAAACGTTACTCGTTCAGACAGCCATTCAAACTGTACCCGACTGACAATATAGAGGAGATAGAGTTGTCATTGATCAAACAAGTTGACGCACTAGAACTTCGAAAGCTGATGATGTTACTAATGAAATAATGAGGTAGATGCATTTAGACATGAAGCATATAGGCCTCCATGCACAAAGCTACACAAACACTTTTAGTTTATTGCCGATAGACAAGAAACAAATGCTTATGACTCATTGGTAGTTAGAGGACTGATACACTTACACCAGTAGATCTTAAGCTACGCGGAAACAGCAAGAGACCAAGAATACGTACAATCAGCTTGCACATGATTAACTGCGACTAACGTGGACGGCCATGAGAACAAAGATGGAAGCCATATGTGCACTGAATTGAATGGGGGAGGCAAAACCGACTTTGAATACATGGAGACATCGACAGCCTGTTTCCGCAGAAGGCAGGCAGACAGAGTTTCTAGCACAGACACAGTGCACATGCTAGCCAAGGATGACCAACATTTTCCAGTTTACCAAGGCAATAAGATACCTGCAAGGAATATAGTTTAAAATCCTCATAATTACAAGCAGGAACGCTTCATTCCATGGTCCACACACACATGCATGACCTGAAGACTAGGACACTGCCTACTCATTTGAGGCAGATGGAGGAAAGCTGTTCCCATCATACCTATGCCATTCTAGTGTGATTCCCGTCACTTTGTTTGATAATAAAGGCAGTTAACATTGCCCTATGGTTGAGTCTTCCGTTCTTGCGGCTGGGATTTTGTTGGGGCCCAAGTACCCTCTTACTGGTAATCGGGGTAGCAGCTAAGAGTGCCCCTGCTGCTTCTTCACACAGACAGTACACCATTTCTTAATGGCCAAGAGTAAATTGTCACTTGCCAATGGCTAGTAGCCTGTGCGCATTCGGAGGCTCGATTAACCCATAGGGGTGGCCCTATAATCACAATAAACACATTCCACAATCTTTATCAAGTACCAATAACAATAATGTTTTTTTTTTATTCTGTGTAAAAGCTGGAGGGAGCATTATATCTCATAGTCTTTACTGTTAAAACTCAGCAGCAAAGGTTTGGCATACAAACTAAGTACATTTTACCAAAAACCTAGAAAAAGGTTTGCTTTTTCTGAAACATGCAATGCACACCCTCATATCCTCTCCTGTACTTGCCATCTTTCTTTGCTGCTCACTCAGCAGATAAGTTGCGCCTTCTTCAATGGCCTCTATGCGTAGTTTGATACTGTTACTATGTGATGCTTTAACGATGCTTAGGCTTTATGCATTGGTAAGCGATTGACTATATTGCCATTGTGTATTTGGGAAGAGAAGACACTGCATAGGGCGCAACCCCTGTGCTCCACCTTAGGGCGTCGCTATTTAGCTGAAGTCAATTTTCCTTCTTTATAGCAGATAAAGCCAGGTGCCAGCCACTTCACTGATGCTGCTCGGCATCTGCAGCACTGGCACAGTTGGCAGAAACTTCTAGGGCTGAGAAGCCCCCAGAACGCCTGAGCTAAGTCACACAGGCTGAGGCGAGGCCTTGAAGGAGCAAACAGTCAGCCAAGCACAGAGTCTCTCACTTCCGCTTCTCACTGTGCATGTGCAACACCTGATCATTCACATCGGGCACATACACACTGCATCACAGTCCTCTGTTAGTGAGAGTCTGCTCATATAGCCAAGTGAAAGTATAGCATCTTATACATGTCGAGCCTATGATTGGACACGGTTATTACCAACACCAGGCAATATCCTGAGAAGCCAGTCAAGAGGGGTCGTACTATAATCAAGATGAGCAGTATGACTACTCTGCTGAAGCCCTTGCTAGTTTTAATAAAAAAGGTCCTTATTTTTCAAGGTGAAGAGGACAGGGCACCATGCAGTGCCCAACGTCTTCAACTCGGTTAACAACTGCCTCATTGCAGGCCTGGGTAGGCCACACCCAACCTGAAGGAACATCCAGGAAACTGCACCAGAATAGCAGTGGCAGGAGGTACCATGACCGATGCTCAGAACAGCTCACTCGGATCCCGATGTGCTGTACCATGGAGAATTAAACACGCCCGTAGAATATCACACTGCTCTACTTATGCTGGCTGGTCCAACGCTCTTCCAGAAGTTAAGTCCAACGGGTTTACACAGCCCCGAATTGCCCTCTGTGATGAATCCTACGGATCTCTCACGAAACCCCTGCCTAAAGTCTCCTCGCAGGTGTCCAGGGAATGGCAGACGCTTCCTGATCTTGCCCTTTGGAGTGGTGTACTGCAGGAGGATCCCCTGGGAGGACACAAGGCCCAGGGTGGTGAGGAGATCCCGTGGGATGAGACGCAGTATTTGTCGTTTAAAAGTGAGAACCTTTTAAAGTTGCCAAAGCATGTATTATTGTATGTATAACTTATCTGAACCTATCTGAACCACCTACAAGATCCGTGGCCTTAGGCACAAATGCCATACAAACTGAACAAGCTTTGACAGCAGAAATACCATTCAAGGTATTTCGAGATAAAAATCCTCCTTACTCACAAAGGCAGAATGTACAGGAATCTAAAAATATTGCCTTAACTAAACTGTCTTCCTCGGTAACCACGAATTCTAAAGGTTAATCTCTAAAATGATTCCAAGGGAAATAAAACTCCCCTTAAAAAAAAAAATCAAGAAGTTGCTTAAAAGAGCTTGTTTTTAAGGACTACAAGTCCCATAATCCCACAAGTACTGGGACGAGGAAGAAGACTGGAGAGTTGTGCTTTAGTAGTAGTCAGGCAATTAAGCCTAACAGCCCACACAAAGTAACCTCAGAGGCACAAAGGGCCCCCTCAGGTGCAGGCAATTAGAAGGAGTTGGAACTGTGAACGGAGTATGTGTAGTAGCAGTAGAAGCAGAAAGAAGGCGGCACAGCTTTTTGCAAGCCCAGCAGAAGAGCAAGAACCAAAGGGACGCCGGAACGTGGATGCAGCAGATTTCACCTGCTTGTTCTGAGAGGGTCCGGTTCCCCCAAACTCTTAAGTGCAAAGGCTGCGCAGCAGAAGGCATGCAGGTAGGCTGACTTTCCCCATGTGAGCCTGAATGCAGTGGTTGCCCTGCAGGAAACGTGTCAGAGACTAAGGCAAGGAGCAGTTGTCAAGCCGTGGATCTCAGGAGCGAGAGAGGCTCCTTAATCGAGTGGCCAGGCGGAGAACCTAAAGCGAGGAAGAGTGTGGGTCCCAAGTGAGCTAGATGCAGTAGAAGTTGTGCAACACACAGAAAGAGATTCACAGAAGCCAATGAGTCAAACCTGGCGTTCTGATTCCTTCCGCGAGCACAGCCGGCAACAGTATCCAGCTTAATTGTTCACTTGTGTAGAAGCAGAAGCGAGTTGAAGTTGTTTGTTGTAGTTTCTAACAAGGGGACAATGGAAAGTAGCACTCGCGTGTGATCAGAAGTATTCCTTTTACTCGCGTAAAAGCAAACACTGTTGAAAGCCATTGTTAAACCCTTAAGGTATGAAGAAGTGGTTGCGTGTCGCTCATTAAACAACGAACATTGCAGAAAGCATTGTTGAACATTTAAACCTTGTAAAACGTGAGAAGTGGTCATGTGGCCTCATTTTGATTTCTAAGTGAAGAGTGAACTTCACTTCTTTATTCACACGACAACACTGTGCTTAAAAGAAGTCGAATCTTTAAACATTGTATCTGCAGTTGGAGAGAGCGCAAGCATTGCCCAAGCCAAGAGTATTCCCTTATTAAGATTGAAAGCAGCCTTTCTCAAAGCTAGAAAATGGTCTAACAATTACTGTGAACCTAATAGAAGTTCCACCTTGCCTAAGTTACACGTGTGCAAGCAATACCTGAAGCCAAGAGAGTGGCATCAAGGTTTCTTGGTAATTATTTGGCTAACAATTTGGCAAAGAGGTGGGGGCAAAGTTGGGGAAGGGAAACCTTGGTGCTTATACATAATACAGAAGCTGCCGTGGTTGCAGACAGACAAAAGAGTCAAAGATGCTGCCCCTTTTGAAGAGATATATTCAGAGGAAGAGTGCCTTGCCTATTTGAGGGTGTTGCAGTGTCTTAAAGTGAATCTTGTCAGAATCGGTCTTGAATCACAAAGTACCGAAGCTGTGGTGGTCTATTTGGTTGTCAGTAGACGCTAGGCTTCAGTAGTCCAGGTGAAGTAGAATACTAT
This sequence comes from Ambystoma mexicanum, assembly GCF_040938575.1. Taxonomy (NCBI): domain Eukaryota; kingdom Metazoa; phylum Chordata; class Amphibia; order Caudata; family Ambystomatidae; genus Ambystoma; species Ambystoma mexicanum. The sequence goes on along the minus strand of NC_090929.1, from coordinate 111,389,035 downwards.
GAGGCAAAGAAGGATGTCCTCATGGTAAACTGTAATAGAAGTGAAGTAGAAGTAGCAGCACTGAAGTCATCCTGACAACTATACCTACCGTTAATCCTAATCCTGTGAATGAAGATATAATAACTATTAATCAAGACTTGTATTCCACTAACTTCGAGAGGTTGTATTTCTTCTGAACTGTGTAAAGATTTCTTGGATAGCTGGAAGTGGTGGCAAAGCATCATGGCTGGGAAAACCATTGGTGCTATTTTGAGCAAGTGGAAAGTCTTTATTTCAGCAAGAAGAAGATCTTTGTTTATGTTGGAACTCTGGTTAACAAAACTTTACCTTGGCATTTAACTTCCAAGAACTGAATTGAGACTTTGCTACCTATCTGAATTTCCTTATTTCTTTTGATGAACATTGAAGTCGAATACATCTTGATCCTGGGGAAGGGAGTTCACCCAGTTTGCTAAACAGTTATCAAGAAACTGTGAATATCGTTGTTGATGTTAATTGAATTGCCATACATTTTCTTTTGTATTTGATGATTAGTCTGCGGGCCACACCTCTTGTGTTGGAGTGTTTCCCTTTAATTTTGTTAGGCAGGGAAATCCTCATGAGATTAGGAATAGTGAGGCTTTGTAATATAATTTTGACTTTAATAAAATGGCATATTTTGAACAATCATCAAACAGTGGTCCGCCATACATTGCTGACTCCTCATCTCCTATGAGCGAACTCCTTCCTGAATATGTCACCTCAAAGTCTAGATTGCAAATGCATCTCCCAGAACCAGAGGCACTGTCAAAAAAGCAGAATGATGGAGCTGTCAGATCCAGATACATGGCTGAAAGTCACTCCTATTGGGGACGAGCATAAGGATGACATGTTTGACCCTGACAAGGGTGCAACACTCCAGGTCATTGGCGTTGCCCAAGTCCCTGCAAGTCAGAGTGCTTACGGTTTTGAGTGCGCTAACCCCTAGAAATGGAGGAATATTAAAAGTGAAGATGCCCCTAACACACAAACTGATGGATGCTGATTTGGTTACAAACAAAAATCACAAGAATGGTATCGACCACTCCTGGCATACCTGCTAGGTTAAGTTCCAAGGCAGGTTGGGCGTGAGGTTAAAGATCATAGATCTGGCTTTTAGGGCTAGTAACATAGGAGAGTCTGTACACTGAGCATAGTAGATAGATGGGTCTAGAGACTGTGAACCTCAGTGGAGGGATTATTTTGAAAATAGATTCAAAGTTGATCGGGCTGGCACAGAGATTCCTTTTTGACAACCCCTTTGTCGGGGAGCTCAGCAAGTTTATGGGAAACTATATAGCTCTTGACAAAGCCGAGGCATCCATCAAGAAGGTTTTCCCCATCTAAAATGCTTGCCAGGGCAGAAACCGCTTGGCCGGCCGTTTGCAAAGTGGCCTCCTGAAGTTGAAAGGGGGCTGAGCTACTCCCCAGCACCAGGAAGCCAGCAACTGACCATCTTCTTCCTATAAAGAGGCAAAGCAGCTGTAGCCACCACTGGGGAGGTAGTTCTAAGCAATCAGCCCTTCTCATAGATAAGCAGTCACAATTTCAGTACCCTCTAGTATTAGGTCAGACTGCATTTTTTTAAGACAATCCACAAAAGGCCTGAGGGGATGCCTCTGCTCTGAAGCATTCAGCAATTCATACCAGGTCTGTATGGGACGCCCTTAAAGGCAGGCCCCAGCATCAGTGCAGTTTTCCAGGTAGGAAGGGAATTGAAGGAAAGAGATCAATGAGCTACAAAGGAAGGAGTCTACTGTGCCCACAAGGTGACATGCCAGATGATTTATTTGAGCCCTTACTTGGTGTGAGGAAACTGAGGGCATCTTCCCATCTACTCCCCTTGGATCTTCCTCTCAGGTGGGGTCATGTACTTACATAACAGAAGGTGAGAAGATACTCACGAGGCTATGGCTAGGTCTTGTATACCTCGACCAGTGTTCTGGCCTGACAATTCTAGGAACCGTCAATCTGAGGGTCTCTTCTAAAGAGGGTGAACTTTATTATGAAACTCTGTTCTGCCCGTTATTATTGGACAGACAAAACAGAGGTTCACACGAAAGAGCAGATACCACCAGGTCTATGCCAGACTGTAGAAAGAAAGAACAGATTGTATTAGCGTAAGTCCTAAATGAGGGTATACTGAATGTGATATTAGAAGGACTAACCTGAAAAGCACCTGGTCGTTGTTTAGGAAAAGAGTGGAAGGACGTCTGGTGGGATCACCCGACATCTATGTCTGGAGAATGAAGGCAGATATGAAGGACTGAAGGAGAGACCAGGAACACTATTAGATGTATTGGAAATTAACCTACCCTGGATTTGCACAATGAGACCAGAAGAGCGGGATAGGTAGGAGGCCTAGAAGCAGAAGGGAAGGGATGTTAGTGTGAGTTAGTATGGACCTGCCCCCTGGCGGAACAAGGACGCACTCACGTCTAATGGAGATGCGCTTTGCGCAATTACTGCATAGCGTTCGTGGTAGTCCAGCGCAAAGTGTAATCTCCTATTAAACTCATGACACCAATCCAAACTGTTCAATCCCACGTTGTGAAAGCGTGAAGTAACCGTGTTCCGAGAAGAATGCACTCTAAGGGTAATCCAATCTCAATCTGTATAGTCAAAGCGTAGGTCAGACAACAAGCGAGCATAACAAGGCAAAGGGTTATCCAGAAGGCAGTCTGTTAAGACAGAAATGGATCAGAGGTTTCAGGGCGGAAGATACGGTACGGTGTAGTAGGAATCCGAAGAGAAAGTCGAGAACGAAGGCCAGGATCAAAAACAAGGAAGTCAAACAGGAAACTGGAAGTCACAAAGTAACTGCGAGAGTACTAACTTCAATTAGAAGCGCACGCATTTGGCGTCTGTCCTCTTAAGGAGCGTGGCGATATGCGATGATGTACCACTGTGTTTCCTGTTTCCTGGACCACAGAAATATAGGCGGTGTGGACGCAGTCTGCCTAGATGCTCCTGGAATTAACAAAGCCACCATGATAACCACCAGGAACGCAGAAGAAAGCATGGAGAGTCACGCTGTCTGCGTATCGATGAGCGCACCTTGTGGTGAAGTGTGACAGGTGGCCTGGGAAAGGCCATCGCTTTTGGAGCCTGGCGATGGGGGTGAATATGCAAGGGAGGATCCCTCACCTGGGTGGAGGGACCTCGAGGAGTGGCGAGAGGATGTATTCAGGTGAGACATGGCATCCCCTTTCCCATATGAGAATGAGCCCTATCCTCCCCCTGCCTTCGTAGGGTATTGTCAGTCTTTATCTCTCTCACTCTCACACACACACACACACACACAGACGAGGTAACTAGGAGTGATGTACACTTCTAGCCAATTTCTCCACTGTGGTACTGAGATGAGGAAGATGACTATGACTTTAGAGGGTCAGGCATGTCCAGTTAATTGGTACCTTTGTTGTCAGGGCTGGAGCAGGTGTGGGGGTAAATGCACCCATGGTGTGCATTAGGGGTGGAAAGGGAGCCAGAAAGCACCCCACCAGGTATTCCAGGCGTGTTCTCCGCCCCTTCTACAGGACCGTGGCCCAGGGATGGAGAACAGCCCGGAAACTACACTTCCCAGCAGGCCGTCTTCCAACTGGGCCTGCACAAGGGAAAATCGCCACATCCCCGGCCGCGCCCGCACGAACGCGCATGCGTGAGCCGCGCCCGTGGGACGCCGCTCGCAATCCTGACCGGCGAACTGGAAGGACGTGTCTAGAGGAGCTCCGGTGGCAAGCTCACGCGGGGCGTTTCCGGCCACCGCCTGCAAGACCCAGGCCCCGCGTACAAACTGAGATAAGTGCATTACTTACCTAGCGCTGAAAGCCTGTAGCATCCGAGGGGCCACGTAATAGGAGCGGCTCCTACTCTGGCCAGCCCGCACTTAGCAGGAAGCGGGAACGAACTAAAAGGGGACGCTAGATGTCATAACATCATTAACCCTGCATGCGACTTGAACTAACAATGCCCGCATGTGTTTAGACTTGTAGTCGCTTGAATCCGGAGCGGTTGTTCCGCTGCGCGGATAACCTTACTAAGAACCAAAACCCAGAACTCAGTCGCACACACATTCCGCACCTGTATTGACTCGATTCTTGCTTATTGCAGAGACAGGAGAAAGCTGGTGAAGATTGTGGCCAACCAACACGAAAAGGCTAGAAAAGCCATAGGGCTCTAGCAAAAAGAAGCTAAGTGCACTTTCAGGTTATTTCTGGGGGAATTGCAATTGTTGCTGCATGAAGTTAATGCAGTGTGAAAAACCTCGCATGCAGCAATGTGGGGGCAAGAGTAAGTCGTACATGAGTTAATGTATGATCTGCTGCAAGGTATATACTTGTGATATGTATTTTCTGAGACGTCTCAGAATGTCCTGGTTAGGGCTCCATCACAAAGGCCCAGTGTGAAAACAGACACACAGTAGAAGAGTGAGTGGAGAGTGCAAGTGTGAAAGGGCGGAGTAATCTTGGAACTGGAGCCGAGGAGCATGTGACCCTGCGTTTCCCCCTTCCCATCCACAACCTCTACCTATCCCTCTTACCGGTGTTCCTAACTTCCCGTACCTATCCATCCAACGGACCCTAACCCTCTTTCCCCGAAGGGTCAAGGTGGCCTGTGTTGTCAATTCCCAGGTGCTAAGACCTAACGGGGAGGGAGGTGTTCTTGCTGCGTTTGTGCTGCCTCTGCGTCAAGAAGAAGCAAGCTCTGACTGTGGTCAGACAAAGGACTTGCACCTGAAACCCATTGAAAGGCCACATGTGCTTAAAAGGAAAGCCCAGAAGTGTGAAAAGAAGAACCTGCCTGGTGAGAATGATGCAGCTGCGAGAAGCAGGCTGTAGAGGGGCCGTAGAGAGGACGCTGTGAATTGCAGGGGGGTGAGAGAGGCACTACAACCCCAACGGGCTGTGAGAAGGTTGGAGCCCCTGAAGTTCCCTATTCTGCGTGTTCCCAGCTGGAGCTGGGGAACACAGAAGAATCTTCAGAGCCATTGGACGCTGCCACGATGTTCACAGGCTGCTCGCTGGAACTCCCGACAAGTACCCGGTAGTGAAGTGGAAGACTGAGAACAGAAGAAAGATGCCCGGAGGAACAGACAAGCCCTGGTGAGTGCGAGACAGGGGAAAACCTGTACTGGGGCGCTGCAGGGATGGGAATTCGACATTTACTAAGAGCACTCAAACTGAAACTGGTGCTTGGAACCCGAATGAAACATTGAATCACAAAAAAGTTGTGAAGTATTTTGTGAAATACAACAGATATTGAATACCGAAAAAAAGAGAAGACATGGATATTATGTGAAAATACAGCACGAGTGGAAAGCAAGTGATGTGCTATTGTGAAAGTATTGAAAACCGTTAAGAAGCATTGATGAACATTATGAAAACCTGTAATGAATACTTACGAACTAAGTGAAAGTCAAGTTGCTGAACTTGAATGGACAATGTGAAAGCAAGGTGGTGGAAGAGGATATAAACCACTGAATACAACTGTTGGTAAGACAAGGAGAAAACCACAGCACTTGTTAAGTAATGATACAGGTACAAGGTGGAAAACTTGTGTTGGTCAAGGAAAACCAAAAGCATTACAAAGTGCCAAGGGCTATCGGTTGTGTGACCTGTAATGGGTGGACGGTGTGGTCCAACAACTGCGCTTAGACCAAGTAGCCCTGACTTGGAAAACAGCCAGTAGAAGCCAAGAGACAAAGGCTGTGGGATAGAGGTGCTGAAGTAAAAGAAAGCATCTGTGCGAAATGTTATGACGTCTCAAGGATTATAAAGTGAAACTGGAAGCCTCATTGAAAGTCAAGAGACTTGAACTGTGTTGGGCTTGAGGAAGGGAACCCTGAGATATCCGGGAACTGTGATGTACTTGGGGAAGGGAACCCTGAGATATCCGGGAACTGTGGTGTACTTGGGGAAGGGAACCCTGAGATATCCTGGAACTGTGTTGAACTTGGGGAAGGGAACCCTGAGATATCCTGGAACTGTGTTGGGCTTGGGGAAGGGAACCCCCAGATATCCTGGAACTGTGTTGTACTTGGGGAAGGGAAACAGACACATTGAATTTAGGCTTAACATTCATACTGACTCAGAATTCCAATTTACTGGAAGAGAAAATTAATCTACACAGATTAGCACAAAAAATGAGACTGAAGATCTTTTTCGACTCACAAATGGGAACAAACATCGCTCAAGTCCCTCATCAGTATTTAGAAATTAAACCTAAGAGCCACTTTGACCCTCAGGTCAATAACATAACCATAAAAATGTTTGAAGAGCAGATGACGAAGGACCTGAATAGGGTTAACTTCACCAGGTCCAGAAACTACAACACCAGGAGAAGGCAGAATGAAATTATAAACAATCTAGCTGATGACAGAAGTCTAACTCTTAAACCAGCGGACAAAAGAGAAGCCATTGTGGTTATGGACACTACTTACTATGAGGAAAAGATCTTGGAACTTTTATCAAACAAAAACACATACATAAATATTGAACAAGACCCTGTTTGACAAATTCCTGACATCATCGAAACAACACTTGAGAAAGCTGAAGATCAAGGATGGATCTCCAACAAGACCAAGCAATTCCTGACTAATGAACACCCCATCACTCCAATATTTTACGGGTTGCCCAAAATACACAAGTATCTGATGAACCCTCCCCTCAGACCAATAGTAGCAGGGACGGGCAGTATCTTTAATCCTTTAGCAATCTACGTGGACAAAGCTCTGCAACCCATAGTGCAAACAACATCTACGTACTTAAAAGACACCACAGACTTCCTCAACCATCTGGCCACTTTAACAAACATAAATGGAGATGACTTATTAGTCTCATTTGATGTGAAAAGCCTATATACATGTACCCCGCATCAAGACGGTTTGGAAGCACTCGAATGGTCTCTACTACAAAATGAATGTGAAGCCAACAAAACCTTTATATTGGAGTTAAGCAAAACCATATTAGTCAATAATTACTTCAGATATAAAACCCAATTCTATTTTCAGGCATCAGGGACCTCAATGGGGTCAGCCATGGCCCCTGCCTACACTAACATATTCATATACCATCTGGAGATGAAATGGATACTAATACCAATGAAATACAGTGACAAAATCGTCATCTGGAAAAGATATATCGATGACGTATTTGTCATATGGAGAGGAGAACACGCAGAATTGGAGGAATTCTTACAATGCATCAATGAAGGCCATGAAAGAATTAAATTCACAATGGAAGTGGGAACCCCAAAAATACACTTTTTGGATGTGGAACTAGAGATTGGCCAAGGAGGAATCATCACAAACATCTACCACAAACCCACTGATGTCAATAATACACTGCATTTCATGAGTCATCATCCAGAACATTTAAAGAACAACTTGCCTTATAGCCAATTTCTTCGATTGAAAAGGATTATCTCGACTCCAGACACCCTTAAGGATGAAAATGTATGCATGGCAGAAAGGTACAAAGAAAGAGGTTACCCCGAAACCATTATCAAGAAGGCAGAGGAGAAAACACACAACTTGGAAAGAAAGGATCTCTGCACACCTAAGAATAAATCAAAGGAAATCCCATTCCTTTATGCACTGAGATACTCAGCACAGAGCCACCACATAACGAGGATGATTAAAAAGAACTGGAGAATAATCAGTTTGGATCCCCAATTAAAGAGACTATTTCCAGAACCACCCATTATTGCCTACAAGAGAGGTCGGAACTTCAAGGACAGTCTAGTGAAAGCCGAAAGACCCCGAGCTGATAGTCAGCGCACACTCGCAAAGAAGAAAACAGGCCCTTACACCTGCCTGAGCTGTTGTAATTGTAATAACATAATGAAGGGAAGTTATGTGAGACACCCATCCAACAGACAGAAAATCCCTCTAAAGGATTTCGCAACATGTGACACAAAATCCATTATTTACGGTTTAAGTTGCCCTTGTGGCATCTACCATGTCAGACAGACACAAAGGAACGCCAAGGAGCGCTGGAATGAGCACGAAAGCAACATAAGAACTAATAACACACACTCACCAGTAGCTAGACACTTTGCCCAAAAGAAACATAATATTGCCCAACTAAAAGTGGTAATCTTGGAGATTGTAAAGAAAGGTCAAAGAGGTGGGAATCATGCCAGACGCATGAACCAGAGGGAAATCTTCTGGATAGAAAAATTGAACAGCCTAACTTCCCATGGGATGAACGAAGAGTACAGTTTAGCAGCATTCTTATAGACAAGAGGCCATGAATCGTGATATCCAATAAATAATCCTGCATATAAGCCAATAGATTTGAACCCAACTTAAACACTTGTGGTATACAAAATATCTGTTATGATGACTTGAATAGAGTTGTTTTCAATTTGTGAGATTTATTTATTGTGTGTCAAGGATAACAAAATGAAGAATGTGAGCATGTTCTGTTTGGAGTAATAAGCACATGGATGGTCAATATTACTCCCCCCATGGGATCCATACATACATGACGCCAAACGCCCAGCTCGGCTAAACTCAGGCAACACCAGGTGATTTTTAACACCCATTTCTAGAAATCAACATAAACGACACCAGGTGTTTCCAACACCCACTTCTAGAAATCAATATGATAAGTTAACCAGTGGGCATAACTAGTGACATGTAGATTTATCAACTCATGAATACTTACATTCGACCAGTACTCGCATCAATAAACCGTATTTACTTGCGTATGTATGCATGACGATTTTCACGTCACATGTTGACGTTGTAAATACAATGACATCACCACGTTTGTACGTGATGACTTCATAACATAAACAACATCCATTTTGAGTGTTATTCGCGAGGAGCAATGCGAAAAGCAGAACCTAATCCCGGAACGTCTTTGCCTATAGTAAGGTAAGGCAGATGCATTGAGCGCACTGACTTTTTCTATGTGTCTGTTGATTGACACCATGAGAATATTTGCAAATTTTTCGATCGATTTGAATATACTCGTCCTACACGGGATGAGACCTCGCTAGACAACACAGACCCACTGCTTCCATAGAAGCAGTTGTTTATAACCAGTGCCCATGAGTTGCTTAGATCATTCTCCAAATATAATTCGTAGTTTACTCTAGCCCCTAGATGGCTATACCTTGACCATCTACTACAACACATGTATAGGTGTTTTACAGATACGACTTGCATAATTATTCAACCTAGATACCTTCCCTCCACGGGATTTCCCTAGCGGTCCAGCGGCGACATTAACCAACTTATAGAGTGACACCGCATATGAAGATACGGCAGGTAAATTTTGATGCACGTGATGCACGTTAATGATTTATGATCTTCCAAAAAACTTTTAACTAGAATTCAGGACTCATTTTCCGATTTTAACTTAGCTTTTCTCTACTGTTTTTCTATTATTTCTACTGGTTCCATACCAACTACGATTTTATACAACATACTGGTTGTTTTTCGAAAATACCTCTATCTTTATCAAGTTAGGAAATTTAACATTGAACATCCAGGTGATTATTATTATATATATATGGTCATCAAAAAGAACATGACAGAGATTAATTAAGATGAAAACTGAATATTGTATTATATATTATAGGTGAAGAATAAAAGAAGGAATAGAAAGAGGGCAAACAACTCTTGAAGAAGGGGACAAAACAAACCCCGAAACGCGTCGAGTAATATATGTTAACGCTTTCTATGATCAATATATGCAGTTTAAGGCAATTCTTCATAGAATTGAGGAAAGTGTGTTAAACATACTGTGTGCCCACAAAGAATATTGCGCCAAAAATTGAGTGCGATTGATAAAATGTGTATGTTTACGCTTGATAAGCAAAGTTGAAATCAGCATCAATATAGATGACAAATACTTAATGAATCAATATGCAAAAGTGTAGCTTGTGTTTAACAGCAACATTAAATTGATGGTCATCATTTTTCTACATAATCACTGTCCTAAATCGTTTTTTACAAATATTTCTTAAAAACATATTGTTGCAATTGTCAAATTATTGATTATCTTTACAATTGATTGGGTGTGCAGGGGACGGGACGGAAGAGTTCCACAAAAGTGCGGACATCTGTTGGTTCTACATAGGTTAACACAACCCAGTGTCAAGGTTGTTTTTCTCCCCGGCACCCCACAAATGTTTCACCAACTTCTGGAAATAATTCAACATATAGGTGTGCACTAGGCCATAGGTATATTGGATTCTTGGGGAAGGGAACCCCCAAGCCTTTTTTTGAAACAATTTGAACCTGGGGAAGAGGAAGCTGAAAACACGCCAGAGCTGGAAGAAAGTCAGAACTTTATTTTGAACACTCTTTCCTTTGGTGCTGGCATCCCTACACATTGTATATCTTTAGTTGTGAGGGCAAGTATAGTTTTTTTTTGTTTGTTTTTTTTATAAGGTTTTGGACACAGACAGACTTAAGTTGAACATACTGTCCTTAGTTTCTTTAGGTAGGGAAATCCCACCTTAGCATAGGGCAAGTTAGGCCTTACTCCATCCTGACATCTAAAATAAAATACCATTGGTTAAGAAAAGTGAATCTGTTGTCTGTGTCTTGCTTCATGATGCCTTCACATTGGTGAAAAGGAACGAGAAAGCTCAACCTGTTATACGCCTGATGGAATTCGACAAGGATAGTTTACAGCCATTTGAAGATGGCATGTAAGGCATTGATCTGCCCAGGGACATGCGAACATGCCTACGAAATGTGTATGGGCACCAAGAGCGGCGTTAACAGTTCCACTGGGGTGGATGCATGCCAGAGTGAGGGAGGTAGGGTCCCGCGTGCTGGTGCTTTATTACTACTTACCAAGATGCTACAGCATTGGTATGTGCTTTGCTGTTTTGGGGATATTTTCTCTTGATTACAATCATGCAAATAGTAAACCTAATCGAAAATCAAAACAAGCTACTGTAATCAAAAGTGTCTATTCCTGGAGATGGAAAAAAAAAATCTGTCAAATATTATCTGCTTGCCTATTTAAAGTGTTAAACACTAGCAGAGAAAAGGTTGGAAAAAGGAAGCAGCACTGTCTTAATGATTTTTCGCCTTTGGGCAACACATTTGATCCTCTCTCAGAATAGCAGGGAACATGTGAATTTGTGGTTACTGACCCAGGGACTTCCAAACTTGTTTCTATGTTCAAGACCCACCTCTTCAAGCAATCCTTCCGCCTCAACACCTAGGCCATCACACAGCCCCTCGCACCACCTGACTCACAAGACGACGCCCACCCCTTCTTCCCCGCCACCTAGAACAGCTTTACCCCTCTTCTGAATCTCAACCCAGCTGTATATCTGTATTTGTATTTTATTGAATTTATATAGCCCTTTAATCCAAAGTGCTTTACATGACAACAAGCAAAAATGCAACAAGCATAAAATGGCAATTGAATCACAACTCGAAACCAGTATAAGGAACAACTGACATTATTGCTGAGGTGAGGAGGGAGTGGAGAGAGACTGAGGTGTGAGAGGGAATGGGAGGTATGAGTGGAGGTAGAAGCAGAAGTAAGAGGGGAGGCGAGAGAGTGTGAGGAAGAAGAGAGGAAAGAATAAGACTAGATAAGAGCCAGAGGTAGGGTAGAAGGGAGTAGGGAGGATAAGGAAGTACAGGAGTAAGAGGTGAGGCATGAGGCTGTGGGAGAAGTAGGAGAGGAAGCGAAAGGTGTTAGGGAGGGGAATGGAAAAGATACGATTTTACAGAAGAGCGTAAGGAAGGGTAGGAGGGAGAAGAGCGGATGTGGAGGGGGAAGCGAGCGAGGAGTTGGAAAGAGCGGAAGCGGGAGGGGGGCGCAGGGTGGTGGAGGAGGAGAGAGTAGGAAAAGATTAGTAGAGCGGAGAGAACGAGAAGGGGTATAGAAAGTAAGAAGGGAGGGAAGGTAGGGGGGGCAAGACCATAGAGGGATTTGAAGACAAGACAGAGGAACTTGAATTTGAGCTGGTAGTGAAAAGAGAGCCAGCCTAGAGAGGTGAGAGAAGAGGAGATGGAGTCAAGAGGTGAGAGAAGGCAGAGGTTGTGGATGGTGGAGTGTTCTGTTGTACACCTCTGAATAGTGATCTGTTTATGCATCTTGTGGGAAACCGGAGTGTATTCTCCCAGGTAGAGCCCAGGAATCCCTTATCCAGGTGACCAGGACACAGCCATCGCTGTTGGATCCAGTTCCTGCGGGTGGACCAGTGGGGGATGATCACCTGGTTGAGGGAGACCGGGTTTATGCTAGGGCTAATAGCCAAGGTGAGGCACTGCATTATACAGAGGAGGAAAGTGAGGGGACGAAGTCCCTGAGGTTATCCTTGGTTATTCCACTTCTACCTCCCTTCCGCCCAAAGAACTCTTAATAAAATAAAATCACCCTTACACCTCTGGTAAACCAACTAGAAGCCCAAACCACGATAGACCAGGAAACAACGTCTCTCAGAACCCCTGTTCTCCTATATCCTACCCAAAGACTCCCAGTCATTTTTCTAACCGTCCCTCTGATTATTTTCTGCACTTCCAACCTGCTCAGATGAAACACTACCGTTCCCACAATCCGAGAAAAGTCCTGATCATTCCCTTCTGTCTCACAAATCCTATCAGTTTTATCCAATTTCATATAACACCTTTTCCCCTGTCTGTCCCACACGATACTCAAACACTCTAACGCCCCCCCTTTTTTAAACCAGAACAGACAACCGACTGGTAATAAAACTGTTTACCCAACATAAAGGTCAGGCAAAGTAAGTTAATAGACTTAAATCACACACACCTGACGGCCCTTCCTTTTCCCCACAGGGATAAAAAGGTGGAGCAAGAGAGCACAGTACGAGCAAGACAGACCGCACGACAAGACATCTATCCAGGTCCGGCAGTTCAAGAGGAGGAGAAAGGTGGCAAATATCGAGAGGCTGACAAGGAGAGACACAACCTTGCCCTTTCCGACGCAGACCTGCGAAACCTCCGCAGAGGGAATCGTAAGACCGAGGGCAATAGCCCAATAGCCGAGGGCAATAGCCCAAGTGTGCTGCAGCAGTTGTCAACGGTACACAGAGCTGGTCGACGCAGATAAACGGGAGCAAGGGAAACTCCTGCTAACATGGAAAGACAAGCGGTTCATCACAGCCGATGAGTCGAGGGGAGAGCCGATATGAGCCGGGTGAACGAAAGATGCAAAGTGGTAAGTTGAACCAAGTTCAAAGAACTGTAAAAGTGTTGAGGGGAGACCAGCTGTAGAGGGAACCAGGACCATGTGGGTGCTAACTCGAGAGACTCTGGTCGATCCCAGAGTGGAATTACAAATAGCATAAGGCCGCAGGAGAGCCACCAAGATAAGTCAACGTGGTCATACAGGAGATCAAGCAAAATCCCTGTAAAGTCGATAGCCTTTGACCTAAGAACTGTGGGAAAACAAGGGAAATGAATCCTGCAAACATTTGTGAATGTGAAGTTGGCAAGAGTGAACCTGGAAGAGGGATGCTGATGAGAAAGGGGCAAGTCTAAAGTCCCAGGAAACAGTGTGTTGACAAGAATGAACCTGTCCAAAAAGACATTGAAAATTGAAAGGGGTCTATGCCCCGGAAGAGGGGAACCAGAGGTGAGCCAGTATCACCCTGATCAAGTGAACCAGAGGAAGGGAGGTTTACAGCGAACTGGTGAAAAGACTTTATACGAGAACGAAAGGAAGATTGTTGAAAGCCATAGTGAACCCGGTGGATCCTTCGAGTCAGTTGAGAAGGATCTGCGCCCGAACAAGGGAGACCCCGGGGTGAATCCATCACCCGAGAAATACATAGAACAGAACGTTTTGTTTCTTTGTTGTTTTGATTATTTGAGAATCTATCAGGCCTTCGGAACTAGGGGATGCAACCATCGACGCCTTGATATCGAGAGGAATAAGCGTCAGCGCCCAAAGAGGGGGACCGAGGGGAGAAAAATTCATTTTTGTTGAAGGAAATTTTATTTGTTATTTACTTCAGGCCCTCGAAGGCAAAAAACGGAACAGAACGGAACTGTTGACTTATGCTGGGGAAAGCTTGTGTGTGTACTGTGTTCCAAGATCCCATCTTACCCCATGCTCAAAACGTGGGGAAGGGAGAGCCAAGCTACCACATTGTGACATATTATTCAATCTTTCTTTTCGTAAAATGCATCCCACACCCTTTTTGTATTAGTTGTAAGATTTGGCAATAGGTTTCTTAGTATAGGCCCTTTTTATTTTGACACAAAGCCACTAGGACAGCCTTTTTTTCCATTTGATGGTTGATCAGGCGTTTTTCCAACCTGCATACAGTTTAATTAACACCCTTGAACTGTGATCAGTTGTGTCTATCTTTACTGTTTCCATCATGAGTTCCTTACAATCTGTACTGTTGTATACCTCTGTAAAGCGCTCTGTTTTGTATCTATATAGTTGTATACCTCTGTAAAGTGCTATGCTGCTTCTCGAAGCTGGGTCAACTCTCAAATACAATAATAAGAATTATGTTTATTACTGTCCCCAATTAATTATCCCCTTGTACTCGACTGCTTCACAGCTAGGTCTGTGCCATAAGAAGCCCAATGTATACAGCTGCTGGGAAGCAAAGGCCAAAACATCTGGAGGACTGTGGATTGCCCACCACTGCATGATACACATACATAACATGTACACAGAACCTCACCAGGAACATGGCTTTCGATGGTCATTTATCTCTATACAACAGGATCTTCAAGCTCCACGACCAGCAGTCTAAGAGAGAACAAGTCAAGGCAGCAACATATCAATGGACATAACCCCAAAACGCAAACTGGTGTAGTAGTTAATGAGGAATACCGGGACCACAACATGGACGCTTCCAGTGCAAAAAGTACACACAAGCATCAGGAAATGGAAAGCAATGATCAGGAAAGCTTATATCTCACAAAGATGATATGCCTATTGACCTACTCGGTTAAGCACATATTTCTGGTCTGTTGCACCACACAGCTTTTAAGATGTGGAAGGTTCAAGGTATGTGTTGGGCCTCGTGCATTTTGTCCCACTTTCAGAAGTGGCTTGTACCAAGCTCCATTGTTGACTTTATCACATGGAGTCGGCTTTCAACATACAAACTATTTGTGTTTCATGCTACAAGAGGCACCAAAGGTTTCACAGTGCAGCGCTAGCAAGAGGAATCAGTAAGGCTAAGAAAGAAAGGTTTTCAATTTGTTTTTTTTTAAACAATAAAAGAATATCAATCTTGCATATATTTGGAGGGAGAAAATTCCAGAGTATGACGACCAGCACTGGATCATAGAAACGTTTCAGATCGTTTAGGGAAAATAATTAACAAAGAATTGCAAGAGCGGGCTCGTTGAGTTATAGGAGAATGAGAACCACTTATAACGTTGTTTAATATATAATATAGAGCATTGAGTTTCTATGAAGAGCTTTGAGCCAGTGTGGGCAGTTTAAAAGCTATTCTGCGCCTAACTGGCAACCAGTGCAGCCTCCAGGCAATAGGGGCGATATGTTCAGCTCTGGCTTTATTGGTCACAACCCTAGCCAAGGAATTATGTAAGGCCTGATGTTTTTGAATGAGGGACAAGGTAGACCATGCATACAAAGAGTTACAGTAGTCGGAATAGTGCAGTGATGTTCTGTGAGAAGAGGACTCATTTGACAGAATCATCCTATATGATAAAAGGCCAGGTGTAGGTTTGTCCGATGCAGTCATGTACAGTAGAGACTGCCTGCTTTGCTTGTTATCACTGCTAGAGGGAGCTGTTGCTTTAGGATATATAGTGGGCCTACTGTGTTAATGAAAACCTAAAATAATATTTGTTTTCTATTAACATGAATTACAATCAATTCCAATCAAATATACATAATATATTAACACTGTTAATGCCTTTCTTTATGCACTTTGGCCCGTGTTCACAGGCTTCCACACTGGTTAAGAAATCATCATTCAAGATAGTGTGAGGGTAATCTGGGAAAGAGTAGAATCAAAGTTCATACCCAGAGATTTCACCGTAGTTTGAACCTTAAGGGTATGTCTGTCCTCCTAATGTAAAATCATGATGGGTCAGAAGCAACTAAGAGAAGGCCTTAGCAGTGCCCACTATCAGGATTTCGGTTTTGTTTTGATAGAACCCAAGGCAATTTTGGACCATCCAGTGTTCAATACATTTGAAAATAGATTGAATATGCAGAATATTGGTGGCCCGATCCCGATCTAAACCAAAGACTAACTGGGTATCATCTGTATAATTTTAAAATTGCGAATGAGCTCCATAAAAACATCGAAAAGAATTGGAGAAATACATAACCCTTGTTAAATCTCAAATACCACAGGTTCCGGGCTCGAGATCTAAAAGCCCACTTTTGCATAAGTCATATGGTTACTTAAAAAAGACACAAACCATTTCACAGAAGTGTTTGATGCCAAACCCACCTCCCTCAAGTGTTGGCACAGCAATGAGTGGTCAATAGTGTTGAACGCCACAGAGAGGTATCAATAATCCCACGTGGCCACGATCCATTATTTAGAAAAGTGAATCCTTGATGTCCACAAGGGCCGTTCCAGTGACTCTGCCCAGGCGAAAACCAGATTGCTGATCGACAAAAGTTGATCAAATTCAAAATTGGCTTGTAACTGAAGATCAATCTACTATGTTAAGAAGAAATGGGAAATTCATAGTAGGATGATAATTGGCAGAGTCATGTGGGTTTAATGAGGGTTTTTTAATACAGCCGTGACCCATGCTTGTTTAAGCTTATCCGGATCCATGTTTTTAGTGAAAGAAGAAGTAATAAAATGACTGAGTGTTGGCCCGAGGGAGCCAATGCAATATTTAATAATCAGAGGCGAGTCAGGATCACTTGTGCAAAGGGTGGGTTTGAGTGAGGCAACTATGTCCGTACTACCTAACTCAGAAACCGGATGAAAATTAAACAAATGGGGATCATCAAAGGGTACAACTTCGGTAGTGTGAGCAGACATTAACTAAGCATTGCTATAATCATTCTGAGTGCTGGCTATGATAGGGCAGTATTTAATATGATCCCTAATCTTCAAGATTCTGTTTTTGAAGATGTCTGAATTTTATCAGGCCAGGAGGGAGAATTAATTGCCAGAGGTGGAACCAGCGTTTTTCAGATTATTGAACATTTTAAAAAGCTCTTTCTGGGAATTACAGCAGACATAGACACATTTCTTGGCCTTGATAATAGCCGATTTATAAACAGCTTTAGCCAACTTGCGAATTTTATTATCGAGACTGTTCGGGTCCCTTCTCCATCTGTGCTCTTGGCACCTAAGAGTAATTTCTAACACTGCAAGTTCAGAAGAGAATCATTTCTTGCCAAGGTGTTGAACTTTGATCAATTTGGTATTTAAAAGAGCAATAGAATCAACAATTTTCATAATCTGCGTATTATAGTAGTCCACCATGAATGAGCTCTGCACTGGCATTGCTATCCAAGATGCTAAAACTATCACAGATAATTAGGTTGAGTGAACTAGCAGTAAGGTTAGATTTATCTCGAAACATAATAGTCTGGCATTATTATTATAATGGTATTTATTGAGTGCAGACCTAGTTTCAATAAGCAACAGATCTCTTTACAGAGGTATACACCAACACAGATACATAACAGAGTGCTTTACAGAGGTGTACATTACAGATGCATAATGGAGCGCTTTTCAGTGGTAACAACAAAATGTCTAGAGAGTCAGAGGTGACGTGGTTGCCTAGGTGTTGAGGTAGGTCTTGAGTTCTTTTCTGAATTGTAGGAGTCTGGGGGCGAGTCTGATGCCGATGGGGAGGAGGTTCCATAGTCCTGGGGCACAGGCAAAAAAGGCTTGTTTTCTGGTCCCTTCCTTTTTGAGTGGCGGGTTTCAAGTCTGCACGTGTCCTGGCTTCTGGTGGTGCGCTGTCCACCAGAGATGCAAAGTTTCTCTGTGAGGTATCTGGGTGACTTGGGGCGATGGCCTTATGGATGATGCAGCAAGACTTGAAGATGATTTGTGAATGCAGTGGGAGCCAGTGAAGGTTGATGAGGGCCGGGGTGATGTGGTCATAGCTGTGTAGACCCTGGAGGCGTGTGGCCGCATGTAGGTCATTTTTCAGGAGCCCATGGGAGGATGACAGGATGCCTTCGAGGGGTGCATTGCCACAATCCAGTGGGATTGGGCCAGTGCATGAACGCCGGATCTAAAGCTGTCCGGAGGGAGGAAGGGCTTGAATTTCCACAGGATAGAGAGCGGACACCAAGCTGTCTGAGTTTTGTTAGCTATGGGCAATAGGAAGGAGCGTTGTTTGTCTATGTGGAACCCAAAGGACTTGGCACAGGAGGCGAGTTCAGGTGTGAAACCCTCAGAGTTCATGGTTGATAGGCATGTCTGTATGTTCAGTGTTGTTGGTGAGGCGTCGAGTAGAACCAGGATGCAGCAGTGGCTATTGTCAAGGATTTTGAGGGCGCCATCAACCACCTGTCTCCGTGCTGCATGCATTGCTTTGGGGATGGTACCCAGATGACAAAGCTCGATGAATACCCAAAATTCTACAAAGGTGAGTCCAGACGTTTGATAA
Organism: Ambystoma mexicanum; assembly: GCF_040938575.1. NCBI lineage: Eukaryota > Metazoa > Chordata > Amphibia > Caudata > Ambystomatidae > Ambystoma > Ambystoma mexicanum. The sequence goes on along the minus strand of NC_090929.1, from coordinate 111,370,470 downwards.
ATATTGGTTGCCTCCATCTGATAAAATAGAGGTAGGGAGTCCATGTAGACGAAAGATACCTGTAAGAAAAGCAAGAGCCATTTCTGCTGCAGTGGGTTATTTGGACAGGGGTGAAATGGGCTAACCTGGAAAGCAGGTCAATGGTGACCATAATCGTAGCATATCCCTTGAAAGGAGGAAGTTCAACTGTGAAACTGGTAGCAATAACTTGCTAGCGTCTGTTAGGTATGGAAGGCTGATGTAAAATATCCACAGGTTTCTTAGATGAAGTTTTGTATTGTGCACGTGCCTGAATGTGATTTTATGTGTCTAAAGCCATTGTTGGCCACCAGAAGAGTCTCTGTAAAATCTGTAAAGTTGTTAATACTCCTAAATGACCAACTATGAGGGACTCGTGACAAAGATGTAACGCCAGTTATTGTGTCCGTTTTGAGGGTAGATACAATTGTTTATCCTTAAAAAGATCATCATTTTTATATAATTTCCACGGATTGTTTTGCTGAAACTTTAGCCATTCTGGAGGAACGGCGGTTTCATTCCTCACCCTCTGAAGAGATGAATCGACACGACAGATGGACACTTTATCTTGAACTACCTTTGCATAATTGCTTCCATGAGACACAATGTAATATGATCTCTTAGACAATGCATCTGCAATTAAGGTCAGAGTTCCTGGGATATAGGCAAGATGAAAATGGTATTGGGCAAAGAAATAGGCCCATCTGGTCTGTCTGCTGTTTCTACATTCCAGAGATTGTAGTACTTCAGGGTTTCTGTGGTCTGGTCTTATTTGTACTCGATGAGAAGCGCCCAAAAATAAATGTCGCAGTTCAAGAAAGGTTTGACAGATGGCTAACCACTCTTTTTCCAAAACTAAATAGTTTCTCTTACTTTCCGTTAAGGTTCATGAAAGGTACGCCAGTGGATGCTCTTCTCCGTCATCATGAAATTGCTTTAAGACTGCCCCAAGGGCTGCATCTGAGGCATCAGTCTCAACAATAAAGGGTTTGGACGGATCTGGTCGTAACAGCATTGGAGCTTTGGTGAATAATGCCTTTAGATGTCGAAAGGCCTTTTCCTGTTCTTCTTTCCACTGAAATGGAACATCCTTCTTTAACAAATGGGTGTTAGAAAGAGTTATGTTAGAAAATCCAGGAATTAATTCCCGGTAAAAGTTAGAGAGACCTAAGAATTACTGGATTTGTTTCACCGACCGTGGTTGTGGCTACTCAGTTATGGCAGTAACCTTTTGTGAGCCAATTGCAATTCCTGACTTGCTGATAACATAACCTAGATAATGAACGATGTGACTGTTAAAAATGCATTATTCTGGTTTGGCTGTTAGATGGTTCCCGTAAACAACATAATACCTTTTTTAACATGGTATATATATGTTCCTTGAATGACTTAGAATAAATTAGGATATTGTCCAAATACACTATGGCGATTTGAAACAATAGGACTGAAAAAACGTGGTCCATGAATCCTTGGAAACAGCTGGGGCGTTCATTGGGCTGAAGAGCATTACTAAATATTCGTAATGCCCATATGATGTTCAGAGCGCCGTTTTCCACTCATCACCATCTCTAATCCTTAAAAGATGGTAAGCTCCTCTTAGATCAAGTTTAGAAAAAATAACAGCTCCTCTTAAGACTTCCAATATATCGGAGATAACAGATAGAGGATATTTATCATTCAGCGTTGCCCGATTCATGCTGCGATAATCCATACTTGGATGCAGCTCTGTGGTGTCTTTGGTACAAAGATAATGAGGCACTAGCGGGAGATTGAGGGTCTGATGAGTCCATGCTTTAGGTTAAGATCTAAGGAGTCTCGTTAGGCAACTTTTTCGGATGGTGATTGGATGAACATTCTTCCAAATGTTATTATAGCATTGGGTACTGTTTCCATAGCACAATCCTCAGGACGGTGAGGAGACAGCTCTTTTTGCTGGGAAGATTAAGACATCAAGGAACATTTGGTATTCTGTAGGTACATACTGTATGTGGGTAAGTGATCCTGACCTTGGTGAATTGCTCTCAGCAGATCGGGTAACCAAGACTTCAGAGGAATCATTGAAACCATGAGACATACAAAATTCAGAGCCCAAAAACAAGGTGCCAGCAGTCCAATTTATATACGATTATGGCATTGTAACCATGGAATACCCAACACCAGAGGGTAGTGTGCTGTCTTGATCAGATCAAAATGTAGGTGTTCGATATGCTGTTCTATTTGTAAGCCAAGCATCGTGGTTTGTTCCGTAATAGGACCTGATGATAATGGGCATCCCTCAATGCCTTCCACTGTTTGTTTTATTGCCTTTTCTTGTGACGGTATCGAATGTTTGCCTGCCCAGTTTCTTTTCCATAAACAGACCCATTGCTCCACAGTTACCAATGCTGGGGCTTCAATAGGATATTGCTCCTGTAAAAGGATTGTGACTTTTAAGACCACTAAGGTAGTATGCGTGGCTTGACTTGAATGGTTCATGATGGAGTCTGTGACGATCTCCTGCTTCCTTGCTCCATTCAGGAACGGGAGCTGGCATTTCCTGAATTTCTAGGTGGAGCTATGGGACAGTTGCACACCAAATCTGAAGAAGAGGCACAGCATAGAGATAACCCTTTTTGATCCCAAGATTCCTTTCTTCACAGGTTAAAAGCTCTCTAAGTGATCCCAATTGCATTGGTTCTGAGTCATTCGATTGTGTGTTTCCAGATGTAGTGGTCTGAGGTTTTACTGGTACCGGAAAGGATTGTTTACATGATGTATATCGATATCTTCTTTTTTCAATCTCTCTCTTGGATTGGGTAATCTATTTAAAGGATATGGCAACACAAGCCTAAAAATGTGGTGTCTGGATATTGTTGCCAGTTTGTCTTTAAACTCTTCGTTGAGAACCTGGCAAAATAATGTGAAACAGGCTGCCTGTGACCAGGTAGCTTCTTTAGCTAATTGTTTAGATCAGGTAACATAAGTGATCCCATCTTGAGATCCTTGTTGGTAGTCCAATAACTTTCCTTGAGCTGAAAAGAATACCTTTCTTATCTTTTCATTTTGACAATTTGGGCACTGTTAACAGCGTGCAGTTGATCATTGACCAGACTAAGTTGGGCGCCTCTTCAAAGTTATTTTGTCAAACCATATGGTTTTCTCTTGCTCCATCCCTACGAATAAGCCTTCCACATCTTTTTGAAAAGCTATCCACTAGAGACTTGAATTCCTCTTTCATTCATTTCATTCAGCCAACTCCCAATCGAAGGAACTCTTCACAATCTTTAAGGAACTCAAAGACCCACTGATTTGTACAGACGAAATTATTAAGGATGAAACATGGTATAACAGTATACAATCTGCCATGCTAAAAAAAAAATTGACTTGCAACAAAACAAAGTCCTATCGCATTACCAAACTCTCCCCAATCAAAACCATAGCCAGCATGCTCTACCACCTCGCACTAGCAAAAATACCAATTTTCCCAAATTCAAAGCCATCACGGAAACAGAAGTCACTGACATTCTCAAACATCTCAAACCATCGCGATGTAAGGGCGCCGTATACCCCCCTAACATCATCAAGGACTGTGCCGAGACACTGGCCCCTCTCCTCTGCGCTTTCATTAATGCCTCATTTAAATCAGGCATTGTACCCAGCAGCCTTAAAGAGGCATGGGTGCGCCCCCTCATTAAAAAAACCACACTAGACCACACCCAACCTAACAATTACCGGCCCATTACAAACGTCCCATTTCTACTCAAACTACTAGACAAAGTAGCCCACACCCAGATGCAACTCTATCTAAAAACTAATTCCATCCTCGGTAAAAGTCAGTCAGGATTCCGCAAAGGTCATGGGACGGAAACCGCACTGTTAGACCAAAAAAAATCAAATAACTCGAATCCTAGACAAAGGTAAGCCTGCCTTACTCCTCCTTCTCGACCTCTCGGCAGCGTTCGATCTTGTTGATCACAAAACACTCACATCACATCTCACCAATGATGCTCACGTCTCTGAGCATGCTGCCACATGGATTACCTCTTTCCTTGAGGGTAGAGCGATGAAAGTCTTTTCCAACATTGCTTGTGCTACGCCCACCATCATTCACTGTGGCGTACCGCAAGGATCATGTACTGCCCCCACGCTCTACAATCTTTTCACTAAGTCGCTCTTCGACAGACTGGACGCACTTGGGATTGCATACACTAACTATGCTGATGACACCCAAGTGCTCCTCCCCCTAACCGGCTCATACACCCAAGATGCCTCCACCCTCCAACAAATCTACGCCACCATACAAGCATGGATGGCCACCAATGGCCTGTGCCTCAACGGAGAGAAGTCGGAGATCCTTATGCTTGGCCAAAAATCCACCTTAGCTAACTTAGACAGTCTCTACACCAACTTTAACATCGACAACTGCACCATTCCAGTGCGACCATCTGTTAAAACGTGAGGAGTACATCTAGATGCTACGCTATCTATGAACAAGCAAGTTATTGCTATAGTCTCTGCCTCCGCCCTTAGCACCAAACCCTTCCTAACTAAGGACAAATGTCTCTCTATAGCCAGAGCCACTATAGGAGCTAAACTGGACTACTGCAACGCCTTACTCGCGGGCTCCTCCACAAAAAACTTAAATAGGCTCCAAACCACTCAAAACAACGCCCTAAGAGCTGCCCTTAGCATACCAAAAAGAGATCACATTTCGCAAGCAAGAAAAGATGCTCAATGGCTCCCAGTCAAGGAACGCATCACGTTTAAATTTCTTACCATTGCACACAAATGCATCAACCTCACCGACCATCATACCTCTCGGACCCTTACCTAGGTCCACCTCCACTAGGCCCACCAGAACCTACTAGACTAACCAACTGACCATCCCATGCATCCACAGAACCAAAGCTGGAGGAATAGGCTTCCCATACTTGGCGCCCAAGTTATGGAATGCACTTCCCCTCTGGGTTTAGGTTGAAATGATCTAAAAACAAAAAGGTCGAAATGACCAAAAGTTCGAAAAATGCTGCCACCAAAGGATCGACCACCAAAAGTTCGATCCTTTGGTGGTAGCATTTAATAAAAACGGGGGCTGCGGGGGTGTCCCCCGCTCACTATACTTTATGGTATAGTGAGCGGGGGCTGCGGGGGACACCCCTGCAGCCGTCCGTGTTAAAAAAAAAGAAAAGAAAAAAAAAAGGAACATGCAGCGCCGGTTCCCGATCATGGAAGTGAAAGGGAACTGGTGCTGCAGGAATCAGCGTGAAGAAGAAGGTAAGTGGGGTTTGTTTATGTTGGTGGTGGGGGTGTGCTGAGGGTGTGGATGGGGGTGTTATGGGTATGTTGTGTGTGTGTGTGTGTGTGTTTGAGAATGTGTGTTTTTTCGGAATTATAGGGTCTGAAATGACCGAAAACAAAGTGTTCGAACTTTTGGTCATTTGAACACTTCGTTTTCGGTCATTTCATTTCCGATAATTTGACATTCGGTCAAATCACTTGGATTCTTCCCTCTGCACTCAGGGCTGAAACGTCACTCTTCACTTTCGCAAAAAGCTCAAAACAGCTCTCTTTAACTAAACTCCCCCATCACTCGCAATTATGACTTCCTGCTCCTCACTGGTTTCTCTTCCTTCCTTTAACCTCTGTAACTAAATCGTGTTTTTTTACTACTCATTGTAACTAAGTGTGACCTCTTGATACTGATTCCTGTGTAATTAAAGTTGCTCACCAATATATGTAACCAGCGCCACGATGCTTTTGAGCTGCTGGGCGCTTTACAAATCCGAATAAATAAATACATTTAAAACCAAACCCCTATACCTCCCTCTCAAATCCATGATGAAGCCTGTAGTGATTTTGAATTACAGAACTTTAATAGCCCAGAGGTATCACATCAACATGCCTACCGTTTGCCTTCACAACTGCTGTGCTGGCAGTAGCACAGCAGTTGTGAACCACATTATTAACAACACAATGTGGGTAGTTCAAGGTTGAAAGAAAGTTTTAAGCTAAGCTACTCGCCACATATGTCAGTCACCAACTACCCGGCCTGAATGCCATTTCCCCCACATGCATGTAGCGTACAATTGCATAGTCACCAAGAATAAATCCTCACTCGCTAGTGGCAAGGGTAAGTGCTGCTAGCGCGCACGTGACCCGTTAAAGAAACTCGGACATTATGTTTTATAAAACATGACTTTAAGAACATATGTTAGCACAATACATGTCTGATTCGTGCATACGGCCTTGATGTATTGAGCAGTGAGGGCTCCTTTTCGTCCTTGGGCGTTTACTCGCTGGCTGATTTTGCTGCATTTGAGGGGTGGGGCAGGGACACACAACAGCAGTACCAAATCAACTGCCCTCCTCCTACCTGTCTCCCAAATACAAGAGCACCTCTGACCTGCAGGGATGTTGACACGGGCAGCGATGCAGTGGACTCTGATGGCATCTGCTTGCTTTTAGACCCTGCAAAAAGCAGGCCCCTTGCATAGGAACCCACGTAAATGCCATCTGTCAGGAGGGGATATGGTAGGCAGCATATATGATAGCTTTTGTTAATGGTGTAAAAACAACCTGGAAGCCTGAGCCAAACCCCCCTCCCGCCGCCGGATTATTGATCAGGCCATGGACAAAACTGATCAGAAATCGCACAGAGGTGACACTCTGCACATTACTCCAATCAGACGTGGTCTCTTACATGCTAGCTTCGAGTTCACCCCACATGTGTGTAAAAACATGTCCTACTTTATTTGCATTAAAAGTCCAAAGATCATAAAAGCTATAAGGCCCTGAAAATAGAAGTATTCTGCGCTTGTCTGCAGGGCACATGGGTGGCTGGTTGCCTATACCTCAAGAGCACGTGCAATCTAATGAGAAGCACATGGCTGCCCTTGTCCCTGCTCTAGCCAGAGTTCCGATGGCCCTAGGGTGGCCCAACTCAAGCAGTGTCTGAAATACTTCTGCAAATCGCAGAATCCACTTTTTTTCCTTACTCTATAAAGCGTCATCTGCGCTCTTCGCCCAGTTCTCGATGCAGGCTTCTGGGCTTTCCCGATTTTTAAGCATCCACGCGTTTTGCTCCGGCTCTTCTTCTTGGCATGGATTTCTGGATTCCAAGTGTATTGGCGACTTCTATTTTCCCTGGTTCCCATGTCCTCTTTCTAGCTCTGCTCCCGCCCACTGGCCTGATTGGTTGAAGCATCCCATTTCACCATTTTGAAATTACTCTGCACTGCTGGGTTATGGAGCGTTCATTCCGCTAGGCCGTCAAGTGTATTGCTCTACATCGCCACCAGGGGACGTCCTACTGTGGCACTCTTGGCAAGGCCTTGGTCTGCCACCCCATGGCATCCAGACGGTTCAATCACGGGCTTCATTCCCCATTCACTGGCAGGATTCGGGCAGCTGAAATCCCACAGGCACACTCATTCCAAGGTGTAGTGAACATCTGCTGCTATCCCAATTTCTTTCCTCCCTGCACCTTTCGGCAAAGCCCAGGTTAATGCATCCCCACTTCGATCCTTCAACACCTTGTCCACCCATTGAGCAGGCGAATAGGTGGCTTGTAATCGATTACCGGTGACTGTACAATGACAACAAGCAAGTGTGGGTGTTGCACAGCATCGCATGATGACCGACTCACAAAACAATCGGCCAATCTAATATTAAAACCCGGATAAACTCCCCAGTTAAAGACCTTGCAAGAGGAGTCCAATTGGCTTGCTAGTGTGGCAAGAAGCAGACAATCGGGGGCAAAGTGACTCAATACAGGCCAGCTATTTCCCTGCAGTCTCTACTTTCAAAAAGATGCAGTGCCAAAACCAGAAGCAATTAAGGTCTGGGCAGCTTCCAGGTGAATAACCTAGCACTTGGCAATAGGACTCTTTCTGTTTCTTCTTACCATGTTCAAGTTGGGGCAAAGTTATTGCCACTTGGCATTTCAGCGTGCCTTCAGTCCACACTATCACAGAGTAGCTCTTGTGTAGGCCTGTCCTCTTTTCGTGCCAGCCTGTTGCCCACATCTACTGCCCTGGAGCGGTAGTTGTCCATGTGCCGCTTCCCTGACATGCAACGTGTCTCTTCCATAAGGCTATGGTGATGCGTTGCGTTGAAGGCATCCTCAACCACCAAGGACGCCTAGTCGAAGATCACCTACATGTTCACAGGGGCTCCACATGAGCCCATGTTCTGCCGAGGCTTTTACGGGGCCATGGGGGTCTTCCACTTTTGGAGGGCACGCAATAATTGAAGTAAGGAGCCAAGCAGGACAGGAGGCAGCTGGTCCAGTCCAAGAAATGTGACCGTATTCAGGTATAGGATACAGCAGTTAGTCACCAGACCAATCAGGCTTATGCAGGGAGAAGACATAAGCAGGACAACGGCCATCCAACACCATGGGGAAGACAGCAGAGACTGAGCAAGTGACACAGTGACCCCATTCCATCAGAGGACATGCAGCAGCCTGCCAGGCACCCAAGAGTCTATTCACCCACAGACAATCAGGACAGAACAGGGCACTAAACAAACCTTTAAAGGGATTTCAAAAGGGAACAGCAACAGCTTTCATGAAACTGGATATAATGAAGAAGGCCTTGCCTTCAAAGGGCAGTGTGCTGTGCCCTGCAAAGGCGATCTAAGCTGATCACTGGGACTGGACACTCAGATATCCGAGTATGCACTCTGGCTGAACAGTAAAGGAGATAGGCCAAAGATGGAGTCATTTACCCTCAAGCTACAGAGACTGAGCTGTGAGTACAAGAGACACTATGAGAAGAGCATTACGGATCAAAGGCGTCTCTGGTGTGGAGCCCATACGCGCACATCTGTGCGGTCACCTCTCAGAGGGGTTTTGTTTCAGCTTTCTTGCTGCTCCAAGCAGAGTGTGTGCCATCTTGTCCAGCTGTGAGCCGGAGCAAAGCGTGATGAAAAGTCACAGTGATAAACGTGAACTTGCTAGAGAAAGACCTCCAATGAGGTTTCTGGCAGGTCCTCCTGGACTGCAGATCCCAGAAGATGAAAGTGAATGATCATGACTCCTAAAATATTGGAGTGCTGAGTATGCATGCAAGCAGACTCTCTTAACCGCAACTTCTTGGAGAGTCTGCAAGAAGGACAGGGCTGTGTTGGAGCCATGAACATTGCAAGAAACAGTGGAAAAACAAAATGTCGGACAGAGCATTTGTTAACTCCTATAGTGAGATGCAGTTGCAGAGGAAGATGAAGGATTGACCGAGTCCCGCCAAAACCCTTCGACAGTCAGTGGGGAGGGGTGAAAAGAATAGACAGAGGAGCAGAGCAGAGGGATATAACAGAAAGCCCAGGGAGAAACAAATAATGGTGGTCGTCACTGTTCAGGGCTGGTCGACGGATGTTTGGGGCAGAGTGCTGGTGGTGGGCAGCCAAGAGAAGCAGAGAACACGTTGAAGAGCACTTGACGCAGGAGGTGCCAAGAAACAGAGACCGGTACTTGAAAGAGGCGCCAAGAAGTCTTGAAGAGTGCTTGACACATGGGGTGCCGAGTAGCTCAGAGAAGCCTTTGCTGTCAAGGAGCACTGGGAAATCTTGAGGAGCACTGGGTGAGCTTGAGCGGCGCTAGAATCTAATTGATCTTGGGAACCTGAAAAGGCATTTGAGCCAAGAAATTACAGGTAGCCACAAGCCTTAGAATGAATCAAGGCACTTTAAGCAAACAGGTATGGGCAGCCCAGAGGTGTACAGAACTGGAGATCCAAGAGGAATTGAGGGCATTGGGAAGCCAGACTGTTTTTTCAGAACAAAAAAACGAACAGTACCAACTCATTTTTCGGTATTTCCAAGCACCCCGTTTTTCTGATCCCTTCCGTATCTGCGCTGTTCGATTGCCTCCTGTTGGAGGCAGTCTCTTGCTAGCATGTCTCGAGATGGCACTGAAGCAGGTCTCTTTCTGAGGTTTTGAGGGGCCTCTATGCCACAGCCACCACTCGCACACCCTGCCCCCGCCACGTTTGACCCCTAGCCGCATCAGTCAATTGATGAACAAAAGAAATGATAAAACACAGCATTAGCACTGTATTAATTCCTAATGGCTGTTCCAGGGGTGTGATTTATTGATCTTTGTCCCGAGAGAGAATTGCATGGCTTATTTTTATGAGCTGTGTCTTGGAAGGCTACTCATGCACGTAGTGGAGCCTGGCATGGCAGAGGGAATGCAGAAGCTCTTTGGTTTTGTTACCCTTTTCTTTTTAATTTATGTTTTTAATCTATTAATTGAATTTATTAATTTATGTTTTTAAGATGGCAGATGAACAAGGGTGGTGCACAGCTTTTCAGATTTTGTTGGGCATGGAAAGAGAGCAAAAATGGCCATATCGCGCCAAACTATTAGCTTAAACTACAGTAACCGTTATAGGGAGGTCTAACGCTAGAAACAAACTACTGTACATAGCAAAACGGTAAGAGGATAAAAGAGGGAGTGGTTTACAGATTTTGCATCTTTCAAATCACACAAATGTCGCTTCAGAAAGCACATTAACCCACTCGGCTATTTTAAGGGTGTCGGAGCAAGCAGATTACCCAGAGCCCTTTGCCACAGGCGCACACTAGGAGCTTGTTTCAATGTGATTGGAATCTATGGCCTGCTCGTTGCGCCCACTTCTGTGCACTGGGACCAACAGACCAATTCGTAGTTTGTCTGGAGTTAGAACCTGTGCCTTACAGGTCACAAACAGGTCTTGGCGGTAGGCACATAAACACTCTCAGCTATCATACAGTAACTCTCTAATCCAGTTTACAGGCATTCATAGGGAAAAATGGAGAATTGCAGTGTCTAAAGATTTCATCCAGGTTGGGCTTTATTTGGCCCTTGCAACAAGCCTAAATCAAGTTGAACTATGTGTGTGAGTGTTATGTTATGTTATGTTATGTTATGTAAGCATGTCTTATAACTCCTGCTCATTCGCCAAAGTGGCCAGACTGCAGATGGTACTAGAGCAATGGACTGCAACCACAGGAAAAGATGGGTCTTCAGTTTTTAGCCCCCCCCCCACCCACCAGGTCTGAGTGTGCTACTATTCTCCTGATCGCTTCGAAAAGGGAGCAACTATTGGGAATATTGTTCCCCTATAGTAGCACCTGTCCCAACAATCTGATGAGGCCACTGAAGACTGGCATCATTAGAGCAACCAAACTTTATTGCCCCGGCCCCAACCAAGGCCAAAGTGCCATCATCAGGGTGCCAATTATTACTTTTTATATAGTTTGGACGCTGTATGGAACCCAAAGGTGAAAAGAACCTGGAGAGATCCTCAATTTGAGGCGGTGGTGGGACAGCTGCACAGCACTTGAGTTACTGAAGCTTTAATGCAGAGGTCCTATGCAGGAACACATTGGAATATAAAGGTTCCAAGACCTACATGTGCAAGAGAGGTGTACTGTGCAAGTGCCTAGAAGCCTTCCCCAAAAGCAACCAGAAGGGATCGCAACTAGAGAGTTGATATTTTGAAAGAAATTTAGGAGGACAATCCAGAACCATTGTGTCAGCAACTCTGGACTAAAAGGTAAAACCATGGAAGGGTGAAGGCATGTGGAGCCAAGAGTGGACCCACTGAAATAGCAAGAGGAGCAGAAGGCACCCCACAGAGCCGTGGCGAGAGAAGGAGAGGAGACACTATACTCCCCACCCACCACCTGAGTGAAGTGGTAAAGATCGGCAGACCATGAAAATAACTAACCAGCCCGACTCAAGGAGAAACATTACGTTGGCTTGTAATCTCATCAATAAAAGAATTACTCATTAGAATATTTGGCCCATTTTGTAATTGCATGAGCCACTGCTCCACAGTACTAAATGTATGTTCATCTGGCCACTCGTTGTTCTGTCCGAGCCCCCGCTTGTCTTCTTCTGCTACGCCAGCCTCCTACGCAGCAGTGCGAGTGGGACGTCTTGCAGATTGCAAATGGCAGCTCTGGAGGACACGCAAGGACACGCACGGACTCACAGATCAGCTCCAGCAATTCAGTGGTTTTTAGAGAGGACGGCTGACTTCTTCCTTGGAAGATGCACACTCCCGAGAGGAGACACAGGTTATGCATCTCAATGCTGGCCACACTACTGCATGGATGGCACGTGCCCGATTAGGATCTATGCACCACCTCTGCAGGAAGGAAGGACTGAGCACAAACTCTTCTTATGTCCCTCATCTGAGGGTCCTCTAACAGAAGCCCACTTTAAAACAACATAGAATCAGACATCTCCAGGCTGCTTTAGCCCTATGCAAATTCTCCAGTAAGAATTGGATTGTTTTACGCAGTTTAGAAATTCATTTAGAGCCTGGCGGTAAAACAGAAAACACCACCTGGCATACCAGGGGAGGAAAATGATGGACACAGACCAAATGCAAGTGCTTCCACTACTTGAACCCCATCTGGATGTTTCTCAGTTCAGAATGAGTATCTACAGCAAAATGGCAGTGTGGTTCTGTGTCTGCAACAATCCTGGTTACCAGTGGACTCATCCCAGAATCAGGCCAGACAGATTCGCCACGTGACAAGTCTGGATGTGGTTCATCTCAAGGGGCGGGGCAGCCCACTATCCCACCATTGATTATTGCAATTCACTGTCAGTTAAATTGCTTTTTAGATATTCTTTTAACATGTTTTATGCTATTTATTGTATTATGTATGTTTGATGGATTTATCTGAATAAACATTCATTGATTTATTTTTTTTAAAAAGTATGCAGTAGTAATACGAAATTATTAATTTTCATTTAGGACCGGGTATTCAACTTTCCAGCCATGCGTGTTTCTTCTAGAGCCTCCGAGTTTGCACAAGTCTTGTGTAGTTATTGTACTGGTATTGTGATTGATCAGAAGTGTCCACTAACACCTGCTCTCACTTCCCATCTTGGATTCTAGTCCTGTCTCAGATTGGCTTAAATTGTCAAACACAACATGCAGCCTTTCTGAGCTCCCGAAGCAATTTAATCAATGGATGCTTAAGAGCTTGCCAAGCGCTTGAAAATAAGCAAAGAGGGGGGGCTGGAGGCCCAGTGGCAGCGATTTTTCCCAAACTCTCAATGGTTGTAATACGTCTCAACTGCCCAGGGCTTTGCCACTCTTCCTGTTGCATAGATTCTGCCAACCAGTCACTCAACACGATGCAAGATTGTATGTTAGTGCCGTTTGTGCAAGTTATGAAATGAGACACAAGCTTTGTTCAGACATCTTTGCCGCTCCTCCTTGATTAAGATGAAATGAAATTATACGTTTTCTTTATTTTATTTATATCGTGCTCGTACACAAGTGTTTCAGAGCGCGACCAGGCAGAAGATGTGCGCCTCATTTCCAACTCTGTGATTACTGTCTGCCACCGCTGAGGTGCCCAAGACTGACTCAACAGCTCACTTTCAAAACGTAGGCTTATGAGGCTACCCCCCCTCTTGAATCCGTATCCATCATCCTGCGTACCTGTGAAGGATGTCACAGAGACAACACAACCAATAAGCCTTTGCTTTAAGCATAAACTCATTCTCCTCGTGTTTCTTTATCTACCATTTACTCTTTCTCCCTACCCATCAACACTCTGAAATGGTCAAAATTGGTTTTGTCACGCTGTGTTAAACCTAAATAATTGCGATAATCACACATCCCACTTTCAAACAAATTTGCTGATAACCTACGACACCAGCACACAGGTTTTGAAGTTGTAGCAAAACACACACCGAACATAACACTGTAAACATGTTGTGGACACTCCAGCATGTCAAAAACAAAAATGGGCAACAAACCATTTAAATAATCCCTTACAGAATGCAGTTTAGAAAGATTTGTGCAGCTTTTCTTAGAAACCATGGGGTAACAGCCCATGTATTGGGCAGGTCACCCCTTACACATGGATTAAATCAAGGGATCATATAATACATTTGAAATAGGCTGAGCCAAGTGTGGAGCATACAGAGGGTGCGTTATGGTCCTGCGGAGGTGTAACACATGATTTGGTATGCTCGAGTCACAAAGACTTCATGAATCTGTTGAATTCCACCACCTCACGAGACATGTGAACATGAACATTGATTAATGGTCAAAGATTCAAACGAGGATATTCAAGGTGCACAGTAGTTTTGTGAAAATCAAATTTAAATTATGAAGAAAGATGTAAAGGATCTATGGTGTGCACACACAGACTCGCGAACACAACAGATAGACAGTTCACATCGCTTTCCTGTGATATTGAACACGCACAATGATAACATGGAAACAAACGGGGATTGGAGCAGGAAACATCAACGTGTTAGACAAACAGTTTTAAAAAAAAGAAACATAGCAACTATGGAGTTACACTGAAGAATACAGAGAATGCTGACCCAATACAAAGTCTGCAGTGGTTTGGTTCCTCACTACAAGAATAAGTCATCGCTGATTCTGCAGCACTAATCCAGCTCTAAACAAACGGTAAGAAATGGAGTGTTTAATTCCACTTTACTGCATTTGTAATACTCCATAAACATCGAAGCAATACCAAGATATTGCACTTTTAAATATGCAAGCACACAATTTCTTTACAAACAAATTATAATGAAAAGAAACTAGGATTTAAATGTAAAACTCTGAAATTCTATCCACATTTTGGTTTTTGAGATCCCTTCCCATATACTGCTGCATTGGGGTGCATTATTTGCTCTGCACGGCCAGTCCACAGCGGAAACAAGACACAGAGACAGTTGCACACAAGGACTTTTGAAATGTGTAAACACAGCTTGCATACTGTGAGGGCTCAGAAAAGTGAGGTGGACAACTTTGTGAAGGTTTTTCATAAGATGCCATTTAATTGACTCAAAATGGGAGTTGACAAACTCCTCACTTTCCCTACCCCAACGAGGATTTCCCTGCCTATCAAAATAAACTAAAGGAAACACTAACAAAAGGAATCCGTCCCTCACAATTGGGTTCTATGTTCATCCCCGGATTTCTTTTTGCAGAGTTTTTTGCCAAAATCTGTTCGCCGAAAAAACTAATTGTATGTCTTTTTATTTGCGGGGGGGGTTACCCCCACAACTCCACCTTCTCATATTTATTCTCTACCCTCCTACCACCCCTACCCCTACCCCTAATATGCCATTACTCACCCCCCACCCCCATATTTTTCGATTCGTTTTTTTCCAGATGAAAATATTCCGGCAAAAAAAACGGCGATGAATGAACGTTCTACCCACAAATGTACATACAATAAACTTAACAATTCAAATATAACAGAAATAACAGTTATGTTAAAACCCCTGATAACTGCTTCTCCTTGTAATCTGGAGGAAATCCCCTTCCCCAGATTCAAACAGGATTTTCAATGAACAGTTGAAAATTAGGAAAGTTCCGTCTTATAACTAAGTTCCAATGATAAAGGTTCTTCTTGCTTCAAAAAATCCCTCCCCCCCTCTCTTGAAATGCAAACTGAAATTCCTTCTGTGGACCTCCAAACCAATCAATCAATGAGTATATGTTCTACAGAATAGTGAATGAAATCATAGTGTACTCCGGCTCTGTACATAATGACTTTAAACAGGTTCTTGATGAGCAGAGCCCGAGTCAAGAGGAGACATTGCCAACCTAATATTATATGGCCTGGCATTTAAATGCATTTCCATGTATCCAAATTCTTGTTTGAATTCTTCATTACGTACACATCATAAATGCTTGTTTAATATGGATCTACATTCTGGCACTCAAGATGTATGATTAGGATTACGTGTTCACCAAGTAGATAATATATCACATCCTCACAACATGTTATCAGTACTAGCACACTTCACTTTTTTCATGGTCTTGTACAGTCAACTAAAAGTGTACATAAAGCAGAGGTTGTATCATCTCCACTTAACATTCCACATACTTTCGCATAGGACTTGTCCAGGTTGCAAAATGTGCACTTGCCACTATCTGGTGATATCTGACTCTTTGCACGTAAGAAAGGGTTTGCTGTGTGCATTTTGACGAATCCAGACAATTTGTCCCTTCTCCCCAGAGGGGCACAGCCCCTTTGAGGCTAGTGAGGTGAGCCTGCTAAGCAGGAACCTCCCCAGGGTACTGGACAAGTGGGACCTCACTGGGAGTGACTCCCCTCTTGGGGTCAAGGACTCCCATTCGAGAATGGAACTCCCAGTCCAAACCACCTTGTCTGCATATATGAATATAGAAATGACTTGTATATCTCCTGCAACCACAGTATTTTACAAAGATCCTCCTTTACATCACTTGGCTGCAGGTAATGCTGTACACAACCTGAATGCCCTGGTCAACAAAGAAGGACACCGTTCAAATTATTTCTGTGACGTGTATACAAGGATGGATGGTAAATCAGAGGGAGACTCCTACAGAGGCAGTGGGACTGCTCTGCAAAGGCAATCCTCTGCAGTATTGAGATCCTGGGAGGGGCGGAGCCAGCAGTAGAAAGGAGGGTGCGCAAAATGCTAACCGAACACCTAAGGGTTGACGTTCCATCCGACCCAGAAGCTCAGGTCAGAAAGGGAACAGAGGCGGAAAGACACCCGTCTCGTGTCAAGGGGTTGGGTGCCTGAGAAACCCGACAGAAGACATACTGCTACAAGGTATGAACACTGCGATTAATAGCTGGGGGGCACATACAGGTTATGAAAGCCTGAGAAAGCCAAGTGTGCAAATATCCTATATAAAAGGGAAAGTTATACGAACATTGTGAAAACCGCTGGAAAAGCTATTCAGGTTATGCCTGAGAAACTTAAGAGTACAAAAAAAACAAACATAAAAGGGGGACTGAGAAAAGTACTAACTGTGAATAACGGCTGGAAAAAGCTATTCAGGTTACGGGAGCCTGAGAAAAAAACTGAGTATGCAACTAACATGAAAGGGAGAAAGGCAAAGATATGAATAATTGAAGTAAGACCAGTAAAGCTAGAAAGATTGCAAAACTTTGAACAACGAGGGTGGACCACCACCCTATCCAAAATAACTTGTGTGAAAGAAAAGAAGCTGCATGAGGAATTCAGGACTCCCAGAATCTCAAAAGAGGAAAGGACAAACGTTTTGCTTTTGTGTGTGTTCTCAAGCAATCCTGGATGGCGTCATCACTGATTGCCCGACAGTGACCTCCTTCCATGTGGCCAGGGGACGGCAGTCACTATCTGATCCTGCCTGATCCTGGGGTGGATATATGAGTGGGGAGCACAAGGGAGGAGACAGCTGTCGGGGAAGGTGGTGACTCCATCAGACGAGACGTGGTATTCTCCCCTTCCTCCTGAGGAAGAACTTACAATATCGAAGTTCGTGATGGCTTGTTGTCATCCCACACATACCCTATTGTAAAAATCAGAAACCCCTTCACTTATGTCACTGTAGACAAAATTCCAAGTAAACTCAAACATACACAACACACATAACATCTCCGGTTTCTGATGTTTCTCTGAATAAAACTTCTGAACATCATTTTAGAAATCCAATACCATCTATGGACTTCAGCTTCCATAAAGCCTCAAGTGCTGAGACAAAGTAGAGGAGGAAGGAGTTGATGCAGACGGGAGAGGGAAAAAAAAAAGAGAGAGAGAGAGAAAAAAAAGGAGAGAGAGGAGAGAAAGAGAGAGAGAACAGGCACATCCATGCAGCGTTTTGCAAACGCGAGTTACACCCACCAGCATGGCATGAAGGAAGGAGAGACGCACCAGGCACACCTGAAGGATTATGAATGCAGCATTCTCCGGTCCAAGCCACAGAGGGAATCTGGTGGGTGTACGCGGAGCTGCAGGAAATGTTGGAGAAATATCCACACTGTATAAGAAGCCATCCCAGGGAGGAAACTTCACTGCAGAGGCACGCCATAAGTCACAGACGCTGCAAAATACCAGCAAGTCTGCCCAGAGACATATGGGACCCTGGGGCATACCAATACACATCCAATCAAGTGAATTAATTGTTTGAGATTGCTAGTATGGACAATGCTCAAAGGCCGTTTAAATACAGACAAAACCCAATGTTAAAGCAATGCCCAAAAGAAAGAATATATGAATACAGACAAGATAAAGTGCAGCAGCAAAACCTGAACAAATACCTATGCATTAAATGTTAATGTGGGGGAAAGCTGGAGCAAGTGTTACCCTAAGTAAACATATTGAAACACAACAAAGTTGATACGACTTTGGCATGTTGGAAACGACTGTGAGAAACATAAGACGTCCTGGTAAAAGGAATACATCAGGCAGTGGAGATTTGGGGAAAGATACTTGGCAGGGAAGTATACCAGGGATCTGCAGAACGCCAGAGAAGGATTCCTGGCAGGCAAGTAAACCAGGCCACCACCAAAGTTGTATTAGGTCCCTAAGATTGTAGCAAGATTCCTTGCAGAGAAGTATACAAGGAGGATCTAGGAAGACCATAAAAGAAGTACTAGCAACCAAATATATCAGGCATTTTGAAACTGCAATAGACCTTTAAAACTGTGGGAAGATACCTGCCAGGGAGTACACCAGGGGATCTGACGAGCCCATAAAAAGGATTTCTGGCAGAGAAGTATACCAGGAGTTTCACCAAAGATGTAGAGGAAAGTTTAACCACATTACAAAATACCTGCCAGAGACGAATACCAGGAAATTGGAGAAGCACGTGAAATAAGTCCTGGTAGGTAGATACACCAGACAGTTGGTGTTGTGCAAAGATGTCAGACTGTGCCACACTGATGAACCCTAAAGAGGGTGAAATATGTATGAGGTTGTCTGCATCCTTAAAAGTGGTCTGTCTTGGGTTCTGTCATCACTTCGTCCGGAGGGGGAGCCACCACCTCTGAGGCTAGAGAGGTGAGTCCGCTAAGCAAAACCCTCCCTAGGGGTTTCTGAAAGCAGAACCTCTATGGGAGTGACTCCCCTATAGGGGACAAGGACTCCCATTCCTGTGCGAACTTCCTATTGAAAATATATTTTCTGCTTAAATTGGAGTAGCTGGTGTGGATGAAACCACTACGTATTTTACTTCAAAGAATGTGGAACATTCTATGCATTTAAAATCCTGTGACAACCGATCCGCCCCATCTCGAGTCAGCTACGAAAATAAAGAGCCAGTGACACTGAAGTGGAGGAGAGAACCCACGCAAATGCAAGGCTTTGACATAGCAAAGCTAACAAGGGGCAGAGCCGCGCAGAACCGCGGAGCCAGCTGTGGTGCGGAAGGAAGCAAACATCGGGTGAAGACGCTGCCGTGTACACCTGAAGTGGGGCCAGATCAGAGAAGGAACTGCGAAGCACGCCAACACCTACCTGGAGGCGCGGCCAAGTATGCGAATGGCAGCTGAGACCAAGGGAATCAGAGCAGAGTGACTCCTTCGCTCACGGAAACGAACAACACGATTTCTTTATTCCCAGCGAGAAAGCGCAGGGGAGCGAGAACGTCCAGACAAGCGGAAAGGTACAATAACTATAGAAGATGAGCGAAAAGCCTTGGGGAACCTCCATGAAGAGTCCAGCATTACCTATGGCAGACCCTTCAAGATAAAACATACACGGGTTGCACAGGCCCTAGAACCTTAGAAAGTAGAGAGAGCAAGTGGGGAGAAAAGGAAGCATATTTAAACCACAAAACCAAGCGTACCAATATATCCCCAGGAAGGAAACGAGAAGCAAATAAATGGGATTCATAGAGGGACCCAGTTTCTGTATGTGATCAAAAGCACAAATACGTGGAGAAAAGGGATCAGGGAAA
This sequence comes from Ambystoma mexicanum, assembly GCF_040938575.1. Taxonomy (NCBI): domain Eukaryota; kingdom Metazoa; phylum Chordata; class Amphibia; order Caudata; family Ambystomatidae; genus Ambystoma; species Ambystoma mexicanum. The sequence continues at coordinate 111,350,782 of NC_090929.1, read as the reverse complement.
TATCCCTCCACCTAAAAACATTTAGACATTTTGTTTTCTTGGGAATTGAAGACATTTTGGGTTCTGTGAAGTGCTGGAGAACTTTGGGAACCATGGAGTGATTGGCAAGAATTTTATATTAAGAACTGTTAAACAAATGGAACAATAACTTTATCCAGGGAAAGGGCCCTGCAATACCTGAAGAGACTTTTCCAAGAAGCCTAAGAGTACAGGGTACTCCACCTATTTATGTTACGTTTTGATAAGTGGTAGGGCCAATTTGCCAACAGTTTTGGACAGAAGACTATTTTCATTTGGACTAACGATGAGCACCCTAGTTTAGTTTGTTAGGCAGGGGAGCTAAAGGGTTAATAAGGCATTTTCTTGGAGTTAAATAAACAAGACTTTAAACCTCGGGGCCGAGTCCTTCTTTGGGCTTACCACAGTTGCTCAAGTTGTATGTAAAATAGTGCTGCCTTATAAGAAAAAAAGACATCTTGCACTTTAGTGACACGGACAGTTAGCACTTTAGTGACAATAGATTTAGCACTTTAGTGAAACGTAGATGACAAAACTAATGTTCCATCTCGGGGGTATGGGAACTATTTGTCTCTTATGGATTACCACAAGTTTTTGATTCTGCGGTATCCTTTTTTGCAAATACCCTTTTGCACACTTTTTGATAAAACTGGTTTCATTAGATTTGTGATAAATTAGATTGATTTTAATTATACCATGTGCTTGTGAAAACATGACAATGGTTTTTGATGAATTGATGTTAATAGAAATATGAAATGCATTATTCATTAGGACTCCTGACCGACCACACTACTTTCTGCTGTTTTGAGTACTTAATTTGTGAAATGGTTTCTTGTTGTTCCGTGAGACGTTGTTCAATGCTTGTACTAATAAGAAAAACAATGTAATTTTCTAGGAGCACAAATGCATGATTTTCAGCTAATGTGCATACCCACAAAGCACTGCTCACCGGCTCCGAGATGGAGGTGAACTTCAGGGGCGGTTACTGGGGGTTGCGGAGGCATGTGCGGCTGTCTAGCTGAAGTGACCTATTCTGCTCCCACCAAAAACATTAAGAAGGCATAAAGTCTGCTTCTCCTAGATTGCAATCATGAGCATAATTTGGAAATGTCACTTTGGGTTTTTAATTGTAAATTAGTCATTTAAGAGTATGTGTTTTTCAAACGTCTTACACTTAGGAAAATACCCTGTTCTGCATGAGGGTTTAAAAGGGTGTCCACACTTGGATTATTTAAGTGGTTTTACAGTGCTCAGGCTTATTTTCACAGTGTTATGTGTTAAACCCGTTTTTTATTACTATCCAGACTGCAATTAAATACTTCCTAATATAATTAAGTATTGCAATCAGAAAATACAAAAGGTAATTCTTATTCATCATACCCGAAATAGAAGTACTAAATTCACTGCCTTAAGAAATATGACTCCACATTTAAAGTAAGCTTTCTCAAGAGATCCATGGAACAAAACAGTTTTTTAAAGATATTTTAATATTGTTTTGAGTTTACATCATTCTCCATTATGAAATATGTATTACCAACCTAGTATTTGAATTCATATCTCATTGAACGTGAGGTACTTTAACTCAGGGCCGCTCCAGACCACTGGAGGCAAACCTGCTTGGAAATTGACCTGTGGACGCAGAATAAAAAAGACACTGCTTTCCTCCTTTCCAAAGGAGGGGGAATCATTGATTTCGCCAAACCTCAGACTATTCGCCTACTTGTACAATCTATTTTGGGGACCATTCAATGCCTTGTGTAATTGATTTTTATGGGCTGCGGATAAATGTGAGGAGTGAGTAAAAAATATATATAATTAAAAAAATGGTTTTTCTCTTTTTCTTCTTTCTCTATTTTATTCACCGTTATACTTTTTGGGGGGTTGGTCTGGTGTTTGTGTGGTGTTGGTGTTTGTGTGTGTGTGTGTGTGTGTCCTACATTGGATGTTTTTCTGACTATTGTATTTTGCTCTTTTATTGTCTGCATAAAGGTTTCTTAGTATGTCTGGGGGGTTACTTGATTGTGATGTTTGTTTATCGATATGCAATTTAGTTGAATGATTTTGAATTGTATTATTTGGTTTACTATTCATTTCTGTATTATACTGTTCTGTAATTTATTTTGTTGACATACTAATAAAAAGATGTTACAAGTTTGTTGTGGTAAGGATTCAAAGGAAGCATGTGGGTTTAGGTGTGTCTGAATGAGGGTGCCTTGAGATGGGCTATGTAATGGTCCTCGCCCGCATTGGCAACGGCAGCCACACAATCCCTCCACTCAAGATGTTAGGCAATTCCCCAACTGTCCTCCTCTTTGGACTCAAAAGACAGGATTATAGCAAATCGGATTTAAAAGCACTGCACCAGCTCCAATCAAGCAGGGATGGGGATGTATTCAAAGCACTCTGCCTGGCTCAACAAGCCCCTAGATGGTCACCTAAATGCAGCTACCTTTTCAACATACCGGGAGCCCCGGGACAGTCGCCAAAAACAGACTTCTTCTCTGTCCACATATGTACCCATATTTAGGGGAAGAGCGCTTCACACATAAAGCTATACTCTATGGGGCCCTTTCCTTCTCCGCTGAGGAGCTTATGTTGGCATTTTATTTTACCAAGGCCTGTGCTCTGGCTAACAACCTATGTACTTGGTCACCCTGGTTGTGTGTTCCTCTGCGTGGAGTGCCCGCTTTCCACACCACATCGTCCCCACTCATCCTCAGACCACACGGCTGTAAAAACGATATGGTGGTCGTTACACAAAAGCACTTTGTGAACCATATATAATGTATAGGCAGCATAGAAAAGTACGTCAGACCATGTACGCATTGCCAACTTTGGGAGGCCAGAGGACTATATAACAGATGAAAGGACAACATTAATTGTCTGGTAATACCACTCTGGCCTCTTTATAGTTATAATCGATCTTTTATAACGCGCTTAATACCGGTGACCAGTTTCTAAGCGCTTACGGTGACCCGTTTCTAAGCACGAGCACGGGATTCGAACCTGTGGTGCTATGCGTCTTGCTTCCAAGACAAACACGTTGACCCTGAGCTATCGTCCAGGCCTCTTCAAAGCAAAGTCCTCTGCTGTTGCCCTCCCGGACTGGCGCCCCTAAGGTGTGCCACGGTCTGGACTCCCGAATTGTCAGGAGGCACTGAGGCTGCAAGTTCTGCTAAAAAAACTTCGAATCCACCTAGATCAAAAGAAATGAAAGGGGAGGTGGTATAAACGGTACCAGCAGCTGCAATATTCCAGGTGCGTTTCCTCATTCGACTCAGAGCCGTTCATGATTCCTGAGATGAATTAGCATCCTGCTGCCTTGTTGGGACTCTAGACTCCCCCTCCTCCCCCACCTAGAAGCACAGTCCTCTGGCTTTTCCCAGAGACCACTCATTCTCGCTATCCACTAGAACATGCTGGCTTTCCCAAGATTCTGTGGAAGAGCTTTTTTTTTTCTTTTTTCTTTTTTTTTCCTACAACGCGGGTCACTAGAAAGGGCCCCCCTAATGTGACTCATTGGTAGTTCCTTTCCTAGTCTGGCCCCCATTCACGACGACCCAGACGCACTTGGGAACCACCAATATTGACTGTGGTCTAGACAAAGCAGCATCCGTGTGTGGATGTTGGCCCTATTTTGGACCAATGGTGCTTGATGCAGTTTTACAACAGCATCAAGCACCTTGTGGATCGGGGGAAAAAAACGTGTTATACAAAATAGATGCCATTCAAACTAGAGATTAGAGTATCCCATATCTCTGGTACAATCCCAGTTTAAGCCTCTTGCCTCAGGGCAGTGGTACTCACATGGAAGCCTGCCACATATTTTGTACTACAACACCCATCAGCCCCTAACCATCATAGATAGTGGTGAATGATCATGTGACTTGCAATCGAAAACATCTGGAGGGTAACAAATTGAATACCCATAACTTAGATGGAGAGGGTGTTAGGCCATTATCCAAGGCACTACAAACATGGCCTTCCAATCCCAGAGCGCTTTCACGGGGGCCTCGTTACGTTTCCGTATCAGTTGCCTGGTGGTGGATTACTTGGTTAGGATTTTACACTGCGGATAGGCAGTCCGAAAGCACAGAGGGTAAAGAGAAAAAAAATAAGGGATAGAGAAGCATTGGTAGAGGGAATAACAGAAGGAAGGTGAAACGTCACAGTATGTTCTTTAATTGCAATGAGCTTTGCAGCTCTGACAGGCAATGTCACATTGCTGAGTTTCTATTTCTTTTCCTGAAGATGAATCACAGAGGATATCCACTTCTTCGTGCAGAGACATATATACTTTGGAGTCTTGGTGCATTTAATGTGACTACCAAAAACTGTTGAGCAATGTTACCCCAAAACAATCCAGTTGTGGCAGAACTGGCAGTGTTGAAACAGGGTAACCAGGATGTTGTGGCTTAGGCTTCTCATTTTCAACAATACCCTCCACCTTATAGCGATTTTGACGCGAGTATTTGATTGTTCTACATGGACCATGGGCATAGTAAACTTTACAAACTCCCTCCCTACCATGCATTCCCCGTTACCTACACACACATCCTTAAAGCCTTTCACCTTTCTCCACCTTTGCCCTGACCCCTCCTCCGTCATATACTATTCTCTTGCAGACCAAACTCTGGATACCACTAGCTTTGTCAGGAGGCCGGGTAAGGGGGGTGGGGGGTCGGGAGGGTAGAGGGGGAGAATGGGTGTGACAATAGTGATGTTAGACCACTTCAGTGGCGCAGGATGAGAAAAAACTTCACATAACAGAACAGACACGGCTTGCAAATCTCAGTTGGATTACTGCAATATCCACAATGACACTATTTGAATAAACTCATTAACCTTCTATGAGGAGCTCTGAATACTATGGACTGCTTACTTTCAGCCTGGGAAATAGTATTCACAAACCAAGCACCAGGCGAGCATTACACAGATCACCAAATCAGAGTTTGACTTAACTTTGGCACGTGTAACTTTCAAATGTACTGCCTGGTTCCCGAGTACCTCAACCTTAACCTTAAATTCCCAGATTAAACCTCCAGCACTGCCTAGGGACTCTTCAAGATGTTCCCCCTAACCAGTCAAAAAGTTCTGCAGGAGATAATGGCCTATCAGGGCACAAAGATCCTTCAAGCTCTTCCTTCTAGCCAAGCTTCCTCCTAACAGTCACAACTTGGGCAGGAGGTAATGCCACAGCAAGAGCACAGAGATCCTTTAAGCTCTTCCTCCTAACCAGTCACAACATCTGCATGAGATAATGTCCCAGCATGGCAAAGAGAACCATTAAGCTCCTTCTCCTAACCAGTCACAGCATTGGCAGGAGATAATGCCCCTGCAGAGCAAAGAGAACCATTAAGCTCCTTCTCCCAACCAGTCAACATTTGCAGGAGATAATGCCCCTGCAGGGCAAAGAGAACCTTTAACCGTCTTCTCCTAACGGGTCACAACATTGACAGGAGATCATGACCCTGCAGAGCAAAGAGAGCCTTTAAGCTCCTTCTCCTAACCAGTCACAGCATTGGCAGGAGATAATGCCCCTGCAGAGCAAAGAGAACCTTTAACCGCCTTCTCCTAACCAGTCACAACATTGGCAGGAGACAATGCCCCTGCAGGGCAAAGAGAACCTTTAACCGCCTTCTAACGGATCACAACATTGACAGGAGATCATGCCCTTGCAGAGCAAAGAGAACCTTTAAGCTCCTGCTCCTAACCAGTCACAACATTGGCAGGAGACAATTCCACTGCAGGGCAAGGAGAACCTTTAACCGCCTTCTCCTAACCAGTCACAACATTGGCAGGAGAAAATGCCCCCGTAGGGCGGTTCGGAAATAACCGGCCATACTACAACGATGCTGGAAGAGTCCACGTATCCCCCCGCAGACCTGAGCTGCTGGGTTTTCAGGCCCCTGCCGGCATGGTTGTCACTGTGTCGCCATTTCCATGGAATCCTATGGGACTCCATATTTAGGAAGGCAATTAAGACTCTCCTGTTTAGCTAGTTTAGTGTTCATTTTGCTAGCTGCCTCTACCGTGGATGTTTGCCCCTCTCACCAGCGCCAAGATACGACCGTGCGCTTAAGAAATAACAGTGACATAACATATAGATGGGGCGTAACCGTTACCGCCGCCACTTGTGATATCCTAGTGCTACAGGGATATCGGGCAGTGGTACGGCTGTTACGGGGTTGCTGGAAACCCGCTGCCTCCCGGCTGGGTTTCCCAGCAACCTCGTAATGAGGGCCATAGACACTTTAAGCTCCTCCTTCTTCTCATTTGCACCTTCCAACTGATCTCTAAAGGAGATAGTATTTGAGTCTTGGATGACAAGAGTCTATGAACTGTATACTCTTAAACTACCACCAAAACCCCAATGCAAACTGAAAAGCCATTTCTTCCAAGTCAAACTCTAGGTTATTCTGGTTTTCCCTCGGTCCTTAGAGACCGCTTACCGGTACTGAGCGCAATAGAACTGCTGTTACTCACTCGCCGCCTACGTTTAACCATGGAGGGGATGGTCCCATTTGCGAGCCGGTTGGTGAAAACATTGCTATAATTTGAACTGCTGCTTCTGATGCAAGGCAGTTGTATGCGTAGAATTTAATTTTGTGCAAAAACACAATTAAAATGATAATACGGACGCTTAAAGGACCGCAAATCAACAAAAAGCCTTCATGCCTTAGGCGGTCCCATCTGGCTCTCGGAGCTGAATCCGTACCCGCTACTGTGGTACATTAAGCGAAAAACTGTCAGGAAAAAAAAAAAGATCTTCTGAGACAGCAGTTTCCAAACCCCTTGCAACACAATAGCCTTGCAAAATAATAATTAAGAGGTGGCAATTCAATTAAGTGTTAAATAAATCTAGCGATGGTTCCCGCTGGGAAGCTTTGAAGAGCTGATTACACTCACCGTTAAATTAGAAAAGGTTTTTCTGCTTATGTCTGGTTTTTCCAATATAAAAAAGCCGAGCAGTCCCAACTACCATTGAAATGAGAGAATCTGTTCATGAGCCTTGTCTCAAGGTATTGAGTCTCTGCTGTTCATCAACTTGAGTTGATCAAATGTGCAGCCGACCCCAGAAACACACACACACACACAGACTCTCTGCCTCCCGGTGCTCACTTACCCTAAAAGAATATGGGCAAACCATGCCTAATCTGGGTCTTAAATTAGTCTAAAGGATTGGCGCTCAATGTTAGCCTATCAAATCTGGGATAGAAGTACTTTTTGCTTGCACCATTTTGAATATGGGATGCAAGGAATCAGTTGTACAGGCCACTTACATTTCGTTTGACCAGGATGCACAACTAAATGAGGCAAATGGTATACACTACATTAACGGGAGGGATACCCCTGCCGTTAGGTCCTGGGGAAGAAATGTACATAACAGAGAGATTGACCTAGCACAAAGATTCATCTGCAATGTTCGTGCAACATCATTTCACAAGTAGCATTTAAGGCCTCATCATTCCAAACAGTTTTTCTAGAAAAGAAGTCCCTGTTGATTTATGGCGTATTCATCACCCAAAAGCAAAACATTGTTACATTTTTCAAACCATGCTTTGAATTCAACACGTAGCGCACCAAAGTCCTTCTTTATTCAACTGTAAACATATACACATACAAACTCTAAAACAGATACCTGAATACTCACAACATATATATTGAATACTCACAACATATATATTGACAATGTGCGAAACACTCAATATTTCACAGGCCTCTAATCACTCGAGAGATTCCGGATGTGTGTGTAATGGGCAGAACATCACAAGCCAAGAACAGTGGCAAGTGCAAAATAGAAATCCAATGCACAAAGTCAAAGAAACAAACTACGCAAAGCTTCACAATTGGCTGTAGGAAGTACACTTCTTCAGTGGAAACCATCATGTTGGTTTCACAATTTTGAAATCCTCTATGACAAAACCCTGAACCCTTAAAATTGGAATCAGTCCAATGACCCATTTACTCTTCACCATTTTGGGGACCCATTCACGAGCAACGTCGGTAGACACTCAATTGTGACAGCTACTGAGACTGACAGGTGTTCCAAATAGCCTGCCTTCCCTGGACGTTTCGGCATTACATAGAGGACTGTCTTGCTCTGGACCAAAAAAAGGGGTACCTGCATGCTTAAATGCTCCGTTTCTGTATCCCATCTAGAACCCTCCTCACCCCCCGATCCCTCACAAAATAACTGATACACAGGTCCATCTGCAATTAAAAGTAAATACTATTGCGCCATTAAATGGAGCATTAAAGCATCCAGGTACCCCGGCTTTTCAAATAAAATGATTGTGAATTAATTCTAGTAGATTTGCCTTAGACCTGACACAGAGTCTTGTATCTATGTGTTCCAGGTCTAAGTACAAAGATGGGATTCAGGTCCCTGTCATTTAAAGTATCAGAGCAAGATTTATCCTTTCATCCCCGTCTACCATCCAATCGAGAGGTCTTTTTAACTAAAGTCAGTAACTATCGGGCTGCCGCGAGCAGCATGTTGCAGTCTTTCATGTTGTATAGGACAAATAACCCAGTAACCCAGTTTTTGATGTTTTCCAACAGGGTACACATATGCTTGGTCCAGAGGAAGTGGTGTGAAGGCACCATGAAGTAAGACATACAAGTTCAAAATTAAATGATTTATTAACTCAAATGTCAGGATGGTTGAAGGCCTTACTTGCCCTATACTAAGGTGGGATGTCCCTTCCTGTACGAAACTATGGAAAGTCTTCGAGCCAGAAAGTTCAACTTAAAAGTCTGTTTCCAAAACATATCCTTGCCTGCCCAACTAAAGCTAAACAACGTGTAAGGATGTTCGCAACAAAAATAATATTGATCAAACATAGTTCTGAGCCTCTTCCAGCTCCTAGCTCACTTTTCAGCTTCCCTTCCCAAAGTTCAAGAGAGTTGCACAAATGTCTCATGATTACTGTTCTCAAGTTCAAAACAGTGCCATAAATCCTTGGGGTCCCCTTCCCCAAATTCAAGGCAACACAGTTGCACAAATCCTCAGGGTTCCCTTCCCCAAGTTCAAGGCAACACAGTTCCAAAGAAAAGGGTCTAGAGGGCTCTGTCCTCAAGAGGGCATCAAAGTTCATCAAGTCTCAGGGTTCCCTTCCTCAAGACTTCAATTGCCAATTTACAGTCTTTCAATGTTCAAAGACATCTCCAAATCAACTCAACACTTCTTCTGGATAAGTTTAGCAACTCAATCAGCTTGCCCCTTCTTGGTTTGCTTTAACAAGATCTTTGGTTTTCACAATTGAGGGTTCCCTGGTCTATGCGCAGTTGTCAGACAACAGGGTCCACCAATTACAGGTCACGCAACCAGGAACCCTGGTCTCTTGGCCCACAGGTTCTTCTGCATCTGCCCCCTGTGTGAATGCTCACACTCACTTGGCTTCTCCTCGTCAGCCTCTTAGCTTTATGCGAAGGTCTCAACCTCACTTGGCTTCTCCTTCGTTATTATTTGACTCCTTTACCACCTTGCGGCCATGCTCTCTTGCAATCTTCCACTCTTACTTTGCTTTCAAACCGGTAATACTGGCACTTCATATTCATTTGTTCGTAACACTTCTCATTAAGGTGTTATTCAGTTCGGTAGTCCATATTTGCAATCATTTGCTTTGCCGCTTAACTCACCCAACCCGCGGCTTCGGGTTGGTTTCATTATTCATAAGCTGTTTTGTTCGTTCGGCATTCACGTTGCTTCCCCAGATCCCCCACAAGCGGCTCGGTTCCAGTGACTTTCTCCCTTCACTCACCGGTCTCCGGCGTTCTCTCTGGGCAGTTTTGGATCCACCTACTGGCTTTCTTTTAACCGCGAGCCCCGCTCTTACTTCGGATGCTCTTCTGTGCTTGCTGGTAGCTCTGCTTCCCTTCTGCAAATGCTGGCGGCTACTTTGTTTCCTCTTTTTCACCCGCAGCTCCTGCTGCGTATCGCTGACAACTGAGGCTCCCATACCTGTAGTTTCCTTTGAGGCTCGCCTGCTTCAAGACTCCACAGTTCCTTGGGATCGTCTGCCAGCGCCATGGCTTCCCAGCAGGACCAACCATGGCTGCTTCCTCGCACACAGAACTCCCTGGTGTCTAAGTGCTGCTGGTCTCCTCCCTTCCTATACGCCTGCAACCACTTGACAGGTTGTAGGTGTGAGTTCCCAATTGGAAGTGCCCGACTTCAATTAGAGTAGAACTTGGGACAGGCCTGACTTTTACAATGCTCTGCAGGCATCTTCCTTGTCGTAATAGAGTGGTGAAATGATTTACTAGTGTTCACTACTCCTAGTCGCCTCGTCCTCATCCCAGTACTAGAATAGTTTGAATGAGGAAAAATTAGGGGAGCTCTTTTACAGTAGCTCATAACGGTCGGGTGAGGGTTAGGTTGGTTCTCATAAGGGAAAGGGGATAGGGAAAGGGGATACCATATCTTGACTGTGGGTACCCTCCTTCTCAATCCTCAAAGACCCTCCACCCAGATGATCCTCCCTTGCTGCTCCACCCATAGGGTGGGGGTCCAAAAGCAATGGCCTTTCCCTGGCCACCTGAGAAGAGGATGCCGGGGGAGTAGGAGGGAAAATAGCCTCAGGTTTCTAACAGAATGCAGTCAACTATGTAATGCTGAAACGGCCAGGGGAGGGAGGCAGGCCATTAGGAACACCCGTCAGTCTCAGTACTTATCTCAATTGAAGTTAGTGTCGAGCGACATCGCCCGTAAATGGGTCCCCAAATTGATCAACAGTGAATGGGTCATAGGACTGATTCCAATTTTGAGGGTTCTGGGTTTTGCGTAAACGATTTCAAAATTGAGTAACTGTATGTAGGTGGAACCAACATGATGCTATACACTGAAGAAGTGTACTTCCTACAGCCAATTGTGAAGCTTTGCGTAATTTGTTTCTTTGCACTTTGTGCATTGGATTTTGTATTTTGCACTTGGCATTGCTCTTGATTTGCACATTACTCATAAGGCATCTCTCGAGTAATTAGAGGCCTGTGAAATATTGCTTGCTTTGCACATTGTCAATATATATGTTGTGAGTATTCAGGTATCTGTTTTAGAGTTTGTATGTGTATATGTTTGCAGTTAAATAATTAAGCACATTAACCCTTAATTAAATGGGCACTATGTGTTTAACTAAAACATTGTATACTGCCATAAATTGAAAGTAGGGTTTGAAGAATTAAATTGTTTTTTGCTTTTGGGTGATAAATACGCCTTAGGTCAACAGGGACTTCTTTTCTTGAAAGACTGTTGGAAATGAGGAGACACTAAATGCTATTTGTGAAGTGATGTTGCACGACAATTGCATATGAATCTTTGTGTTAGGCCAATCTCTGCGTTATGTAAATGGTACACAATAGCCATTTTTTAGGATGGATTTACTCAAATATTTTTCATTGCTGGCCTGGCCAAAAAAAAGGAAAGAACTCACTATACCAAAAACACAGGTTGCACTGAAAGCAAAAGTGACAGCCTGGTTCTAAACATCGCCAGGGCAGTCAAAGTGATTTTGAACCATTATGGAACCATCTGAAAATTGGACACAGTAATTTGGCTTAAGCAAACGAGAAGCAGGGCGATAAATCACATTGGAAAATGGAACATCGAAATTAGATCAAAGTCTTTTTTCAGTGGCAATAGTCAGTTCATGTGAGAAGTGGTACCGCAACCTCTTCAAATATCCCCTACGAAATGTGAGGCAGAGTGGCATGGTTCATCCACTTGATGTGAGGAGGTAGGGGAGAGGATGAGAGCAGGGGCAACACCACCACCACCAGGGAGATGAGGGCGTGTGCAGAAATCATTTAGCCCCGAACCATCTGTGCAAGCTTCATGATAAAACACCTTTGCCACGAGTTCCGGCGAGGACAAAAAGGCAATCCCAGCCAAGTGGAGAAGGGCCTAAAGTGCGCTTTCTAGAAACCAATGCAACTGGGCTCAGGACACGGTACGTATTCCATGGAACCTGGGAGACCCATCCACATCGCAGGAATGGCCCGAGAAACGATTAGACTACACCTTTCCATAGAGCCTGAGAAAAACAAGCCCACAAAAACCTAACCAAAAAGCCAGAGGAAAGGATTTCAGCAAAGCGTGCAGAGCAAGGTGGAACGCGAGAAGGAGAGTGCGGGAAGTAATAACTTTTCACGGGATGGTTGTAACATATGCATCGAAATGTTTTTGCCACAGCAAGGCTGTGGATTGCCAAGTATGATTTCTCTTGTTAGGTTACTAAAACCATCATTGTGTTCTTTACTACGCTTCATGGGAAGCGATTCTAGTGTACATAGTGACCGATTACGAATTAACAGCTTGGCCGTTTAATCGGTCTGCTTTGCTGCCAGCTCCTTTATAAGAAATGGAAATCGAATGGTATAAGGATCCAATGACATGCTTGGAGTGAGCATATGGACGTTGCTTAAAGTCAGCAAGAACAAAACATTCAAGATTGATATGGCAGTGTACTCTGTCCTCCACGATATAGTTACAAACACTATATCTGCGCTATGATATGTGTCATAAATCACTTTATTAAGAATATTTTAAAATGTAAGTCGGATACAGCAACAGTTATCCTTGGAGGATCACGTAACTGGCGCATCAAGAACTGTATCTCTAAACTAATTTAAAACCAGCATTACATAACATGTTTAAGAAGCCATCTTGAACCCTTCGCCCTTCGCCCTGCTGCTTAATGACCACAGGTCCATCCAGCCCGCTCCCCCATTTGTCAACAGAGAAAACTAAGGGAAGTGGCGACATGTCCGGTTCTGACATCATAGCATTTCGTATTGGCTCTGAATGTTCATGCATTCTTCATCTATACACCTGCAGTCGCGACATGCCGCTACCGCCATATCAAAATCAGGGAGTGCAGCAACACCCCAGTTAGTTGAGATGTGACTGTTTCGCTGTGCTCTTTAAGTGGATAATTGGAGAAAAATATATTTAGTATAGTATGCAATAATTCAAAGTAATTTAAAGCCAGCATTTGTCTTATGTCTATGAAAATGTTTTCTTCTGTTACATAACAGAGACTATTTTCAAAGGCTTTTGTTGGAGAACTATGGCAGGATTGTTAACATACTTTTCCCCAAAAAAATGCTGCTTTTTAATTGGCGACTCATTTGCTCGAAGGTTGAGAGAAAGAGAAAGAAAGAAAGAGAGAGAAAGAGAGAGAAAGAGAGAGAAAGAGAGAGAAAGAGAGAGAAAGAGAGAGAAAGAGAGAGAAAGAGAAAGAGAGAGAGAGAAAAAAGCAGGGAGCATAGCCGGGATGTGGAAGGGAGCAGACACGCCATTCTTGCCTAGTGGGTGTTGCCCAGGACTGACCAACAAGTGCCAACACTCAAAACGCAGGTAGGAAGATGAGCAACTCCTGGTACCTGCTGTTTAGGTGAATAATAGCAATGACCGTCATGGCACAAGCATGTTTCAGCCGGGGTAGGAGCAAAGACTAGATGTTTGTGCCTCTTCTGGAATATATAAGAGACAAATGTCAGCGGCGTTGATGAGCTTGCCTTCATGGGCATTCAATACCTTTAGAGAAATTCCTATTCTGAAAGCTACCAGTGGGTAATAGAAGGAAGTCAAATTGAACATCAGAAGTGGTGATCTCCCCGGACCACCGGATTACTAGACAGATGAACCATCTCTTGCCCCAACCCTGATTGACCACAAGGTGATAGCCATTCACCACATGCAATTAGAGAGACTCGTCAATTCCATCTTTTCACCCTGCTTCCTTTTTTTGACACCCACACAGATGACACAAAAGGAAGTCACTGCTTTGACATGATCTCCCATTGTCTACGCCAATGGTGTGTATCAGGGCACGCCAGAACATCTGGGGCACTTCAGGAATATGAGCCCACAGCCCTTTCTGGACCTCAACAAACAGAATCAACCATCCGCACTAGTCTGGAGGCGTGTACAGGTCAAAGCCATTCGCATCGGACATGGGGTTGCACGCTATGTAGACCCAAGCCAAGGCACCTCACTGGCAAGATTCCTGCCTGTACTCAACATGGTCTCCTGCAGGCCTCTGAAGCTTGGCTCCTGAGAATAATTCGATATACGATATCGCACTTAGGAAGACACACATTGTCATCACAAGCCCAATGCCACCGAACGCCTTATCCATCTTCACTAACTTACACGCAGGCAGAATTCAGCTATGTCTTGGACTACTCTTCAAGTGGATCAAGTGCCAATGTGGAATACAAATCCCAGTAACACAGTCCTGGGAACAGCAACTCGCAGGGGTTCTTTTAAGAGTTTGAATTAGGACAGATATGAGGCATGTACCTTTCTGCAGGCGCAAGCGAATTTCTGTACTACGGACAGGTTTCTGTAATGAAAGGAAGTGTGGTGCCTGGGTAATGAGAACAGCAATTTCAATGCAGGTGCTTTGAGTGGGTTTATTACCAGTGATTGCAATCTGAATCAACTTAGATATCCACAAAATCAATATAGTGTGACGAGAGGGAGCGGTGGGTGGAGGGGGAGGCGTACAAAGGTGTGCAAGCACGAGGAACATTCACACCGTAACTGCTGGAGGGGGGAGGGAGGGAGGATGGACTCCAACTGCTTCCGATTGTCCTTGGTGACCGTTTCAATTGGAATCCTTCTAGAATAAGGCCATGTACAGAATGAAAAACACAACCTCGAAGACATTACAAGTAAGGTGTCGATGCAATTGGAAAATGCTACTCCAACATGCATGTGCCAGCTGGGCGGGAATCGGGCACCAATGAAGAAAGGAAAAAAGGTTCTGCTCCAGTGCTTGGCATTACAGTACAGTAGCTTGTGTGCTCTTGTCCAAGGACACATATTCTGCCTTAGTACTATTCCTAAACTCACAACACCTCCGTGCCACATGTAGCAGAAACCTCGATACCACCACAGGCCAATTAGTCTCGAAACAGCATCTGCAGCCCAAACAGAATACATTCCCAAGGCCTCTCACTGAAAGAAAGACACAATGTGCAATGCTACTAACTTGCTAGGAGGCTCCGCACCTTGTACCAAGATGAGTCTCCTGTACAAGCTCCTTTGTTGAGGGCGCCCTTGGGAAGCCCAACCTTGATCAAACATTGCCACTCTGAGTGACCAAGAACAGAAAGTACCCACAATCAAAAGCTGCCCAGACCTGTGATCCAGAATGTCCACTTGCAACACCACACTGCGTGTATCAAGGTATCAAGGTACGTAACCTCCACACCCGGCACCAATCAAACACTGCACATGCGCACAACACAGTGCTGACATAGGGGGCTATCTATATTCAGGGTCAGATATTTTTGCCACAGTCCAAAATAAATAGCTTATCGATTACACAATGGGAAGGCCACAGCTGCTTGCGCCCGCGCCTTGCCGCTGCCTGTTGCCCAAGCCGGAAATCAAAGTCTGCCCGTGTCGCAAACAAAATGTGGCCCACAAACAACTATATTTTGTCCGTAATCCTATGCTAACCGTCTTCATCGGTGGTCTTTTATACTGGACCAGTTAACAATGGTGGTCTCCCAGGGGATAGGGAGATTACATTGCAGCAGAATTCGTGGAATTCAAATTAGTTTAATTTCTTTAGAAGAATGTGGCCGCAAATATATATGGGGTGGGTAAACGCGATAATAAAGGAATGGGGCAGTCAGGGATCTCCTCCCCCATAAATTTGCAGCCAAATGTAAAAAATAAAATAAAAAAAAATCGACAAAATCAAATTAGAAAAAAAAAACCTCACCCAAATCACATTGAACCGTCTCCCAGTGCTCAGGCCTGTCTGTAGATATCCGGAACAGAGCCCGAGGAGGAGAGGAGCAAGGAAGGGTGGACTAAGAGGGTAAAGTGGGTGCAGGTACATGAACCTGAACATTAATTATTGGCGAGGTACAGGATAGGCAGGAAGAAGGGTAAATGCTTGTTCAAGCCCAGATGAGTGGCGCCTCATATGCTGACTTGACTTCAGTGGAGGGAGGAGGAGCAGGAGGAGGAGCAGGAGGAGGAAGCCAGTAACAGGTCATACTATTCTTGAAGAGACCACATCTTGGTGGCAGAACACTAGTAGTAAAAGCAAGTACTGCTATAATGGGCATGGCTGTGCGCCCCTTTGATACATGGGGGCTTGTGTAGAGATGTGTTCATAACAGAGCTCGCGCTTGCCGTCACTCGTGGCTCCGCAACATGCCTCACATAGGATTCCATTGCGGGCGCGTGGCGAGACGCGAGTGACGGTTGGCGGAGCCATGTATTGAAGTGTGCTCCCTGCGGGCCTGCTATTAAAATAAAGCTTAAGCTTTAAATCTTACCCGCCTCGACCACATCTTTTCAAATGGCGACGAGGATGGGATAGGCAGGCCCGCGGGGGAAAGGATGTCAGCGGTATCGCTCGTGTTTTGTTTCGTGGCTCCTTCGTAGTGCTCCGTGGCCGTGTCGCGACCCTGCCTTCATCTGATAAGGATTGCGGGGAGGTTTGTCTGGGTTGACGAGGCCAGTGTTCCCTGGCGAGGAGCTCCACACATATTTCTTCGCACTGCTGTGTGTCGGTCCTGCCCCTCCCTTCAGGACGTTACGTGCAGAGGTGAGGAGGAAGGCAGGAGGGAGGGGTTTGGAAGCAGCGCAAATCAAATTGGAGGATTTGGCACTCAGAGAGCGGCCCTTTCTTATCGCTGTTCCTGGACATCTCAGTTACCGTATTGCTGCTAGTAAGTGCTCAGAAGAAAAAAAAAAAAAAATAAAAAATAAAAAGGAAACAAGCGTTTGGACCGGAATCCTGCTAGCATTGGGGCACAGTGTGTGGTGATCTTTTGTTTTTTGGGCAAAGGCAGTGTTTTGACTCCAAGGAGCGGTTGGAGTGTAACAGATCTGAGTATTTGGAGTAAATATACTCTTGTGGGATCTGGTGACTGGAATTAAACGCTGGAGAGCACTATTTTACAATTGGGTAAAAGACCACTGTTAACAAGAGTACAGTTAAAACCGGGGCACTGTTTCTGATTCAAGCTTAATCTCAAAGAACAGGGGCACTATGGCTGCGGCAAGTATGGCAGCACCTCCACTTTTCCTTCCGGAAGCAGGCACACCCAATATAAGATGGGACAGATGGAAAAGGCTGTTTGATACCTATCTCATCGCAATAGGTGGAGACAAATTTTCATCTGCAAGGAAGGAAGCCATCCTTCTACACAATTTGGGCGCGGAGGGGCGCAGTGTGTACGATGGGTTACCAGAACCAGCTCAAGAGGGCCAAGGGGAGGCTGACCCTTATGGCACAGCGGAAAAGAAACTTGAAACTCATTTTAAACCCAGGAAAAATGTCACGTTTGAGAGACATAAGTTCTTTAAGAGGGGTCAGGAACCGCAAGAACCAGTTGAGAATTTCATAGCTGCGTTGAGAACTCTCAGTCATTCATGTGATTTTGGTAACCTTGCTGACTCATTAATAAGGGATCAATTAGTACGTTGTACTAATAGTGAAAGGATACAGGAGAGGTTGCTATCCAGAGATCTTCCACTAGAGGCGGCGGTAGAGTTGGCACGAAGTATGGAACAGACGACCAAATATATATCAAATATGAAGGCGGGCAAGTACGGGAGTGAAGTTGCTGCAGTTAGAGGTCCTACTCCAAGGAAACCAACGCTTTTCAAGGAAATCAAATGTTTTAAATGTGGCAGTAATCGGCATATAGCCTCAAGTGTTTTCTGTCCGGCCAGGAACATTAACTGTTTAAAGTGTAAAAAGAGAGGTCATTTTGCAAGGGTTTGCAAGGAGTCAGGTCAAGTTAACAGTGTGGAGATGAGTAATCCGGAACAAGAGGAAAATCGTGGTGCACCACTTCAGGGAAGGCACGTTTTGGAAATTGCCGAATTATACCCAGAGGGGAGAGGTCCTACAGATGTTTTTTTGGTCCAGGGCAGAGTGGTAACAATGAAAGTTGACAGTTGTTCACCGTGGACTCTTATATCGAAGAAGACGTATGAAGGATGTGTACAAGGGAAAGTGGAACAGCTTAGCGAGCATGATATTGAGCCGTATGCTTATGGAAACATTAAGATCAAGGTTCTTGGAAAGTTTTGTGCGTCCATTAAATACAAAGGGCGCAGTTGCGATGCAGATGTGTATGTTACACATGAAGGTTCATCCTTGTTAGGGTGGGCAGAACAAAGGAAGTTGGGTATAAGAATCCAGGCTAATGCAGAGTGTCCTGTGACGGTGGCAGAAGTGAAAGATGTTTGGGAGAAGAAGTATCCTAGGGTGTTTACAGAAGATTTGGGGGTATTGAAAGAGTTTGAGCACAGTATTGTACTAAAGAAAGGTGCAGTACCCAAAGTGCACAAAGTTAGACCCCATCCCACACAATTTGTATGATAAGGTAAAGCTAGAATTACAAAAACTGCTACAGGGTGGTATCATTGAAAGAGTGGAGAGCTCTGAGTGGCTTTCACCGGTGGTGGTAGCAGCTAAGTCAAATGGTGACATCAGGCTATGTGTGGACTTAAGGGACTTAAAAAGAAATATTTTGGTTGATAAACACCCTCTTCCAAATATTGGGGAAAAATTGTCCACGCTTGAGGGTGCAACGGTGTTTTCTGTGGTAGATTTGTCACAAGCGTATCATCAGGTACCTTTGCTGAAGGAGAGTCAAATTTTAACAGCATTTGTGACTCCTTTGGGTACATTTAAATATTGCAGAATGCCTTTTGGCCTGGCGTCTGCAGCCGCTGTTTTCCAGAGAGTAATGGAAACTGTGTTAGAGGGTGTACAAAATGTAGTGGTTTTTCAGGATGACATTCTTGTCTATGCTGGCTCGGAAGATGAACATGATGTGATTTTTGCGAGGGTATTGGAGAGACTGGATGAAGCAGGATTGACAGTAAAGAGGAGTAAATGTAAGATAAAAGTGAAGAGTGTAGAGTTCTTGGGACATGTAGTAGACGGTGGTGGTGTGAGACCTAGAAAGAGTTTGGTAGAGTCAATCAAGAATGCGCCTAGACCCGAGAAAAAGGAGCAGGTGAGATCGTTCCTTGGCCTTGCTGAGTATTATCACAAATTTGTTGAGAACTTCGCAAGCTTATCTACGCCATTGAGGTTACTCCTGGGCAAGGGGGCAACATTTTTGTGGTGCAAAGAGTGTGAAAAGGCATTTAAAGATATTAAAGAGGCAATAGTGAAGGCACCGTCAATTGGGAGGTTTGTGGTCCATGACAAGTGTGTGTTGGTTGTGGACGCTAGTGGTATAGGATTGGGTGCAACTCTTTTACGGTTTAACAAGGATAATGTGGAGAGAGTGATTGCATTTGCTTCACGACCACTGAGGGGGGCTGAAACAAAATATTCAGTTATTGAAAGAGAAACGCTGGCTATGTTCTGGGCGGTTCACCATTTTAAATTTTTCTTGTGGGGTAGAAAGTTTGTAGTGAGGTCTGACCACAAGCCTATGGTCCAGCTTTTTGAGAGTGCAAGATGGGCGATGGGCTCACCCAGGATTAACAGATGGGGATTGGGGCTGCAATTGTTTAATTTTGAAGTGAGTTTCTTGCCCGGGAAGAAGAACGTCGTAGCGGACTATTTGTCTAGGTTACCAGGGAAAGAAGAAAGAGAGATTGAGAAGGGTATGAAAGAGGAGATGTTGGATGAGGCAGTTGTAGCCGAGGTTGAGCAGGCGGTTATGCGTGATGTATGGTTGCGAGAAGGGCAGAAAGATGAGAACTTGGAAATGGTGAAGACATGGACTATGGAAGGATGGCCAGAAAAAAAAAGGTTAGACAGAAATTTCCACATATGGTGGGACATTAAAGATGAGTTGTATTGGATGGATGATAAGTTGTGGAGGGGAAAACATTGTATACCACCAGAGGGTATTAGGAAGTTATTGATAGACTTGGCTCACCAAGGTCATCCGGGAGAGGGAGCAATGAAGAGGAAGTTGAGGCAAAGCTATTGGTGGCCAGGTTTAGACAAAATGGCAGAAATGAAGGTAAAACATTGTGCAATGTGTCAATCCTGTGATAAGAGTAAAGTGGTTTGTGAAACTCCAATGATCCCTAATACTGTTCCCAGTCAGCCTTGGGTGAAACTGGCTGTTGATATTATGGGCCCCATTGCAGGTTTGGGAGAGGGTGGTAAATACTTGCTAGTATTGGTAGATTTCCATTCTAAATGGATAGAGTGGGAGTCAGTGAGAGATGTGACAGCAAATGAGTTAATCACATTTTTGGAAAATATCTTTATGAGAGAAGGTGTTCCATCCGAACTGGTAACGGACAATGGTGTGCAATTTGTTTCAGTGAAAATGAAGAATTTTCTATCTAGTTATGGTATAACACACACAAGAACTGCGTTATACAATCCCAGAGCTAATGGACTGGTTGAGAGAGTAAATAGGTACCTTAAGGGCGGTATTCAATTAGCTTTGAACAAGGGGCAACCATGGAGAGAGGTGTTAAAGCATGTGACGTGGAGTTATGTAACCACTCCACATTCTATTACTGGGGTTGCACCTTTTGTTTCTCTCAAAGGGAGAGAACCAGGGACTAAGTTGTGTCCAGGTTGGCTTGGTTTGGCAAAGTCGGTTGTGATTGATAGAGAAGAGATTATGAAGTTAATAAGGGAAGGTCAAGTGAGGAACAAAGAACATTTTGATGACAGGAAGAAAGTAAAGGAGCGTGAATGGTATGTAGGTGAAGAGGTATACATTAAAAATCCTAGGGTTGTGGAAAAATGTACTGAAAGCAAATTTATAGGACCTAAAATTATTTCTGCTGTAAGAAATGGTGTTGTTATTCTAGAAGGAGGTGAAGTTTGGTCAAAGGGAAGACTAGCAAAAGCTAATGAGATATATCAACCTGAGGATCATGACGTAGATTGCCAGAGCAGAATGAATGAAGAACTCAGGGGTCAGAGTGGGATGTTTGAAAAGTCAAAAGATATTGTTGGTTATGATCTGGAGCCGATGTGTGAGGGAAGTGAGGTTATTACTTCAAAAGGAAGAATGGTTAAAAAACCAGGTTGGATGAGAGAATATCTTGGTTGAACTATATCTTGTAATTGATATTCTTGGAATTTCTGTTAATCAAGGTATTTACATAATAGACGTTTTAGCATTGTTTAAATACATTTGTTTTCTTGTTGCATTGCAACTAAATGTTTGATATTTTTTTTTGTTGGGAAAAATAATTAGAGTGTTTTCACAAATGTTTTTTTGTTATTACGTTATTTGTTTTAAGGGGGGGAGATATGTAGAGATGTGTTCATAACAGAGCTCGCGCTTGCCGTCACTCGTGGCTCCGCAACATGCCTCACGTAGGATTCCATTGCGGGCGCGTGGCGAGACGCGAGTGACGGTTGGCGGAGCCATGTATTGAAGTGTGCTCCCTGCGGGCCTGCTATTAAAATAAAGCTTAAGCTTTAAATCTTACCCGCCTCGACCACATCTTTTCAGCTTGTTTGGCTAGGGGAATGAATAGTGCCCCCCCCAAACCCCAAATCCAATCTCAATAGGTTCATCATGGGACTGCAGAGCCTAGGGCTGTCAGCGAAGACAGTGCCAAGAGAAAACAAAGTGGCACAGAAGGGTGAGAGAAGAAGTAAAACGGGGGTAGTGGGGGGGCGTGGGGGGTGGGGGAGGGAGGCAGGGAGGGAGAGAGGGAAGTACAGAGAGGAGCCAAAAATCTACACGCCAAACCAATTTCACTACCGCTGGAAAATATGCTGATCTGTGGGAGAGGCGGTGTATATTGTATTGAACCACAGGGAAGTGAATGCTCCCTGTGGCAGGGGTTCCAAGCATGCTGCAAATGGGAGAGAAGCACAAAATGCAACCACCATCGGCCCTGAAGGGGGAAGTACAATGCGTGCAGTCCAGGTAGGCTTTCCTCTAAATGAACCGCTGCCTGGTCTGGTCATCCATCATTCAACGCATGACCTGCAATCAAACGATACCCAAATCCGTGATCAAACACTGCCCCCGCTTCAATCAGTGCCTACTATTTGATAAAACCCCCCAACTATAAGACATTGCCCAGGATCCTTCACGGTCCGCAAGCAACATCAAACACTGATTGCCTTCGCCCTTGCAATCAAATGGCAGCCACAAACTGGATCAAATGTTTACATTCTGCTTGTAGCCATAATTAAGCGATGACCAAAGGCCGGCGGTAGGAAGCCTGATGAAATTCGAATTATTGTCCGTCGCTCCAGCAAATTATCCCCACTCCTGATAGAACACTGGCCGTGATCCGAAGCGCCAAGCGGCTGTCTTCGAATGCGGTCTGTCACATTATACTTAAATGCTGCATAAACCTCTCATCAAATGCTATCCACATACACTTGCAAGCTCTGCCCACGAGCCAAGAGTGCACGCATACATGCGCAAATATCATTTGGGATTCTAGGTTTCAATCCTGCAAGCAAATTCTGACCTTATGGCACCATCGGATTTGGCTTGTGCTTAAACGGAAATCTCTCCAAGTATGTGGAGTTCTAGCAATATAGTCTTTCAATAGCTTTATCGATCTGATATTTACAATTGAGTCCATAGATAAACAGAAACTCTGGCATTCCCTTAGAAGCAGTTCAGATACGTCATTCTGATAATGCTTCAATAATGGCTCCTTGATGGTCTACTGATAACTCGAAGACTAGCTTAAAGGGCCATATTGGCACCAATGCCACTTAACACGGCTTTGAAGGCAAACCCACATATGTTTCTCGTCTATCGGGACCACAGGGCTATAGTCACCAATATTCAAAATGGATGGAAAAATATTAGAAAATTACGATGTAATACAGGTCTCCGGATATACGGTTTCCCAAAATGCTCTTTGTGAAAGGAAGTAAATCCCCAGGATTCGAAACTGAGGGGAGCTGGGAGCTATTTAGCTCCCGCTTGTAGCCTAGAAGAGTCTGGTTAGCTTGGCACCAACAGCTACCAGGAGCTACTTTCGGCTCCCCAGGCCAATGGATGCCAAACAAGCACACCTATGCGAATTTAACTGTGCATTTGGGTCAATCTAAAAATATGCATTAGGACATGTGTATATAACATTTAAAGAATACGGGGTCACAAATAATGGACAAAATGATATGTTTCTTATATGGAACACTATGTACTAGCCCCTCATTCCACTATGTACTAGTCCCTCATTCGCAAGTGGTAGCCCTGGTCCCTGGTTAATGCTGGATACCCAAGAGCTACTTTAAGCTCCTGCTTATCCAATCTTGATTTCGAACCCGGAATCTCTCTGGCCTCTATGCTTAGGATAGATCATCAACCTGCTGCGATGGTCAAGATCTTCGACGGCCTTGGAATAATATGTGACCAGTCTATTACACAGCTGCACCAAAGAACAAAGTCTAATCGGACAGACATCCAGGGTTTCTAGCCATTGCCCAGCCCCAGTATCGGTGTGGGTAAGTCTCTTTCCCAGCTGAGACATCTATAATGGGGCGTTATTAAATGTTCTATTTCTGAACATCGCAGAGTTTCTAACGTAGATTAGATATGTCTAGCCTACCCTGCCTTGCCTCTTGTCATGGGAAATGAGAGATCACTCGCAAATTTAAAGCGCCATGTACTGAGATGGGGCAGCAAGTGGTGGAGGGAAGAACTTGGACCTCTGCCAAATGGGTTTATTCTATGACAGGGAAGCGTTCCCAGGCTGCACGTGCCTAGTTAGACAAGATCCTCCCATTAAAGTGACTCCAATATAGCCTCTGTGCAGAAAAGGCCTAAAAGTGCTAATATGTGAATTTTGGTACACCAGTTCTGTTGAGGCTGTTTTACAGTTGTTTTGCTCCAATATGAATGCCTTAGGGCAGTTACCCCCCCAACGTGTAGCTCGGGAGCAACATGTTGCTCGTGGCACCCTAAATAGTTGCTCGCCAGCTGCTCTGGGCCATGGTGTGGAGGCCTAGAAAGAGGTGCTAAAGGGATAAGACCTCAGCAGTGTAGCCAGGACAGAGTCCTGGACTGTGAGAGAATATTTGACAATGAGCCTGCTGTGGGTCCAGTTCGCTTAGTCTTTCAGCTGCAAGATTTGAGTTTGTTGCCAGCAAGCTAATTATTTTTCAGCAAATGTCCTTTCTTATTATACCAGTATCATTGTTAAAACCCTGTCATCTTCAGATACTTTGCCCAGCTGACTAATGTATTAATAAGCACAATAAATGAACCAGGTTCCCAGGTTTGTGGCCTGGGGAAAACTCTTCCTTCGTGCACCTGGGAGGAGCATAATGGAAAAAATAAGTGGCATGCATGTCCTACTTTCCTTTATTAACTAATATGCATGCACTGCTTTTTGTACAAGTTAGGTCCGCATTTGATGCCACCATGCATTATATTTATCAGAAAAATTACTTTTAGTGTCACCTATATTTATTTTTACATAGTGTCCATGTGGAAAATGTATCATCGTTTGACACTCTGCCCATCTGACACGTGGATAACAGGCAGATAAGGCAAATGCATGCCACATCTTTCATAATTCATTTGCCCTTTATTCAAATTCAATTGCGTTACTGTTAAAAACATTTAAATTAACAAACTATTTCCAAATACCTAGTTAACGCCACCACACTCCTCTATGAAGTGGCGGTCAAATGCTCAAAGTTATGACCAATGTTTGTCACAGAGTTGTGTAAATTCTGTTATGGGCAGAGAAAAGAGGCTCCAAATCCTTCAGAAAAATGTTATTCTTATTCCTAACAACTTTTCACCAATGTAACAGGCCCCAGATGCTTACAAATACAATATTTCCCATTACGTAGCAAAAGAATGCGTAGGAGGCAACCTCCAACAACCCCAGTAAAGTGGTCTGGAAAGCCTAACATGTAATCTCACCGGTATGACTCAACCAATCGTATTTCTCCGTGATGTGCTCAGAGTGAGGCAGGGGTCTACTGTAATAAGCCCTCCCCTGAAACCTGATTGGGCGGGCTTGAATATATTGTTACTCTGACAGTCTGAGCAACAAACATTTGGAGAATATCTAACTGGCAATTTCGAGCAAGGAAATTGGCATATAACTGTGGGTGGTAGGTAGCCCAAGGACTACCTATCCAAGGTGAGGACATAAGGCCTGCCTCAACAATTGCATTAAACATATAACTATTTGGCGTCATTGGAAAACACATCCCTCTCTAAAGGTTCCCATTGTTTTTCAATAATCTTTTTTCTCTTTTTAGCAATTTTCACATGCCCCATTGAAACGATTAATCTGGACAGTCGTGTACACACCACTCAGTAAATCACGGTTCAATTTGCAATTAGATATTCTGCATCGAAGCATGGGGCATCCCCTCCTATAACCTGGAACTGCTGAACTGAGGGCTGCCGTTTGCCAATAGCTGTGTGCAGGATAGTTTCAAAGACTCAACCAAACAGACACTCTCCTTTGTGGCCTCTGAACTCCTAACAGTTTTAAGAGAATATCTTTTAATTTCTTGTAAATTAGTAATTCTTTCCAAAGCCTCCTTGTTCAGCTTAGGCATTGCCAACCAGTCCTGCTGCTTGTTAGATATCTTCATGATTCCTACCCAGGGCCATTGGAAAATTAACTCAAGGATAGTGATCACTATGTGTTCAATTAGAAGTGCAAAATGTCATAACATTCCTGAAGAACAAAACAGTCCACGTTGACTGAGGAACGGTATTACTTTTCGTGTATGCCGAGACATGCAACTTTTGCTACAAAGATTCCGGAAAATTCCGGGCAGAAGCACGAAGTACACCTGAAAATCAGTGCTCTATTTGTATCCAATTTTACAGTCCAAACATTTGCACCAATTACTTTAACATGTTTTGCCTGAGATCCTGAAGCCCCTGGTAATGGTATTGTTTACTTATTCCTATATCTTTCAGCAACTTGGCCGGTCCTATGTGTCTAAACATGTCCTGCTGAGCACTCAATTTCCTTAACATTTCCTGCAAAACAATCACTTAATATCAAATGACGTTTAAAAGGCCTTGCAAATGTCATTTACTCGAATTGCCTGTGGTCTAGATAACTGTTAAGTACTGCAAATTAAAAATGTCCTATTAGAAGTCTTAAGTTTATTACATTTCTAACTTGTAATGAAATAATTTTTCCAGCAACTGAACGCTGATATGTTCAGTAGAAGATTGGAAGTTGCTCACCAATTAATTTGATACGCAAAGATTTGCTCGCTGCGCACAAAATGTCGGGGACGCCTGCCTTAGGAAGACCACATATTCTATCTACATGTGCACTTTAATATATGTAGATGAGCAGAAGTACCTACACTTTCCAACCATATGGATTCACTGTACCTTTATATATTGGTCTCCCTCTATACATTTAAAAAAAACATTCTAGACTAAAGAAATAGCCATGTTTTAGTTCATGTTCGTAAAAGATTTCATTTAGCATTTTCACCAAAATAATGTTTTTTTAACACGTTTCATTAATCCTAATAAACTATTTTACTCCTTATATTTTGCCAGCGATCATAAAAACAGTATACGTGTCCACCAAAAGAGGGTTCTGGCCATCATATGCTGAAGTGGTAGATCGCAAAGCGCAGTGAGGGGTGGAGCGTCACAATTTATAGAAGAATCACTTGAGATCACAAGAGAACCACCAAAAATCTTGCACGAGACTGCTGTCCATCCAAGCTTTCAGCTGGTAAGAAGGCGTACGAAAATCCCCGGTTTGATGTCGGAGATCAAATGACTTGTAGGCCACAGATCAAAGACTGCACTAAACCCCAACCCCATTCAGAATGCATCTGCAACTAAAATACTACCACACAAGACTGCTGCACACTACCAAATGCTTCCAGCAATCAGGTGGTAAGATTTCAGGAAAAGAAAAAAAGAAAAAAAAACACTGAGTTTATTATCAAATGGTACCAACGATAAGGCATTACCTGAACCAACTGCAAGATATGGCAATGTACTGACGGGTGCCCATCATTTGATATGGTGAGGTTTGCTTTTTGAGAAAAGAACCTTACTTTCCAGCGGTGATGTGGCAAATGGACAACGCTGTGCTTAAAGCAGGCAACACTGTCATTGGAAGAGAAGAACTGTGTAGGCCTTGTAGGTAGATCACTGCCAATATAAGCTTGCATGCCACACTAGTTTGGAGAAACGGCGATGCAACAGTCAGCTTATCTTTTTAATATACCTTTTTTTTTTTTAAAAGGTGTTAAAAAAAGTAGATCGGGATAGTTCTAACACAAAACAGCAGAAAATGAAGGCAGAGCGAGGACAGCAATACAAAAATAAATTCTTGCTCAGGTGTCACTATTAGCATCTTAAACATCTATAAACTAGGGTGATGACGCCATCTGTACACTAATGTATGATGACTGCAGTGAATAACAGTACATTGTAGAAAAGAACAACAACAAAAGCTGGAATCAAACGATCTCAATAACAGAACAAACAAATTCTGTATTGATATCCAGTGGCATACATGAAATTGACTTGGTGCGATTCTCATTTATTGGTAGAATGCCCTTGCTCATTTCTCTGGTCCTATGTACTCTATTTCAAAAGTGGCTGTAGAACTACTCAAACAGCTAATTCAGCAAGAAATCTTCCAAAGTGGTCAATTGGAATTTACTCAGGATAACGTTTGGCGAGTATATTTAAAAGGAATCATGCTGTATTGCTTTTTATACAACAGATAATCTATACTAAGCCCACCTTATGGTACCCCCGAAGTTGTGAAGCAAACAGAGGACGCAGAGCGGTGACACAGAATTAGTGTAAGGACATTTGCTCATGATCTGTACAGTATGCAATATCGAACACTACCCTGCAGTTCTACAGTCTATTCGAAGGAAGGCTTTACCGGCAAGCTACACAATGCCTTCCGTTTCATTGGGCAGCTCTTCAATAACAGCGCATGGGAAGTCAGCCATACACGGTAACAGCTTTTATTCATATATGTTCCATCAAGGGGGAAATGAATAACCTGAGGCAAAAACATCTATGAAGGTGACTGTTAAACCTTGCAAAATGTCGGCGGAATAGTCTGGAACGGCGTTACAGCTCTCGAATAAGGAAAAGCTGCAGAACTGCAGTGGCGTCAGCTACGCATTTCAGCGGCACCATCCCAAAAATATCGTCTTCCATGATAACATTCAAATGAAAAAGGTAATCCTGAACATGAATTAAAGACTAAAGTATGCAGACCGCCATAGCAAAGAGGTACCACTTGAAAAAAAAAAAAGATTATTTGAACTACCAAAAATCCACACAACTAAAAAAGGCAACAATGCATTTGGATGCGTTCCATTAAAGGCCTCTTCAGCCTTGTGGTCCATTTGATCTGGGGCAGCTGAGAATGATGGCAAGCTCATCATATAAGACTGGAACCATCTTATGTTGGATAGTTTTCACACATCGTGTCTCGTGGAAATGGTTAAATTTCATGAAGCAGAAAATCCACAAATCAGTCGAATTGGTCTCCCAGCAAATACCAGCTCTGAAGAATAGCTGTGCCACCAAAGCCCAGAAAAACACTTGATACCGATTTTTTTAAAATTAGTCCTGCAGTACAAATGGCAACCCAAAGCACAGCAAAAACGAGCTAACCACAGAAAGACTGCATTTCCACCGGCCTTGATACAGGAGTAATCCTAAGGAAAATGTACTGGGTATCCACATTCTAAAGCAGAAGAAACACACTTGACTAGAGGAGGTCTCCACAAGCATGACCCAGCAGAGTAGTATCTAGGGATACCTTGGCTGCTCTTGGCCTGTGTCTGAATGATGAGAAGACTGAACTCTTGCTTATGGGAGCACCGGCCAGAATCAACAAACTTAGCAATCAGTTCCAGTCTTTTAACATTGACGGCATTGACATTAAAGTGACCAAGGAAGTAAAAACATTGGGTTTTTACCTGGACTCAGCCTTGAACCTACATAGGCAAGTTAACGCCACAGCATCAGCAACAGCTTATACATGCACGCTTATTCATGGCTGCAAGCCATTGCTATACACTTCCACTTGCATTACACTTGCAAGAGCATTCATTCGCTCGAAACTGGACTATTGTAATGCACTTTACTTGGGCTTGAATAAACAAAACACTAATAAACTGCAAATCGTACAGAATAACGCGCTAAGAACTGCCTTAAGTATTCCCAGAAGACAACGTATTTGAGGCTAGACGGAACAGCAACTGGCTATCCATCAAGGATAGGATACAATTTAAAGTAGCCTCACTTGCACACAAATGTCTGAATAACGCGGCCCCTAAATACCTTATGGATCTTTCTGAAAAAAACATCTCAACACGTCCCTCAAGGACTGCACAGTCCTTCTGTCTAAAGGTCCCCAGATACAAGCTCAATAAAGCAGGTGGAAGCAGTTTTCCTATCATGGCAGCTCAGCTATGGAACTCTATGCCCACCATCTTAAGGACTGACTAGCCTTTCCACAGCTTCAGAAAGAAAGTTAAAAATTGGCTGATCGCTCAGGATGCATAACTGTCTCTAGGCGATTGCGCTGACTCATTGTCCAGAACGTCATGCTCTGTGTATACCTATATGTAACCTGATGCACTGCGTTGTAAATTACGTTGTAAATTGCTCTATATTCCCTGTGATATATAATATTGTTAAAGAATAGGGATAATTTACAGTATCTTTGTATTGTCCACCTATATTCCCCCGTACTTGCTCTGACATCTGTCATTTGGAAGTAACTCTGCAATGCGCCCAGATACCTCCGGGTGTGGAGCACTATACAAATAAACAAACATCAAACAAACCTTCCATCAGACTCCAAAGGGGGAGTGGTTTGCATAATGTAAAAGGTGGCCACGGCCCCTTTTGGTCTCAGCTCCACTAAACAGGGACAGTGTATTAAGCCCCCGTCCATTAAGGCGCCGCAGCAAAATAGAATCAATACGGTCAATGGAGTCTCAAAGGAGATGAACCGCTGGGATACTGGTAGGCGATTGTCAACATCACTACAAATTGGCCTCCACCCACAAAACTCTTTCAAAACACTGTACCACAAAACCAGCCCAACGCAAGCATCAAAGACGAATGAAAAAGGGTCTCCAACACAGTGCAAATGTTACAGAGCTACCAAACATTCCGCTTCAAAATGCCAACTGAACTCCAAATAGAGGAAAGAAAAAAAAAAGTTACTAAAATATACATCAAACTTGGAATTAAGAAGAACTTTTCCATATGGGTGTCTCTGCGCTGTTGCAGCTTACTAGAATGCAAAGCCCGGGCACTGGCTCATTCCA
This sequence comes from Ambystoma mexicanum, assembly GCF_040938575.1. NCBI lineage: Eukaryota > Metazoa > Chordata > Amphibia > Caudata > Ambystomatidae > Ambystoma > Ambystoma mexicanum. Next base: position 111,320,528 of record NC_090929.1, on the reverse strand, counting down.
GGCACACAACGGTACCGGAAAGGTCTAGTGGGGAATGGTTTGTCTCATTACCTATCAAAACTAGGTAAAAATAGATGGTAACATATATATATATATATATACACACACACACACACACACAATACAAAGCAACAGTCCTCTTTCTAGTGCAAATCTAATTTAGCCATTTCCTTTAAATTTTGTAGCACCAAACCCACCACACCAAGGTTGTCTGACCAAATGTCTGGTCTAAACAAAATGACCACCCAAAAATTCACAAGAGAGCAAGTAGCTGCCGACAGTTTTGTTGTGAATTCATCGACGTGACGTCAATTGTCACAATGAAGTACGGCCGCCAAAGAAAATGGGTGACCGTGCATAACCTGCATTGTCTCTTCACTTGTTCACTGCCTGGGGGCCGGGGGGGGGGGGGGAAGTGTTCTGCTGAGAGGAATTTGGTGAAGGAAAAGGTCTTTTTAGACTTTTCTGAAGCAGGAGTGTGGGGAATGCTCATGGTAGTAGGGAGAAGACCAAGCCGCTTGGGGGGATAGCAACGCAAAATGCCCGTCTCCGTGGCCCTTGAGTTTGGAGCGAGTGGTTGTGAGGGGAAGAGAGTTGCTAGGTGAAGCCTAGGACTCTATTCCGGTGTGCAATCAAGATAACAAAATCACAACTGCAATTTTGATTTTACCCTTTCAAGCATACACTTAATTGAAAAGTCAGCAGAAACGTATCCAACAGAAAGTTGGGGGTCCACAGACAGATTGAACATTTAGAGCATGCCAGATTCCGGAAAATTCTGGGAACACAGAAGCGCCCATGGCCATGGGTTCTATGATCCAAAGACGGGGTCCATTGAGCGGATGCTTTTGGGAAATACCAACAGAACTGAGATATTTGAAGGCATTTGGGGATTGATTTCAGTGCGAGTTGCGCACCCGCGCTCCGCATAGCCGCATGTTCTTAAAGTGATCTCTTAATATTCTAACTGCCCATCTAAGCGGATATTCGCCAATGGATGCTTCCAGAATACTGGAGATGTGTGCAACCCTAGTCAATTGCCGCAGTGTCCCTTCCTTCATGAACCCGTTACATGACAGAAGGATTACTGCGCAGGATTCCCAATATTACGTGTGTCTTGGTGGAAATACATACAATGTGTACCGTATATAGCACGCACCTTGGCACCAACATTCCATGCACTTCCACAGTAAGAAGACACTCCTTCCTAAAGCACACCCTGCGGGAGATGAGATGGAAACATGGTGTGGAAGTAGGCTCTGATGCCATCTCGCTACATTTTGGTTTTCTAGCAGGGCTCTGTGCTGATAACACAATACATGGTCAATAAATGCGTCCTTGAATTGATGGTGTGATTTGAAGCTGCAGGTCTGCATTACAATCTTACCTTTGTTTTGCGTTACCGGTGCAGACGAGGTTACTTTAATTGCTATTTCCACAGCAAAGCCCCTAGAGAAAAGGAAAACAGATGGCATTAAAAAAAAAAATGTTTTTTAATTCGGGCAAGGCATCCTCCTGCATAGAGCTACAGAAAAACTTGAAATCTGAAACTTGCCTTCACTCCGCCTCTCCCCTGTTGATCTGTCTGCTTCGGCACAGGGCACCTGGTGGCCACACACCCGCACTGCCTCCTGGCAACCCTTGCACTTGAGTCTGTATCTGTAACCCTACAGTCCCCTTACCAGACACCTCTTGTCTGCGCTTTAACCTTGCACTTGCTACCTTGTTGGCTGCACTACCAGTTGTTGTTTTATCCCTTGCTCAGCACTTTCCACTCCTCCCCTCTTCCTTGCACTTCCCTCTCCCCTGCACTTACGCGTTCTCAATGTCACTGGGCCTAGAAAGATCGTTGTTTTGTCCTCCCTTGCCTTGTCACGCTCTGAAACACTTGTGAATGAGCGCACGATACAAATAAAATATATCATAGCTAGTAGACATCTGGAAAATACACGAATGATGAAAGGAGGGGAGCGGGAGGCTGTTCTCCAACTCGCCGCTGAGGTGCAAGGAGTAAATCAAGTGATTTTTGGAAACATTGTGTATGAACATTCCCGAAGAGAGAAACATTTTTGGATCCCAAATTCAGCACTGGATTTCATATGAAATGAAATGTGTCCCATCTATAAGGTGTGAAAGTGGCATAGGTCCACCCGGTCGTCTTGTGCAGGGCTGCCATGCTTCTGTATTCCCGCCCAGTGTTCCCCTCCAATTCCCTTCTGTACCCAATCCATTTCCTGTGGGGTGTGCACGTGGTCCTGTTAATGCAACATGGCCGTAGCCTTTTAACTCTGCTTGTGTGCACACTATAAACACTGACGATCTTTGGATCACAAACACAGTCCATTCAAGTACTGGCCAGTGGCTGCACGTTTTGGGTTTTGTCACGAGGACAAGCAATGGATGTTCAGGTCATTACACGTGAAAGAAGCAATGACGGGGCGAAGAGTGGAAGCAGCACAGGGGGCGCGATCCCAGCCGGAGTGCAAGTCACCGGCCAGAGGAGTGGCCGTACCCATGGCCAGGAAACCTTGGGTACATGGACATATGCTTTGCAATTAAAAAAATAATCGGTACTGGTTGTGTTCATGGTGGAACCTCAGGGGGGTAGTAGGGATGGGCATTTTGGTTATTACAAAAAGGGATGTAGGACGGTCTTACAAAAATGAGAATTTGGCATTCAAGAAAATAAGACACTTAGAAGTCGTGCAGAAAGGTCACCTTGGGTTCTACAGATGCGAGAGTACAGACGAGTCATTGTCGGACAGTAATGGAATGAAGGCACACAGGACATTTCTACAAAATGAGGACATTTCAACTAAAGGAGGCCAAGAACAACATGTTGGGTGAGAGATAGGGACCTGCTCTCCCCCCACCCAGTCCATCCGTGAGTCATACAACTGCAATTGTACCAGAACCTGAGTCTATGGCTGGAAAAGGTGCGTGCAGGCAGCTGTGCTTTCCAATAAGAGGGTGTTTTAGTAATGCACGATGAAGCATGGCCTCCCAGACAGGGCAGCTTCCTCCGGGTAAATGGAAGTAACGCCAGTCTAGCCATGGCAACTCGCCACTTGCAAGACTCCTCATAAGCTCTGTCTGCAGCAGGTCTCTAAGCTGCTGGTGCCCTCCGCTGCTCTTCCAAGGCTGCTCGCAGCATGGCCTCCAAGACAGGGCTGCTTCCTCCAGGTATATGGAAGTAACGCCAGTCTAGCCATGGCAACTCGCCGCTTGCAAGACTCCACATCAGCTCTCCCTGCAGGTCTCTAAACGCTAGGCTGCTCGCTGACCACATGCGCCGCTTCCAGCGAAATTAACGTGTTCTCAGACCACTGGGCAGCCCCGATGACACCCACACAGCCCTAGACATCTCCTAGACAGGCGCTTGGAGACAGGCAGACTGGTGGTCCTCCTCCTGTGCCATTCGATTGGAGCTGCCTGCTATCTTCTTCTAAATTGAGCTTCTGCGAGGTGCCCCCTACCCCTCTCCATGGTCAGGCTAAAACAGACAATCCCCTCCCTGGAGTCAATCATCCGGAACTGCCCCTGTGCTGGGGCAGGCTACTCATCCTCTCTGCTGCTGCAGACTGCCCCCGGACCCCCCAGCTCCCCCTGATTCTTGGGGCTGCTCCAAGTGGCCCCTGTAGTGCTGCAAACTTTGATTTCTACCTCGATATTAGTACTGCTGCAAACTACACCCGGTCCCTTTTCTAGTGAAGGCTGCCCCCTACCTCGGTGGTGATAGTACTTTTAATCAGGAGTCCTGGCGGTGGGTACATATTTAGACAATCCCTGTACTGTTGCAGACTGCTATCAGCCCTCCTGTGCTGTGGATGCAGGCTGCCTCTGCAGCTGCTGCCTGCTCCTTTGCGGCGGAGGCCTGCCCTCCGGTCCCTGCTGCTGCTGGGAGCTGCCCCCTGGCACTTGGCTGATCGAGAAGCCTGTTCCTCTGCCCCTGTGCTGACGCAGCCTGCTCTCAGAGAGCTTCTGCACTGGTGCTACTGGTTGACTGAGCTGCCTGTTGCTGCAGTAGTCTGCTCTGTGTGCTTCTGCTTCCTTTGTAGTCTGGCCCCTGTTGTGCTGCAAGCTACCCCCGGGCCCTGTACTGCTGCTGCAGGTTGCTTCTTATGCCTCTGCTTGTGCTGCAGGTGGCTACACCTGTCCCTATGCTGCAATAAGCTGCCTTGTGCCAGGGTTGTGTTGATGCTTTAAGCCCGTCTGCTGCCCTCTGCCTCTTTTTCCTGTTGCTCCCTGCTCCTGTGCTGCTGCAGGCAACCTTGTGTCTTTGTGCTGCCCTAGGCAGTACTCTGCCCCCCAGCGGTGCCACGGGCTGCCGCACACTGCTCTGTGCCCCCATGCCACGGACTGCAATTGCATGCTGCTCCCCGCCTCTGAGCTGTTAGCTGCCCCTTGTGTCCTGCAATATGCTCCAGACACCTCTGAGCTACTACTCTCCATCCTTGTGCAGCTGCAGGCTGCTGTCTGCCACGGTGCTGCACCTCCCTCTGCGAGGAACATGCAGCTGCCACTAAGCTGCTGCATGCTTCTCCTTACCCCGGTGTATCCCCCCAGGCCCCACGAACCACTCACCTAGAGCTGCTCCCTGCCCTCAGTGCTGCAGCTTCGTGCTGCTCTCCTACAATAATACGCCCCCTCTCCGTGTGCTGCCCCTTGCCCTTATGCCACTCCATTGCAGATGGTCCTGTGATGCTGCCCACTGTACCACTGCATCGATCCATCCACCCTCCCGCCCCCATCACTCACCTGGAACGCACCTCTACCGCTGCAGGCTGATCCCCGCCCCTGTGCTGCTGAGACTGCCACCTGCCCCCTGAAAGATGTCCCTTTACTGCCCCCTTATCCCTCCCCCCTCCTTGACACTCACCTGGAGCTGCCCCTGTGATGCTGCAAGCTGCCCTCGGCGACCTGCTCTGCTGCAAGCTGAATCTGGCCACTGTGCAGCTCCAGGGTGACCCCCTCCCCCTGTGCAGCCTCCTCCCCCGCGTGTCACTCACCTGGAGTTGCTCCTGTGCTGCTCCCTGCCCGCTGTGCAGCTCCTCTCAATCCCAGGCTGATGCTGCTGCTGCTGCAGTACAAACTGCAAGCAGAGGCTTCTGTTGTGTGCAGCGCCCTGCAACCTACCACCAACGCGCTAGTTCCCTCCTCTAACCCGATTGGAGAAGTCTGTCTGAATTCAGAAGTTGGACTTCTGATTGGTCGCCTGGCCCGCCAATATTACTCTGTGTCACTCCGCCGGGTTTGATTCTGCACCGGTGTAGCCCAAGGAGGGCGTTCAGCGCCATCTTCTGGAGACCAAGCGCATGCGCACCTGTTTTACTTTCATTTTCTACCATTGCCTCACGTAACCCTGGCTTCTCAGCATGTAAGGGTTGGGGGTGCACCAATCTAGTTTCCTTTCAATGCTTATTTCACCAAAATTGCTTCCCCCTTTTTTTGAATAGCGCATTTTCATTTATTTGGATTGTTAAGGCTAAGTCTTTTCGTTACTTCCCTCATTAAAACATGCTTGCTCAGGTTTGGCTAACTTGCTTCAAGTAGATTATGTGGCTTTATACTAGGCTCTGCTGTCATTTGCATGGTCTCTAGGCGCTCTGGCAAATCCGAAAGAAAGGGAGTGGTTGAGGTTAGTCAGGAGAGAGGGGAAAATGCAAGATAGCTTTGCTGTTGGGATGCTACGTTAAGGTCACTTATTTATTTGTATTTCCAGCGTTTGGCTTGATAAACCTTTCGCCTTATTGTATGTATGTATGTATGTATTTAGTTTTTATATAGCGCCGATAGCCCACAGGCATCAGGGCGCTTGTACATAAAACACTGCTCCTGCAAGACCAAAGACAGACAACACGTAAGGGACGAACAAACGGTACAGCTAACTAATAAGCGACACGAACTCTAACTAGGACCTGCGCCCACGGATTCTTATCTAAAGAGGTATGTCTTCAGCCTCTTCCTGAAGACTGGGAGACTGGCTTCGGACCTAAGTGATTCAGGGACGCTGTTCCACAGTTTGGGAGCCAGCACGAGAAAGGATCTACCCAACCCTGTTTTTAGCTTAAACTTGGGCACAAGCAGAAGACATTTTCCACCCGAGCGAAGGTTTCTGGTGGGGTTATTCAAAACTTATTACACCATAACATTTAGAAATAATTTACATCGTATTAACCACCAATAAAAACAGTTAGATATGTCAGTTCCCACATTTATAAAAAATACATATAGTTTACATAAAAGGCATTTACATCTTCCTCAAATTAATCTAAAATCACACATTTGTAATTGTATCTAGAATTACTCATTCACAAGACCAGTTCTTTTTAAAAAGCACACCACTTCAATTGTTGTACTAACCACATGCCCACTTCTCAGTAGCGACAGCATGATTTCATTATTGTATGAGGGGAAAAATAACTAAATATGACTCAGACACATAGTTCGCGCCTCACCCAGATCTGCGCATTCTACTAAAATATGAAAAAGCGTCTCCAGCTGAAAAGGCATGCCGCAATACCTGCAAATATCAAGTTGCCTCTCAGCCTTAGCTCGGATAAGAACGTATTTCTGTTAAATGTATTCATACCGCGCACCGTTACCATTTGCATGGTCTCCAGGCGCTCACGTGGCTCTGTAAGAAAGTGGGTGTGGTAGGTTAATGAGGGCAAATGGATAGGATAGAGGTTGTGCTCTTATATTGGTGCTTGCAGAACCAGGAGAAACTGGCGTCTGTACGTGTCGTCTTTCTGAGTGTGTTTGGATTGTGCGCACTGGGATTATTGTGTCCAGATGGGTTTGGGTTGAGAAAAACAAGGTCGGGACCCTCTTTTTTGAAGGGGGCTTGACTCAAGAGGGTAGGAAGTACAGTAAGAGCAAAAGTGAGTCGGTGCTACCCTAACCAAGGGCGTGACATAGGGTCACAATTTTGCAGCAGAGCTAGACAGTTGCTAGCTTCAGAGAAAACACCTTCGATACAGAAATGTTTAAACAATACTTTTAATTTATACTAACAAAAAACAAGAACTATTTACAAACGGCGCCGTGGCGCTGAAGATGTACATTGTTAGGTACATTATGGTGTGCATATTTGTGGGTTAGTAAGCAGAGTGACAGAGGTATTTCATGTATTGCTTGAAATGACAATACAATAACATTGTCGACACACAATTAGGTGTTTCTGGTTTGGATTACAGATGGCAACTGTCATTGGCTGTATCGAGTAAAGCAGCGCTGCTTAGTGGTATCGAACGGTCTTCAGGACAGTCTGTTTGTGGTCGGGTTGAGGTTTAAAGGACGTCCACCTAAGGATGACAGGGAACTGAGTTAGTGGCGGGAGGGTGGTTTCTGATAGTTGTAAAGAGAGATGCTGCAAAATAGTGGACCTACCATGTTCAGGTAAGTAGACGCCTAGGTTCAGGTCTTGATGGTCCAGTGATAGATTTAGACTGGGAGGCTATCTGCGAAAGTCAGAGGCCTAAAGATGAATAAGAAGGATATGAGTCAGGTAAGTTGACCAAGTGCATGAACAACTAAAGTGGCTAATGGTTGTTGTGGTGGAGCCATTATGGTGGTGTTAACCAGAGCCTTAGGTGCAGAGTGTATGCTGCCCGAGATGGTGATGCTGCTCCGAGTTATAGAGTAGCGACGGCATGGCCGTGATATTTATAATACCATGCTGTTCGAATTATTCTGTGATGGACAGATTATTCATAGTGCCGGATAGCACTGGTGGAGACATATTGGAAAAGACAGTGGGTGGTGGCGCCTCGGTGCAAAATTAGACTAGGGGCCGAATTTTAGTGCGGTCTAAGGCTGCTAGTAGAGCCTGATGGACTGACATTGCAGGAAATTGCAAAATATTTTTGCCGTGTTAGTTAAAGTGCCTGTGGTTGCCTCCTAAAAAGTAATACAAGTTCGCTGGGTGCCCTGCTTAAGGTGCATAAGAGTCATGCAAAAGGTCCTGCGAGGGACGTGGTGCGGATGGAGTTACCTGCTGGAAGGTTATTTAGAGCTGAGCCGGCGGCAGGAGCTCCTCATCGAATGGTGGAATCGAGCTGTGTCATTCACTGCGGCGGTGCGCATGTGCGGAATGCGGGCGCTACTTCAAGGAGACGCGTGGCGAGGGCAGGATGCGTATGTAAATGGGGATAGTGTTATGTCTTAGGTAATGCGCAGGTCGGGGGGAGTAGTGTCTCGCCCTGGAGGGGAATTTGGCTCGGAGTAGAGTAGTCATTTAGAAGGGTGGTTGATGACGTGGGAAAAAGGTTGACCACTGTCATTATGGCCCTTTAGAGACAAGGCATGTGCATATGATTGTCTTGTTGCAATTGGGAAGCAGACAAGTTGCAAAATCGATTATACTGATTGACAATTCAGAAAACAATAAATTACTTTGTTGATTTAAACGGAGAAATGGGGCATTTGAAAACAGAATATATAATTATATATATATATATATATATATATATATACAAAAGCCACATTGGTCTCAATCGGTTAGCCAAGGTGGCATGGCAAGAAACCCAGACTAGGGTTCCAGTGATTGCAGTGGTATCTCCAAACTGTGAGCAGAGACGGGCATTATTTGTTAACGCAACAGGCGTATATGGTTGTATATGGGTATTATAAGCAGTGTGATAATTCAAAAACAATTGTTCATGATATATGATTTGACAGGAAAAAGGTCCACATTTTGTCAGAAAAACTTGATGGCAAAAAGCGGGATTGCAGAAAAACCCATACAGGGGTACAGTGATCACAATGGGGCCACACGGCTTGTATGCATGTATAAAGAGTCATGGTTGTAACATTACCAAGGACAAAGTCTAGATGGTGTGGACAAAATGTCAGATGCAAGTCTCTCAGTGGTTTTTGAAAAAACTGAGAAGGTTCATAGATGTTTTAGGATGACTTTTCTGATGGAGTTGCTTAGTGGAGTGAATGTGGTTACGCAAGTCATCTTGGTGGTTGATTGTTCTCTCTTGCTTGGTGTGAGGCAGGAGTCCCGATTGGTGTTTTTTACATGCTTGCGGGCTTGGCGGACTATGTGTCTTGGGTAGCTTCTTTCTTTTAAACGGATAGCCAATTCTTTACTTTTTTAATCATATTCGCATGGTGTGGTTTCTTCTTATTCGTAGAAATGGACCATATGGGAGGTTCATTTTGAAGCTTGAAGGATTAAAACTTGCGTATTCAAGGAGGGTGTTTTTGGACGTTGGTTTGTGATAAAGAGTGGTGCCTAGAGAGTTGTCTTGATTTTTGTAAATTTCTAGGCCCAAAAAAGGTATATGGGTTTTACTGTGGTCGATGGTGAATTTCATGCAATTGTTGCGTGAATTGAGCCATTGTTGAAACAGGAGGAGGTCTTCTTCTGTTCCTTTCCAAATCATGAAAACGTCGTCTATATACCGTAACCAGCATCCAATAGATTGTTTAAAAGTGTTGAGTTCGTTGTAAATTGAGTCTTTTTCAAAAGCATCCATGAATAGATTGGCTACATCCGGGGTGAAAGTAGCCCCCATACTGGTGCCGTGACACTGCTGGAAAAAGGTCTGTTTGTAGATAAAGTAGTTTTCCATGAGAGCTATTCTTGTGCATTCAAGCAGGAACGCTGTAGTTGGTTCTGTTTTTGTTCTTTCTTCTAGGTAAGTTTTAAGAACTTCTAGGCACTCAACTTGGGGAATACTTGTGTACAACGATTCCACATCTAGGGTTACCAGTAAATCATCTTGTTCCGCTTGTAGGGTATCCAGCCTCTTTAGCATGGCCGTTGTATCTTGAATGTAGGAGGGCATTTTGGAGATGAAAGGCCTTAGAAAGTAATCAATGTAGATGGATAGAGGCTCCAAAACTGATCCAATGCCAGCCACGATGGGTCTGCCTGGTGGGTTTACTTGGTTTTTATGGATCTTGGGGAGTAAATAAAAAGCTGGGATGATTGGGTGTTGGTTTACCAAGAATGCTTTCTTATCGTCGTCTATTCATCCCTCGTCGTGTGTGTGGCTCATGAAACTTGTGATTTCGGATAGAATCCTCAGAGTTGGATTGGATAGTATCTGTTTGTAGAATCTTGTGTTGGAGAGTTGTCTGATCACTTCTGCATCGTACAGGGTGTGACCCCAGAGGACTATGCCCCCACCTTTGTCGGCTGGTTTGATGAGGAAGGTCTTGTTACTTTCGAGTGTCTGCAATCTTGTGAACTCTGAGGATTTTATCCAAAATCACAAGTCTCATCAAATATCGAAGACTTTCGAATGTGCACAGGGTTTTACTTGAGCCATTGCAGGGCCACTTCGACATCACCATTTCTCTATCACTTTCACAATTGCCACCTTTCAGCTGGATACCTAACAGAGACTTTCGAATGAGTACCCACGTGGTACCAGACCACTCTGTCTATGGGATCGCATCTTGTCTTTAAAGTTCAATCACTCCTCTTCTGTTTAATTTGCGTCGCTTGTCACATACGCTTCATACACTTTTCTCTTCAGCTTTCATTATACAATGTTGCAGCTTGCAACCTTGGCTTTAACACAGACCGGTCTGGTATCAGTCTCCCCAACTCACCAGCTGTACTGACTTCACGGGTGCTGCTTTGTTGTAGGAGCCAAGGACAGTACCACAGCGGCAAATGATTCTCCCGCCTTGACTATTGATGCGGGAAAGTCCCCGGTATCTCCAACACACAATGCAGGATTCTTCAGCTTTGATTCTTGGTCTTACGTTTCCTATTCTCGAAGGCTCATGCAAGTAATAGTCTTTCGGTGAAAAGGTCAAGGGCACTTCCCTCCTTTCAATCCTCTTCGGTCTTGCCATCTTTCACCTTCTATTAAACTGCCATCTTGGAACTGCTGCTTCCTCGTGTGCTTTGCCTCACTCCGAGTGTGCTTTTGTGCTCTGCCTTTTATCCGTGTGGGGAAGTCTGATGGAAGTCAGGTGTGTGTAATGATAAGTAATTGCCTGACCCTGCCTGAACATTGTATTGGGACATGTCAGGTATACGGCTCGGGTGGTTTCTCTCACAGTGAGCTGTCCATGAGAAAATGTTTGTGTTAGGAAAGATTGACTTCCTAAGTATCCTACACACTAGGATGGAGTAAAGGTGTTACAGGGAAGGGGATACCGCATCTCGTCATCCAGTGTCCCACTTCCACTCCCCGAAGACCCATCCTCTCACCCAAGTGATCCTCCCGCACTGGTCCACCCCCAAGAACTGGATCCAAAAGTGATGGCTGAGTCCTGGCCACCTGGATGACAGATCCCCAGGGACTAGCGGTAGAGACACCTTCAGATTTCTCACAACACCCAATGGGCACTACGAGTACCGGGTGATGCTGTTAGGCCTTTGTAATGGCCCCTCAGGCTTTCAACGTTTCATGGACTCCATCTTTGCCGACTTGATAGGCCTGGATATATCTGGATGACATCCTCATTTTTTCCACTACTAAAAAGGATCATGTACAGCACATGCAGGAGGTGTCGTCTCAATTGGCCAACAATCATCTCAATGCCAAATCAGGAGGTGGTGCTAGAGAGCCCAACCAAGATGGCAGACTCAGGTTGAACTCTGTGTGAGGGCTCTGATTAATCCTGACAACAGCTGCATCGAGGCAGCCAAATTCATCCACCGGGCGTGTGTGGAGAGCGCTGTGCGCCCCCCCCCTGTATTGCATGGTCCACTGCGGCTGAGAACCCTGATACAGCTGACCCACTGACACAGCCGCGGAGCAGCCGGACAACGGAGCCAGTGGTCTGGTGTGGTCTCCATGGTTGGCTTCTCCTGCTGTAGGGACGATAGAGTGGTGCCCCCTGAGCTGGTTGAGTGGTCTTTTCCAGGGGGACCATTGGGCTGAAAGCTGTGGGGAGAGGTGGTGAAGCGCTATACTGAGCAGCCCGGGGGCAGAGGCAGTTTGGAGCCTGCTCCTGGCACCAGAAATATCAGCTAAGGCACCGGATAGCCTGGATTGCAGAGAGGAATAGAGGGAAGCACCAGGCGAGGCAGTGGTCTGGCCCACAGCAGAGTCCGTGAGCCGTTGCGGGGGTGGGCTCTGTGGCTATCCTCCCCCACTGGAGGGACGAAGGGGTGCTTCCCCCCGCCCCCGGGCTGGGTGAGCAGGCTGCTCCGGGAGGACCAACGGGCCGATAGCAGCAGAACAAAGAGTGGCACTGCAGTGTAATGCTGTGCAGCCCGGGGGCAGAGGCAGTTTGGAGCCCACTCCTGGTGCCAGAAATATCAGCAAAGGCAGCCGAACAGCACAGACAGCAGAGATGACCAGAGTGGGGAGTGCCAGGTGAGGTGGCAGTCCGGCCCACGGGCTGCCTCTGCTCCCCCCGGACAGTAGGGAGTGTGGGGAAGTGCAGTCAAACACTGTGACTGCATGGGAGACTGTTCAGACCACGCATCAGAGAAGAAACAGTCCAGTGCAGAGTGGGGTACTGTCTGGCCCTGAGGTGTGGGGCTCTGGTGGAGCTGGGGCTGGAGGCCAAGACTCAGCCAGCATAAAGCACCAATGGCTTGTGCAACTGTGGTCCCTTTTTAGCGGGTTCTTTGAAATACCCCGTTTATTGGAGCAGCTCTGCTATAACCCTTGCACTGTCAGTTCTGAGATCATGCAGAATAAATAGCCTCCTTGGGGGATTCTAGCGCGTCTCTGCTTGATTTGGGTCGCAAAACAGACCAATAACCCTGAGGTACCACCTCTCCTTTTGGACATTTAGCTAAAACCAGGCACCAGCAGACACAAACTTCCCCTAAGGATACTGGAAGGCACAGAAACCGGAGGAGCTGTGCTATGCTGAATTAACCTCCCTTCTTGTGAGTGGGATCAGTTCAGCCACTGGGTCTCCCTATTCCCCATAACTACACCATATCACCAGCAGAGGATCCCAAAGTCTTATGTTTGTGGCGATCAAGTCCCACATTTGCCTTGACTCAATCATATTGTATAGTCAGAGCCCTAGACGGGCGCCTCGGTGGTGGCTCCGGCCCGGATTGATTTCATTGTCCCTGAACAATGTGCAGCCCTGTGAGGGACCGTTGATTCCGTGAGGCCGGGTTCTCTGACCAGACACACCTCACTAGCTGTCGGGGGCCCACGGTGGGCTTCCACAAACAAGGGGAAATCTGACAAAACACAGCAGAAGCTTACCTTTTGGGGGGCCCTCCTCCAAGGCACCTAAGCCACAACAACAGGTGGCGATGCCAGAACCGATGGAGGCGATGGTAGGCAGAGCCACCCAGATGTCGGAATTGGACATTAGGGAAATGCTACTGGATCTCAAGGCAGGCAATGGGGGCTGGACTCCAAATTGGACTCACTCTCCTCCAAGGTTGACCTACTAAAGCATAGGCTAGATAAACACGGCGATCACATAGACGAGTTGGAACAGAGAGTGTCCGTGTTGGAGGATGGATTGGTTTCACTTGTTGCCAGGGTGTCCACCCTCAAGGTATAGATCAAGTCAGTGACCGCCAAGAATGAGGACCTGGAAGGAAGGTCCCACAGAAATAACATCTGCTTGGTAGGCATCAGAGAACGGCAGGGGCAGTTCAAGATGGAGGAATTTGGTGAAACTTTGAGTAAGGAGATCTTTGAGAGAATCAAATCTATCTCACACGTTTGTGGTGGAGAGGGCCCACGGTATAGCAGCCGCTCGACCAATACCTGGAGCAGCCCCCCGCTCCGTCATTGCTCACCTCCTGAACTATAGGGACCGGGACACTATCCTTCGTTTGGCCAGACTGAAAGGAGATCTTCAGTACAACGTGGATAAAATCCAGATCTATCCAGATTTCTCAGCAGCATAATAGACTTCAAGATGATCCTTTTCAGGGGTTAAAAGACGCCTTAGAGATTGAAGTATCCCTTACTCCATGCTGTTCTCTGCAAAACTATGTATTCAGCACGATGGGAAGACCCCAATTTTTACATCTTCAGAGGCGGCAAGCTCTTTTTTGGATGAGATTGGCAGGCGTATTCTCCTTAATAATCCAAGGCCCCAAGATGGTATTAGGGACTGGGGCTGGAGGGGGGGGGGGGAAATGGATCCTTGAAGTGGATATTCATGACAGTCGCAGTGGAATGGGAAAGTATGGTGGTTGAATAACATTGGGGGTGCCGCTGGTTTCTTTGCACTTTAGATCAGGCTGCCTTAGACATGTGTGTACCACAGCGCACCAGGCATAGCATTGGTTTATGGTTGTGGGGGAGGAGGGGATACAGCGGGCAGGTGGGGATGGGGGGTCATAGGAGAGCACTTGGGCCAGTTGTGGGTGGCCCATGGAGCTGGGGGGGGACGGGTTACAGTCAGTTCAGTGGGAGAAGGGGTCCCAGGGATTGACCAGGGGGAGGGGGAATTTGGTTTTGTTCTGTTTGTCTAAGTCTGATTCCCAACCTGGCGTCTCACCACACTGACATCCAATCGCAGCTCGACCCGCTGAACATGTGACGGGCTCATGGGTGAGGGAAAGCTGTCGCCAACGACTGGACATCGCTTGGGCAGATGGTATTTTGGGTAGGAACGTGGAAGATTAGGTGGGGGAACAACCCCTCCAAGATCAGAAAGGTTGCATAATCCCTTAGAAGGCATCAGGTGGAGGTGGCCTTCATCCAAGAAACCCATCCTACTCCCTCCTCCGAAGTCAAATGGGGCGCATATTGGGGGCGCATATTGGGGGTGCATATTGGGGATGTTATAGGTATTTCTCCTCCTATTCCTCTTATTTGAAGAGGGTCGCTATCCTGATCGGTAGGAGTGTTAAGTTTCATCTGGTCTCAACGGCAAGGGACGATGAAGGCAGTGTCCTTCTGGTGTGTGGCATCCTTGAGGGAAAACTGGTGGCTCGGGTTAACTCGTATGGCCCCAATGTAGACAATTATAATGCATTCAACTGGGTCATGGTGAAATTGACCGGGTGTCTGGGCACCACCATCGTGTGGGGCGGGGATTTAAATACGGTGATGGATCCTCTCAGGGATGGATCCAGGACAGGTCAGGGCCCCGTGACTGAGGCGAGCTTGCAGGTGCAAGAAGTATGCAGGACGTATAATCTCAGTATAATCTCATTGACGGTTGCCAACATCAGCACCGGGATGAACGGGATTGCACCTTCCACTCCTGGGTTCACAGATCCAGCTCTAAGCTGGACTACCTTTTGGTATCCCGCGAAGGGGAGCTCACGTGGGGCGACAGCTGGATACTACCTCAAACCCGTTCAGACCATTCTCCTGTGCTCCTCGAGTGCGGGCTGGGAAGAGTAGAGGAGGGGGGCCACTCTTGGCGATTTAAATCTGTCGCATTGCAGGACCCATTGTTTTGCCAGGAACTACGGGAGGACATTCAGTCCTTCCTTCAATACAATGAGGGCTGTGTCTCCTCAGTAGGGGTACTCTGGGAGTGCCTTAAGTGTTATGTCAGGGGGGTGTGTATGGCCAAAGAAAATTGGATTCTTTGGGGCATTAGAAGGGACCTCACGGAAGGGGAATCTTGGATGAAGGATTTGAAGGTAGTATATGCATCTGCGTCAGACCCCTGAATCCTGGCAAAGCTCAGTAAGGAGCGCGACAGGTTTAGGGCCAATGCCGATCGGGAAATCCGGTTTTTGGGCTGAGGTCATCAGATACGTCAGTACGGAGAGGGGCAGAAGCCAGGGGCCCTATTGGCTCAGTTATTAGTGGCTGACAAGCGACCCCCTCATGTAGAGTGCATTAGGAACCTGTGGGTATTGCTGCAGAATTCTGTGTGTTTTACGGGAACCTATATGGATCCAAGTACACACCGGATTCGTAAGCCCTGCAGCATTATTTGGGGGAGGTGAAACTGTACTGGGTGGAGTCACAACTCTGCAAGCCTCTCAATCGAGAGCTATCATTGGAAGAGATCCTAGCGGTGATTAACCTATTAACTGCCAATGGTTTTCCCCTTCAGTGCCAAGTCCTTTTTTGGTGATTTCGCTATGTCACAATTCAATCCCTTGTAATCGTTTTGTTACATGGGATATCTCAGACAAATTTGGCCCCTTTTTTCCCACATGTAGGCAGTCATAATGCCACAAGGAAGCCTAGTTTGCTGTGGGGGTTGGGGTGAGAGAAAATAACCAAAAAGGGAGACATTTTTTCTTTCTTTCAGAAAATGGCAATAAAATGATGTACAAAGAAGCCTGTATTGTTTTCCTTGTAAGAGCTAGGAACAAATGGTTTGCTGTGCTGAATTTGCCAGTTTCCAGGCTTTCAAGAACAGGAGTGGAAACCCAAAAAACATATTTTTATATGGTTACCAACCTGTAGGTGATTTTTCTCCCTTTTTTGTCCAATAGGACATGCGTGGACGGAATGGAAGAGAAGTGTAGGAAAGCTGAATGGGAAGACATAAAGGCATACATTTCTGAAAAGTAGACAACATTCCAGGTTTAGGAAGGGGTGATTTGCGCAGGTCAGGCAACAACTATGTAGGGAAAAATTCCATAGTTTGGGGGAAAAATTGGGAAAATGACAGGAAAAAAAAGGTATGTGGTGGACATGGTTTGCCCGGTAAGGCAATGGCTTCTGTGAACTTTGAGTAAAGCAATGCTCCGCTACATTCCCCTGACTCTTCCAGTTAGGAAATCACACATTTTTCGTAATGTTTCACAAAACAAGCATTACCACAAGGCAAAAACTGAAGCATGGTACACATGATTTATATGCTTACGACCTTAACAGACGTACCTAGAATGTGTAAATAAGGAAAACAAATGTGGTGAGGAAGGGCAAGCATACATTTTCTGAAAGAGCACAGGCAGACCTTTTGAAGGGTAGGTGACTTGTGCAGGTTACAAAAATGTATAGTGCCTAAAGCAGCGACTAAATGTAGGTCACATTTGGGAAATAAAGGGTTGTGTGACAAAGTGCATCAGCAAATGTGTAGAAACGTTATGAAAACCATGCTAAAACAACAAATATCCTACTTTCCCACGTTCCCACAGGTGTCCAGACGAAAATGGTACCTCACATGTGTGGGTGCACCTACCTGGGCACAAAGGGAAAAGGCTAAACCACTGGTAACCCCAAGTCTTTTGGCAGAGCAGATTTTGAGGAATTTTGCTCTTGTGGACACCCTACACATTTGAGCCTGGGGTGTCGCAGCCAGCAAGGAAAACAGAGAACCCCATGCATTTCTGAAAAGAAGACCCCCGTGGGAATCCACAGAGGTCAGACATTCGTGAATCGCCCCAGAATTTATTACACACAAACCCCAGCAAAGTCTGAAATTTGGCAAAAAAACCACAATTTTCAGACATTTCACTCTGCCCACCTACCAAAACACGCTGTCAACACCACATGTCCTGCCTTCCCGCATTCCCACAGGTGTCCCGACGAAAACTGTCACCTCCGCCACCGTTCCTGTCAGAACCTGGTGCTCCACCTATAAGGTGGGATAGGTGGAAGAAGCTGTTTGACACGTACCTGATTGCAATTGGAGGGGATAAGTTTGCAGCAGCGAGAAAAGAGGCGATCCTGCTGCACAATCTGGGAACCGAAGGCAGAAGTGTCTATGATGGATTACCTGATCTTCCACAACAAGGCCAGGGAGAGGTGGACCAATATTCCATGGCAGAAAAGAAGTTGGAAGTTCATTTCGAAGCCAAGAAAAATATAACATTTGAGAGACACAAGTTCTTCCAAGGAGTACAAGATCCGCAAGAGCCAGTGGAGAACTTCATTGCAGCATTGAGGTCTCTTAGTCACACGTGTGAATTTGGGCTGCTCACTGACTCTCTTATAAGGGACCAATTAGTTCGTTGCACAAATAACATAAAGATACAAGAGAGGCTACTATCTAAAGATGCATCGCTGGAGTCGGCCATAGACATGGAAAGGAGTATGGAACAGACCCATAAATATATGACCACTATGAAGGGAGATAAGTCGGAAGGAGAAGTAGCTGCTGTGAAGGGATTTCGCAAGGGTGTCTTCAACAAGGAAATTAAGTGCTACAAGTGCGGTAGTAACCGTCATATTTCCACAAGTATGTTTTGCCCAGCCAGAAACATCTCGTGTTTAAAATGCAAAAGAAAGGGCATTTCGCGAGAGTTTGTCGTGAATCAGGGACGGTGCAGAGCATTGAAGCAGGTGGAAGAATGTTGGAACCAAGTGAGGATCTGGAAATGGGAAAGAGCAACCAAACAAAACATGTATTGGAAGTAACAGAGGTCTCAAGCAAGGGAGGTGCACCTACAGATGTATTCATGGTCGATGGAAGGGTGGTGACAATGAAGGTGGACAGTTGCTCACCATGGACATTGATGTCAAAGGCGACATTCCTGAGTTGCATGCAAGGAGACGTGACAAAATTGAAGAAGCACAATATAGAACCGTATGCATATGGAAACGTTAGAATTGGAATTATAGGGATGTTCCAGGCTTCCATCAAGTACAAAGGGAGGAGCTGCGAAGCAGAGGTATACGTTACCCAAGAAGGTTCTTCACTCCTGGGATGGGAAGAACAGTGGAAATTGGGAATTAGAATACAGGCGAATGCGGAGAGACCAGTTGATGTAGCTGAACTGAAGGATAAATGGGAAAAGGAGTATCCCATGGTGTTTCAGGAGGAACTAGGGACGTTGAAGGGTTTTGAACATGAAAAGGCAGGGGCCAGTCCGAAAGTGCACAGGGTGAGACCAGTACCTCATGGATTTAATGAGAAACTCAAAGATGAAGTGGCGTTGTTACTCCAAAGGTGAATAATAGAGAAGAGTGAAAGTTCGGAATGGCTATCGCCGGTAGTAGTAGCAGCTAAGGCCAATGGAGACATTAGGCTATGTGTGGATCTGAGAGATCTGAACAGAAACATATTAGTGGATAGGCATCCCCTACCAATGATAGGTGACCAGCTATCAGTACTGAACAATGCCAAAGTGTTTTCGGTTATTGATCTCTCACAAGCTTACCATCAGATTCCGTTGAAGGAGGATTGTCAACACCTGACAGCATTTATCACAGTGTTTGGTTCATTTAAATACTGCAGGATGCCATTTGGGCTTGCGTCCGCAGCAGCCGTATTACAAAGGGTCATGGAGACGGTGTTGAGTGGAGTAAAGAACATTATTGTGTTCCAGGACGATGTGTTGATATATACTAATTCTACGGAAGAACATGATGAAGTGTTGAGACAAGTGTTAAGCAGATTGAGTGAGGCAGGGTTGACGGTGAAGAGGAGCAAGTGTAAGATTGCGGTACATAATGTGGAGTATCTGGGGCATGAGATAGATGAGCAGGGGGTGAGGCCTAAAAAGAACTTGGTGGAAGCAGTGAGATGTGCACCCGTACCCAAAGATAAAGAACAGGTGAAATCATTCTTAGGTTTGGCCGAATATTATCATAGGTTTGTAAAGGATTTTGCCAAAGTATCAGTGCCCCTCAGAATGTTACTCAAAAAAAGAGTGAGGTTTGAATGGTCTACAGAATGTGGTGAGGCTTTTGAGTGCATTAAGCAAGCAGTGGGTGAAGCACCATCCATAGGTCGGTTTGACCCTAAGGACAAGACTGTTTTGGTAGTAGATGCGAGCATGTTGGGACTGGGCGCGACGTTAGTGCAGTACAACAAGGACAATACTGAGAGAGTGATAGCATTTGCGTCTAGGACGCTGAGAGGGGCAGAGAGCAAATATTCAGTCATTGAAAGAGAAACGTTGGCCATGTTTTGGGCAGTAAATCATTTTAAGTTCTTCTTGTGGGGAAGAAGATTTGTGGTCAGGTCGGACCACAGACCCATGGTTCAGATGTTTGAGAGTGGCAGATGGGCCATGGGTTCTCCAAGAATAAGCAGGTGGGGTCTGGGGCTCCAAAACTTTAACTTTGAAGTGAGCTATTTGCCAGGGAAGCGAAATGTTGTGGCAGACTGCCTTTCCAGACTACCTCTTAGTGGTGAACCTATGGAGGACAGAGAGACAGAGGAGGAGTTAGTAGTAGCGGAGGTAAAAAGTGCAGTCAGTAAGGAGGAATGGGCAAAAGAAGAGAATTCTGATAATGATCTCAAGCTAGTCAAAAGTTGGACGGTTACGGGGTGGCCAGAAAGGAAAAATTTGGATGGTAAGTTCAATACTTGGTGGGAAATAAAAAATGAGTTAAACCTATGTGAGTATAGTTTAAGGAGAGGGAGGTGCATTGTTCCTCCTCATTCCCTTAGGTCGGTACTAGTTGAGCTGGCTCATCAGGGGCATCCTGGAGAAGCGGCTATGAAGAGGAAATTGAGGCAGAATTATTGGTGGCCGGGAATTGACAGGTGTGCGGAAAGGTGTGTCAAGGATTGTGTAATTTGCCAAACGAGTGACAAATGCAGAGTGGTGAGAGAGGCTCCGATGATTCCAAATGTGGTACCGGACCAGCCGTGGAGCAAGTTAGCAGTGGACATAATGGGTCCTGTAATGGGTCTGGGAGATGGTTTGAAGTTTGTGTTTGTCGTAGTGGATTTTCATTCCAAATGGTTTGAGTGGGAAGCTGTAAAGGAGGTCACGGCAAGGGATTTGATTGGATTCTTGGAAAAAGTATTTCTTAAGGAGGGGGTGCCGGTTGAAATTGTGTCGGATAATGGGGTGCAATTTGTGTCTGGAGCAATGAAGAAGTTTCTTGCAGGATATTGTATAAAACACACAAGGACTGCTCTGTATAATCCTAAAGCCAATGGACTTGTTGAGAGAGAGTGAACAGGTATATAAAGGGGGGCCTGCAGATGGCCATGAAATCGAGGCAACCATGGAGGGAAGTATTAAGGATGCTGACATGGAATTATGTCACTACGCCACATTCTGTGACGGGAGTATCTCCATTTGTTTCGATGAAGGGAAGGGAGCCTGGGACAAGGCTTTGTTCAGGATGGCTAGGAATGGCCAAAGTGGTTAATGTTGACCGGAATCAGATTATGAAACTTATTGCATTGAGTCAGGAAAGAAATAAGGAACTGTTTGATGACAGGATGAGGGTGAAAGAACGTGAATGGAAAGTTGGAGAAAAAGTATATGTCAAAAATCCTAGACTAGTGAACAAGAGTGTGGAAAGTAGATTTCTGGGTCCAAAGAAGATATGTGCGGTAAAAGGTAATGTGGTAGTTCTGGAAGGTGGTGAAGTTTGGTCGAAAGGAAGGTTGGCGAGGGCGGGTGATGAAGAAAGGAGTGAATGTGAGGAACAGTTGAGGAAGGTGGAGGAGGATAATACGAAATTGAATGAGAAGATGAAAGGAGGGGTGCCAGATGAGAACATGGGAAAGACAGGTGGGAAGGTCGGAGAAGATGACCTTCAAAGGTCAAAGGTCAAAGAGGATTCTTCACATAGGGCTAGGTCTAAGCCGGTGTGGATGAGGGATTACGAAACTTGACACTGTAGTGCTCCCGTCATGTGTAAGGTATCCATGATGTAATGGACACTGAGGGTACTCAGGTCATGTGCAAGCTGTGCATTACTGTCGACTTTCTATTATATTCCGGTTCAGATAAATTTTTCTGATTAATTTTTATTAATTGTTGTTAAGATTTACAATACACTTATAAGCATTATTGAAAGTATATTTGCCCTGTTTGAGGGGGAAGATGTGTAGAGAATGTTAAGTGTCTCGCGGCGGACGCGCGTGCTCTCGTGTTTTCCTTTGGAATGAGAGTCGCGTGACCGCAGCGAGGAAGGGCAGTTGGATGAATATGAAAGTGGGCTTGGAGTGAGGAGGGCGACCGGCGAGCTCCGTTATAATAAACTTACTTGCCTGCTCCATCAGTGTGGCCTCCCTTCTTCATGCACCTACCCGGGCGCAAAGGGAAAAGGCTAAACCACGTGTAACTCCAAGTCTTTCGGCTGAGCAGATAATGAGGATTTTTTCTCTTGTGGACAACCTACAGATTTGGGCCTAGGGTGTTGCAGCCACCAAAGAAAACAAGGAACCCCATGCATATCTGAAAAGAAGACACCCGTGGGAAATCACAGAGGTCTGACTTTCGCGAATCGCCCCAGAATGGATTACCTACAATCCCCGGCAAAGTCCGAAATTTGGTGAAAAACCCACCATTTTCAGACATTTCACTCTGCCCACCCACCGAAACACGCCACCAACACCACATGGCCTACCTTCTTACGTTCCCACAGGTGTCCCGACAAAAACGGTACCTCACATATGTGGGTGCACCTACCTGGTGCAAAGGGAAAAGGCAAAACCACTTGTAACCCCAAGTCTTTCAGCAGAGCAGATTTTGAGGAATTTTGCTCTTGTGGACAACCTACAGATTTGGGCCTGGGGTGTCGCAGTCACCAAGGAAAACGGGGAACCCCATGCATTTCTGAAAAGAGGTCACCTGTGGGAATCCACAGAGGTCTGATATGCGCGAATCGCCCCAGAATTTATTACCCACAATCCCTGGCAAAGTCTGAAATTTGGGGTAAAAAAACCTTAATTTTCAGACATTTCACTCTCCCCACCCACCGAAGCACACTGCCAACACCACATGTCCTACATTCCTGCGTTCCCACAAGTGTCCCGATGAAAACAGTACCTCATGTGTGGGTGCACCTACCCGGGCGCAAATGGAAAAGGCTAAACCACTGGTAACCCCAAGTCTTTTGGCAGAGCAGACTTTGAGGCATTTTGTTCTTGTGGACAATCTACACATTTGGGGATGGGGTGTCACCGCCAACAAGGAAACCATTGAACCCCATGCATTTCCGAAAAGAAGACACCCGTGGGAATCCACAGAAGTCTGACTTTCGCCTATCGCCCCAGAATGTATTAACCACAATCCCCAGCAAACAGTGAAATTTGGCAAAAACCCCACAATTTTCAGACATTTCACTCTGCCCACCCACGGAAACACGCTGCCAACACAACATGTCCTACCTTCCCGTGTTCACACAGGTGTCTCGACGAAAATGGTACCTCACATGCGTGGGTGCACCTACCTGGGCGCAAAGGGAAAAGGCTAAACCACTGGTAATCCCAAGTTTTTCGGCAGAGCAGATTTTGCAGGATTTTGCTCATGAGGACAACCTACAGGTTTTGGCCTAGGGTGTCGTAGCCACCAAGGAAAACAGCGACCCCATGCATTTCCGAAAAAAAGATACCCGTGGGAATCCACACAGGTCTGACTTGCGCGAATCGCCCCATAATGTATTAGCCACAATCCCTGTAAAACCCCCACAATTTTCAGATATTTCCCTCTGCCAACCCACCGAAAACAGGCCGCCAACAATGCATATCCTACCTTCCTGCGTTCCCATAGGTGTCCTGACGAAATCGGTATCTCACATGTATGGGTGCACCTACTTGGGCGCAAAGGCAAAAGGCTAAACCACTGCTATCCATCAAAGGGTTTGGGGAACCAACCTACAGAATTGGGCCCGGGGTGTCGCAGCCACCAAGGAAAACAGGGAACCCCATGCATTCTACAAAAGAAGACACCTGTGGGAATCCACAGATGTCTGACTTGCGCGAATCGCCCCAGAATTTATTACCCACAAGTCCCAGCAAAGACTCACATGGGAGATGGGTGCCCAAGGCCAGGGACATTACCCCTGACTTTCTTGGAGTTTTGGCTGGCATGCATTACAGCTTCTCCCTCTGGGACAGGGCGGGGATCCTGCGGAACCTTCTCCTGTCATGATGCCCGCTCCCGGGGAGCCGGTTCAAGCCCTGCGTCCCCGAAAGCGGACATCCAGTCCCCAAGGAAGGACCCAGCAACCTCATATAGGGGCCCTTTGGACAGTGTCCTGGCGCCTATGGCGCCAGGCTCATAAAAGACATTAGTCCTGGCGCCACAGGCGCCAGGCTCATTATGGAAGTGCTTGGGTGCACTTACCTGATGCAGACCATGCTGCAGGATCCCGGCCTCCTTGAGGCCTGAATGGAATTACTTTACCTGTGGGACTAATTTACCATCCGGGCGTGGTCGGGGAAGGATACATACCTGATTGGAGGAAGGATACATACCTGGAACTTCTTCCAAGGCTATTTAAACCCCACCCGAACAGCCACACGTGCTTCGCGTTGTTCTGCATCTAGCAGCTGGACGCTCACCGTGTCTGCTCCTGCATCCTGACTTCTGCCACGCCTGCCAGCATCCTGGATCACCTGCAAAGGAAGAGAAGAAGAGAACAGAAGAAGGAAAAGTCCTTACCTGCTAAATCCGCATCCAGGAGACATATCGCCGACAATCCTGAAAAGGAAGACTTTTATTTAAAAGCTCATCGCGTCGATCGCTGCAGCGCCACATTCCACTCACCTTTACAGGGCGCCTCCATGTTCAGCAGCGATCATCCGGATTCGCAGTCACGCCCCAGCGCCTAGGGAGAAAAAGACCAGAACAAAAGGTGAGAGAGAGAAGGGAATAAGGAAAGCTAAATCTCCATGTTAAGACTTACCTGTTGATTCATTCCCTCTTCATTTCGGGTCCGCGCCGCATCCTGGCATTTCCGGACCCCGGCCCCTAAGGGGAAAAAGAGACATCTGCGTTAATGAGCGAATGAAAAGACATTACCAAAAAAACGCTCATTAAAGACTTACCTGATTTCTACAAGGATTTCACCTCTCATCTCGGGTCGGTGCCTGTTCCCCGGCATTCCGTACCCCGGCCCCTATGGGGAAAAAGACACTAGCATTAGTACATTAATGCATGGACACAAGGGGAACCTCTTATCAAAAAACTTACCTGGAAGCCAAGCAAGTTTGGTTCTCACCAATCCGAAAATCCAGTGAAGTAACTGGATACCAACGCGCCCCTGCATCAGAAGCAGGATGGAGAGCTTGTCCTTCCAGACCCTAAGGTGAGACGCTACGAGGAATCACAGAAGGGTTTCGAGGAGGGTGAGAGGGGAAAGTGGGAGGCTGATTGCATTACCCCGCAGACAGTTAATCCCCTATTTTTGCCTACAGAAGGATACTTCTGCGAGCCAGACAAGCCAGTTTTGGGGGGCCCGGTCCAGTCCGTCTTCCGAACCCTGCGCATCACCTTAGAAGAGGTCACAGCAGCGCGAACCAGGCCAGCGCCTCCGTGGGAGTCAGGTGAGCGTTACAGAACGCAAAGCCTTCCTACAAATTCCCACCCAGGCGCTATGGAAAGTTCTGAGACTGATCAGTTGGCCCAATTACTGGGGGAATTACGGGCCGAAGTACATGCCGATCGTCAAGAGACTAATGCCCTCAGGAGGGAATTAATAATATCAAAGGAAAGAACTGATGACCTGGCCAGACAGCTTTTGCAAGGTCAAGCTGGGCAAACTCCTCTACCCGGTTCCGGAGGGAACCCCGCTCCTGTGGTTTCCAGTAACCCTGTGCAGAATAATCTACCTGGAAACATGCCGCTGGCCCCACCCGAACGCTTTGCTGGGGACCCCAAACGATTCGCCGTATTCATGAATCAGTGTCGTTTGCACTTCCTATGCAGACCTGGGGCCTTCCCTAATGATCAGACCAAGGTAGCCTTTGTATTGTCATATCTCAGCGGCTGCACTGCCGTTTGGTCAGTTCCACTGGTTACTCAAGATGACCCGATTCTCCGTGATTTTCAAAGGTTTCAAGCAAGTATGGAAAGGTTATTTGCTCGACACTCTCAGGGGCAGGCTCTGGATGACGAACATCTATCCCTGCGACAGGGCAATCAGGACCTCCTATCTTATATTACAACCTTTAATAGACTAATTGTGGAAACGGGATGGCCAGAGGATAAAAGAGTCACAATGTTTTATCGAGGCCTACGCGGAGAACTTAAAGATGTCTTAGCCCAAGTTGTAAATCCGCCCCAAGAATGCACAGAGTATATAGAATTAGTGGTCCAATTGGATCACAGACTTCAAAACAGAAAAGCAGATCGGTCCAGGTTTGAGACCCGGGTGTTGGTCAAGACCCATGCTAATCCCAAGGGAGTTGATGTCTCTGAGCCTATGCAAATTGGAGGGGTTAAAGGACCCTTAACTCAAAAGGAACGTGAAAGGAGGCGGCAGTTAAAATTATGTCTTTATTATGGGAATTCTGGACACTTTCTACGAGATTGCCCGGCAAAACCGCCCCGAAAGGCGGTAGGAGCCACTGATAAAAACCATGAAGACTCTGTTTCGGGAGACGACTCCGCCCGACAAGTGTAGGGGTCCGCTTGCCGAGCTTGAAAACTAACTCTCAGACCTCGCATTTCATTGTGCCAATGGTTCTCGTAGATCCAGAACAGCCTAAGCGGTTGCATGCAATAAAGGCATACATCGATAGTGGGGCTATTGGAAACTATGTGGATCGTGAATTGGTCTCTAGGATTAACCTCCCTATCCGTCCTAAAACCAGCAAAGATGTCATCACCACAGTCGATGGAACTGAAATTGCCTCTCGGCCGGTAACACATTCCACTACTGAGGTGACTCTTATTGGTCCCGACAGCCATCGGGAGGGTGTTGTGTTTGATGTAATCAAGGCTCCACAGTTTCAGGTTATTCTTGGAATCCCTTGGTTAGAGACACATAATCCTCGAATTGATTGGCGAGCTAAGAGAATAACCTTCCCGGATTGTACACAAACCTGCTACCCAGAAAACCTGAAGATTAATCTAGCATCTGTAACCTCTGCCTCCATGCAACTACCTCCGGAATACCAAGACTTCCAGGACGTCTTCCAAAAGGAACAGGCCAACACGTTACCTCCTCACAGATCGTACGATTGCCAAATCGATCTGGTGCCCGGTGCACAAACCCCTTGTAGCAGGATTTATGCCCTTACTGAACCTGAGAATCTGCATTTGAGACAATATTTGGATCAATACCTAGCTAATGGTTTTATTCGCCCGTCAAAGTCCCCGGCATCCTCGGCTTTGTTCTTCGTGCCCAAAAAAGAAGGCGACCTTAGAACTTGTATCGATTACCGCGCATTGAACCAGATAACGGTTAAAAACCGTTATCCTCTGCCTCTGATCCCTGAACTCCTTAACCAGGTGACGGACGCTTGCATATACACCAAGTTAGATCTCCGGGGGGCTTATCATCTGGTACGAGTTAAAGAAGGCTACGAATGGAAAACTGCCTTCCGTACTAAATACGGATTATTCGAGTACCAGGTGATGCCTTTCGGATTGTGTAACGCACCGGCTGCCTTCCAATACTTCATGAATGATGTCCTTTGGGAACTCATCGATGTTTGTGTTGTCGTATATATCGATGACATTCTGGTGTACTCCTCTTCGGAATCTGATCACAGAAAACACGTCAGGGCAGTACTTGGAAAAACTGTGCCAACACAAACTATTTGCTAAATTGGAGAAATGTGTTTTCCATACCACAGAAGTCGAGTTTCTAGGTTTCATCCTGACACCCAAAGGAGTCCGAATGGACTCAAGAAAAGTGGATGCCATCCTCAAATGGCCATCACCTAGCTCTGTAAAAGGGGTTCAAAGCATGCTCGGCTTTGCCAATTTCTATCGCAAGTTTATCCCGGAATTTTCACGCGTGGTACAACCCATTACTGCACTCTTGAGGAAAAATAAACGTTTTGAATGGTCTGAAGAAACCGAGCAGGCCTTTCAGGATTTAAAAGCTAAGTTTACCTCTGCACCTATATTGAAACACCCGCGTCCAGATCTCCCTTATGTCGTCGAGACTGACGCATCCAGCCTAGTCATGGGAGCTGTCCTGTCCCAAAGAGATCCCGAAACCAACCAACTGCATCCCGTAGCATTTTGGTCCAGAAAATTCTCGACACCCGAGGTTAATTATGCAATCACGGACAAAGAACTGTTAACCATTAAGTCCGCTTTTAAAGCCTGGCGGCATTATCTGCTTGGCGCTCGACATACCATCACAGTGATTACTGATCACCGGAATTTACAGTATTTGAAAACCGCCAAGGCTCAGTCATCACGGCAGCTCCGATGGGCTTTGTTTTTCGCTAAATTTGATTTCGTGATTACCTATCGACCTGGCTGCAAGAATGGCAAAGCAGACGCCTTATCCCGAATTGGAATGGGAGAATCTGATACAAACTCAGAACCAGTACCAATAATTCCCGAACAGAGGATTCTAGGCATGACTTCGTTACAGACGCTTGAATACATTCAAGCCAGAGTGAAACAACTCCTGGACCCTACAACCTTACAGGATTGGATACAAAAGGGATCAGACTTTACCTTAGATAATGGTTTACCTTATTTCCAAGGACGCTTATTCCTGCCACATAAGGAATTACACGAACTAGTTATTTCCGGTTATCATGATGCATTAATAGAGGGACACCCCGGTATTGCCAAGACAGAGGAAAAGGTGAAACGACAATTTTGGTGGCCCTCTTGGCGAAAAGATGTTAAATCTTTTGTGATGTCCTGTGGTGTTTGCGCCCACAATAAAAGTCAAAAGAAAAGACCAGCCGTCTCCTTCAACCTCTAGACATACCGCCAGCACCCTGGCACACCCTATCAATGGATTTTATTACGGACCTGCCTCCTTGTTCGGGGTACAATACTATTCTGGTAATTGTGGATTTGTTTTCTAAAATGGCCCACTTTATTCCTTTGAAAGGTTTCCCTTCAGCTTTTGTCCTAGCCAAAGAATTCCTCGAAAATTTTGTTCGGCTACATGGATTCCCATCTATACTAATCTCTGACCGGGGAAGCCAATTCATTTCCCACTTCTGGCGCAAATGTTGTCAAATGGCAGAGATCGACGTAAGATTATCGACCAGTCACCACCCTCAGACCGATGGTCAGAACGAGAGGACAAATCAGAACCTTGAGCAATACTTACGGTGTATGTTACAGCAATCTGAAAGCAACTGGAAAGACATTCTTTGGATAGCCGAATACGCATATAATAATTCAGTACACTCTGGAACTGGCCACAGTCCTTTTTATACTTTGTTTGGGCATCACCCTCGAACCTCAAACCTTGACTCACCTCAGAACCTCGGAATGCCTGCAGTAGAACATCTGCATTCTACAATTACCCAAGCCTTCAAAGAGGCAACTACGCATTTACAACAAGCCAAGAGAAAATACAAGGAGAATGCTGATCTACATCGGAGTGAAGCACCTCTGTATCAGATTGGGGATCAAGTGTGGTTAGCTACCAGACATTTACCACTCAAAGGGCCTCGAACTTTTAACCCAAAATATCTGGGACCTTATTCTATTACGGCAATAATTAACCCAGTGGCTGTTAAACTTGATTTACCAGTTAGTATGCAAATTCACCCTGTTTTTCATGTGTCACTTCTGAAACCAGTGGTACCCGGAACCCGACTACTCAAACCTCCAGAACCTATTCTAATAGATGGGGAGCCCGAATTCGAAGTGAAGAACATTTTAGACTCAAAAATGTTTAGGTCAAAACTGTTCTACCTAATTGATTGGAAGGGGTACGGACCTCAGGAGAGGTTGTGGGAACCCAGCGACCATGTGCATGCACCTCGATTAGTCAGGAAATTCCACCGACTCTTCCCAGACAAACCAAAACCCCCGGAGGGAACAACCTTGGGAGGGGCCTTGGGGGGAAGTGCTGTCATGATGCCCGCTCCCGGGGAGCCGGTTCAAGCCCTGCGTCCCCAAAAGCGGACATCCAGTCCCCAAGGAAGGACCCAGCAACCCCATATAGGGGCCCTTTGGACAGTGTCCTGGCGCCTATGGCGCCAGGCTCATAAAAGACATCAGTCCTGGCGCCATAGGCGCCAGGCTCATTATGGAAGTGCTTGGGTGCACTTACCTGATGCAGACCATGCTACAGGATCCCCGCCTCCTTGAGGCCTGAAAGGAACTACTTTACCTGTGGGACTAATTTACCATCCGGGCGTGGTCGGGGAAGGATACATACCTGATTGGAGGAAGGATACATACCTGGAACTTCTTCCAAGGCTATTTAAACCCCACCCGAACAGCCACACGTGCTTCGCGTTGTTCTGCATCTAGCAGCTGGACGCTCACCGTGTCTGCTCCTGCATCCTGACTTCTGCCACGCCTGCCAGCATCCTGGATCACCTGCAAAGGAAGAGAAGAAGAGAACAGAAGAAGGAAAAGTCCTTACCTGCTAAATCCGCATCCCGGAGACATCTCGCCGACAATCCTGAAAAGGAAGACTTTTATTTAAAAGCTCATCGCGTCGATCGCCGCATTCCACTCACCTTTACAGGGCGCCTCCATGTTCAGCAGCTATCATCCAGATTCGCAGTCACGCCCCAGCGCCTAGGGAGAAAAAGACCAGAACAAAAGGTGAGAGAGAGAAGGGAATAAGGGAAGCTAAATCTCCATGTTAAGACTTACCTGTTGATTCATTCCCTCTTCATTTTGGGTCCGCGCCGCATCCTGGCATTTCCGGACCCCGGCCCCTAAGGGGAAAAAGAGACATCAGCGTTAATGAGCGAATGAAAAGACATTACCAAAAAAACGCTCATTAAAGACTTACCTGATTTCTACAAGGATTCCACCTCTCATCTCGGGTCGGTGCCTGTTCCCCGGCATTCCGTACCCCGGCCCCTATGGGGAAAAAGACACTAGCATTAGTACATTAATGCATGGACACAAGGGGAACCTCTTATCAAAAAACTTACCTGGAAGCCAAGCAAGTTTGGTTCTCACCAATCCGAAAATCCAGTGAAGTAACTGGATACCAACGCGCCCCTGCATCAGAAGCAGGATGGAGAGCTCGTCCTTCCAGACCCTAAGGTGAGACGCTACGAGGAATCACAGAAGGGTTTCGAGGAGGGTGAGAGGGGAAAGCGGGAGGCTGATTGCATTACCCTGCAGACAGTTAATCCCCTATTTTCGCCTACAGAAGGATACTTCTGCGAGCCAGATAAGCCAGATTTGGGGGGCCCGGTCCAGTCCGTCTTCCGGACCCTGCGCATCACCTTAGAAGAGGCCACAGCAGCGCGAACCAGGCCAGCGCCTCCGTGGGAGTCAGGTGAGCGTTACATCTCCTCACATAGCCTGGGTGTTGGATTTCAGTTTTGTGCCAAAAAGGATGAGCTAGCTCGTCCTTGGCAACAGGAACGTAATGCCAAGGACGAGATAGCTCGTCCTTGGCAGTTAAGGGGTTAAGGCGCTCCCAGGATCAAAATCACTGGTGCCCAATTGTTTAACCAGCAAATTATATAAGGCATATGCCCCCATTCTGGCTCCAGTGCTCCTGCGGATATTTGAAGAATTGTTTGCTGCTGGGACGCTTCCCCCCACACTGCGTGAGGCGAACACTATACTTTTGCATAAACAGGGGAAACCGCCAGAGGATTGCGCCTCATATTGGCCAATCTCTCTAATTAATGTCGACAACAAAATGTTTGCCAAGGTCCTCGCAAATCGGCTGCTCCCATTAATGTCCGGATTGTTGCTGGCGGACCAGGCTGGGTTTATCCCCGGAAGAAACACCACGTTTGGTCTTTATTGCTTCTTTGCGGTTATTTAGGTGCTTGATCATAAATCCCAGGCGGTTGCTGTTTCCGTAGACACCAAAAAGGCCTTCAACTCCATCGAATGGCCCTTCCTATTTGCAGTGCTCCAAAAACTGGGACTCTGCTTCTATTTCCTCAAACCGGTCTCCCCTATGTCAACCCCTTGGTGAAAATTGTTGTGGGGCAAGCGAGATCCGATAGTTTTGAGATGGGAAGGGGACACAGCAGGGTTTCCCCCTCTCCTCACTTCTGTTTGCCCTTGTGAAGGCGATCCTGTGAGAGCACCATATTCAGAGGGGACTGAGTCTCGGCCCGCACAGGTTGATCATATTTCTGTATGCCAATGATGTGGCCCTCTTTGTCGACAACCCGATGGACAACTTCAGCCCCGTAATGCGGGAGGTGTTGAGGTATGGGGAATTCTCGGGTCTGAGAATCAATTGTAGCAAATCCGTGGTATTCTCCCTTACAGAGGGGACCAGGAGGTTTGACAATGAGTTCGGCATTGGATGGGAGACTTCTTTAGTTCGCAACCTGGGGATACTGGTATCTTGCGATCAAGGTGACCTGTTTCATGACAACTATGGGAGAACAATTGGAAAGCTCCAGGAGGCGGTGGCAAGATGGTGAACACTCCCGCTCACGCTACTTGGGCACATTTCCATTGTCAAAATGATTGTGCTTCCTAAATTTTGATATCTTTTTCTCAACATTCCCTTGCTGCTGTCGGGCAGCTTTTTCCAGCGTTTGCCCGGGCTTATCCTTGACTAGCTATGGCCAGAAAACACATGACAGTGGCATATAAGGTGGGGGCCTGTCTCTACTGGATCTTGAGCGGTACTATTGAGCAGCGCAGGCACACATTCTTGGACACTGGGTACACTACACATTTTGTAAGACCAGATGTGCAGGAGGAGAGAGCTATTGCCGCCCCAGACTTGCTGCATGCAATGATTCTTGGGATGTCTCGAATATCGCCCAATACCCCGAATATTGTCAAGATTACCTGCGCGGTTTGGAAAAGAATTGCAGGAAAAATGGGTCTCTCCACTCTGTATTCGCCTCTCCTTCCGGCACGACATGTGCTCGGGGTTGGCCATAACAAGTGAGCTTGTCTATTTGTATTGGGCAAACAAAGTTGGTATCGTTACCATTGGGGATCTGTTTGGTGATAGCATTTTTCTCTCTGTTCAACAGGCAAGGGAGCGAGGGGGTGACTCTGCGCTGGATGTTTTTCTTTATTTTCACGTACGACACGTGCTTAAGGCTCTGTTCACCTCATTCCCTGCACAACCCTCTTCGTGGCCACTATTGGAGAGGGAGGGCGGCTTGGTCTCACGGATTTATGGTAGTATTATGTCAGATACACTGTGGAGGGGGAGGCCCCGAGGAGACAGTGGGAGGCAGCCATGGGGAAAACCATAGTAGACGAAGACTGGGCATATGTGTTGAGACAAGCCCAGAAAGTATCTTTAAACTCCAAATTCAAGTTAATACATTTTAACTTCCTACACCAAGTCTATCACACTCCGGCCAGTCTCCACAGATGTTTCCGTACCACTCCAGCAGCCTGTGCCAGGTGCGACTTTGCACCGGCAGGATTTCTCCATCTGGCCTGGGAATGTCCACGGGTTTCCAAATTTTGGTTACAGCTATTTACAAAATTCTCCTTGATTTCTGGGGAACCGTTGGAGCCAGACACTGTCTTAGCTCTGTTGGGATGTACAAGGGCCCTGCAGCCGGGGATGAGGCGCTTGGCGGGGCTGTTGTTTGTGGTAGCTCGCAGGAGCATGGCCATGGCTTAGGGGAAGGGATGGCTTCAGGCTGTTGCTTACTGTCAGGATGTAGAGACTGCCTTCATTCAAACTTTACCATTGCATGCCCACCCGCCAGTCTGCCATAGATTTGAGGCCCATACATCCAATATTTGATTGCAACAGTGGACTGATAATGCAGGGCGGAACAACGACAAAATCTATGTCTCATGTATTTCTGATGTGTACAATACTATGTTGGGTAGGCGGCTGGTGGAACCATACTCCTTGTATGTTTTTATTTGGTTGGTAAATAACAAAATAAAGTATAAAAAAAAGAAATCTCTATGCCAAAGCCGAGAAGTTCCTTTTCCACCAAGAAAGCATGGAATTCCTTCGACGTGTGCTTAGTAGTTCTGGGATATGAATGGATCAGACCAAGGTGAAAGCTATCCATAAATGGATGCAATCTCAAGGTTTTACAGCATTGTTTGGGTTTCACCAATTATCTACTGTCACTTTATCCCTGTTTTTTCTCGCCTTCCACCATCCTGACTTGACTCACCAGTACCAACTGCCATATGTTTGGGATTCCAATGCTAAAGAAGTATTTGAGGAATTGAAGTGAGCTTTAGTTTCTGCACCCATCATACAACATCCTTCTGAGGACTTTCCCTTTATCATTCAGGCTGATGCCTCCCAGTTTGCTATCAGAGCGGTTCTTCTGCAGAAGGAGCCAACTTCCGCAATTGAGCATCCTGTCGCCTATTTGTCTCAAAAATTGGCACTGAGTGAACGGAATTAAACCGTCATTGAGAAAGAACTGCTGGCGATTAAGGCCGCTTTTGAAGAATGAGGCATCATCTCCTGGGGGGGTTGGTTCTTTGTGGAAGTCCGTACCGATCACAGGAATCTCCACTTTTTGCACTCCCTTCAATGTGGGAACACCAGACAGGCATGTGGGCCTTTTTATTTTCTCATTTCGATTTTACCATCTCCTATGTTCCGGGTGTCCAGAACCAGAAAGCGGATGCACTTTCTCAGCCTGTGGAATATGAGAAGATGCCCAACAATTCGTACACACCCGTTATCGCTCACAAACACTTCCTATCAGAGAGAGAGAGAGAGAGAGACACTTATATTCTACTTGGAACGTGTGTATGTACCATCGGCTGACCTTCGAATAGCAATAATGCAAGGGTTTCATGATTTGAAAATTGGAGGACACTGTGGTGTGAAAGCGACCCTGGAACAAATTGCACAATAATTATGGTGGCCAGGATGGGCTCATCAAATTCAGGACTATGTGAAGATGTGCCATGTCTGTGTTCAAACCTAGACCACACTCAGGAAACCCTTAAGGTTGTTACAACACACTGAACTGCCTCCTTTTCATTGGCATACCATAGCCTTGGATTTCATTGCAGAGTTTCCACCCTCGGAGGGCCACATGTGTATAATGGTTGTGGTTGACTATTTCATGAAGATAGCACACTTTGTTCCTTTTCCCAAGATACCCTTGGCTATTCAGATGGCACAGGCTTTTCTCCATGACATATATCGTCTACACGGCCTTCCTGAGAAGATTATTTCATACCGCAGGTCTCAATTCCTTTCCTTTTTCTGGTCCCAGGTCTGCAAGCATTTGAGGATACATTGTGCTCTAAGCTACGGATATCACCTGCAGACAAACGGCCAAACTGAGAGGACTAATCAAACACTTGAACATTACCTACATTGTTATACCAATGCTTCCCAGGACAACTGGTATCCGAATCTGGACATAGCGGAGGTGGCCTACATTAACTCTGTGCATTCAACCATCAGTGGTAGCCCTTTTTATTGTACCTATGGGACACATCTTATAGTGGTCCAGTTCTGACCAATTCTGCCTAGTCCTGATCCATCTGAATATGACTTGGTCGCCAGGATCCAGTCACAACATCAGCACGCCATGGAAACCCTAGAGGGGACAAAAATCGTATGAAGGACCAGGCTGACAGACATAGCACTATGGAAACCGAACTTGCTGTTGGAGATATGGTGTGGTTGTCATCAAAGATTCTGCCTTTCTGCAACTTACCCACGAAGTTGGCTCCCTGTTTCTTGGGTCCATCCAAGATCGCCAAGTGCCTGTCCTCTCTGGCTTACCGGCTTCAGCTTCCCCCTTCCTGGAACGTACATCCTGTTTTCATGTCTCTCTACTGAAGCCCTTTGTACCCAATTCCTTTGGGAAAGCCTATCCTTGCCCGGCTCCTTTATTGCTCCATTGTTCTCCTTAGCATGAGGTGCAGGAGATTTGTGACTCTCATATCAGGGGTGGGGTTCTCCAGTTTCTGGTAGATTGGAAGGGCTACTCGGCTAGCGATCGCACTTGGGAACCTCGCTCGTATGTACATGCCCCACGTCTGGTGCAAGAGTTATTTCTTTGACATCTGTGGAAACCTGGTGTGCTTGGCCTTCCTGGGAGGGGGCATAGTGTAACACCGCTCGCACTGAGAGGTGCCTCCACCCGGGTCTTCCATCTTGCACTTTCCGGCACCCTCGCCCCCAGACTGGATAATGGCGCCTCTTCCCACGTTGGCATTTTTCTCAGCTTCGCTCTGCAAGGTTGCGGCATTCCTTTGGTGCAGCCATTATGGTCCCACTGTGCATGCACGGACTTCCACGTTCCTCCTTCCGTGCATGCGTGGTGCACAGAGTGCTTGGCAACAACAGCTTGTGGTACAAGCCTCGTTGAAGTGCCATACTGCTATCAATCTACATTTCTCTCAGAGACGTAGACCTTGGAAATAAGAATACAGCCTGGCCTTCCCAGTCAGTGCTTGCACTGTTCCTGTGCCACGAAAATCTGGGAAGAGTAGTCTCCGGGCGAGGGGAGCGGATTCAGGACTGCCCACTCATACCCTGGTGGGCCCTGGGTTGGTTTTTCGAGTTGCACTAACTTCTCACCACAAGATAGTCTGGCGTTAAAAGCACAACCAGCAGGAAAATCAGGTATGCAGCACCAGGAAGTCGAATTGCTTAAAACTGAGACACCCTCATGTGCCATGCATGTGGATACTGGTACCGCTCTTTGTCGCAAAATGCCTCCCAGCACTTTTTATGGCCAGTGGCCGATATCTTTTCAGTTTCAATACTCCAACTCCCACAGTGGACCTGGGAGCAACTGAGCTAACCCAGACAGAATCCAAGAGAGCGGACTCAAGAACAGCCAGGAAATGGACTGGACATTACCCTATCTAATAAAATTGAGGCACCCAACACCTGACCTGACAATCACAGACATGCCCCAGGTGAATGGTGGCGGGGGCAGCAAAAAAACAAATTGGGAGTGAGGAGAGATTGAAGAGGGGTGGGGGGCGGCACGAGAAATGCAGAAACCTTCCAAAAACTGAATTTGCTAGAAAACTATCCTACACCTGAGGAAAGCTGTGGAGGAAAAAATAAGCAGCTGAATCCCTGCCTGCTACTACACCAGAGAATGAGTGGCTTAGACAGGTTTTCAAATCCTCTCACCTGTTTAACTGTAGCGCTGGGGCTCTCAGGTAAATGCGGAGACATTATGGGAAACAACTCAGTTTTTATTTGTGAACTGAATTAAGCATAACATATATACATATGTATATATATATATATATATATAGAGAGAGAGAGAGAGAGAGAGAGAGAGAGAGAGAGAGAGAGCGAGAGAGAAAGAGAGGGAGAGAGCCCTGCTAGTGTCGCCCATCACTCGCCAACTCCAACAGCCCACTCTCCTTGTGCTCCGCTCTTGACCCTCGAGCTGCCTCCATGGGCTCAGCTAATCTCGTGACATGGCACAGATGTTGCTGTAGTTACCACACTACACATCCCCTTCTCTTCACAGAACAATTTGAAGGAACTATGTAGAATTTGAAGGAACTATGTACAGTTCATCTCCTACATGTATCTGGTCAGAAGTACCCCCATAAATTTTCTTTTTTTTTTTTTTATTTCCAACCGTTGTTTTATTAGTTCGATCAACAAACTTTTACAACTTGTATAATATATACATTTTCTTCCTTTTGCATATTTAAAAACAATATTTTCTGAATTCTAAATTTCATATTATCTAAAAATACTTAACTAAACTAATCAACCTAATTCCTGGTCTAATATCTTTCTCATGTAACCATCAATTCATAAACTGTATTTTGTTTGTCATCCTTCTGTTATCATTATATCATAAAATCCCAGATATACAATCATTCATAGCAGGAATACAAATGGAAAAATAAAACAACTCATGCATAGGCTTTAAGTTTTGATGCATAGAGAGCCCTATTCAGTGCCTACATTAGAGGAGTATTACAGCAGTTTCCAAACTTCATACTTTCAGGAAGTCAAATCATAAGCAATTGTAATTTGGCCACATAAACTCTTCTGTAGACTGCAAGGTTTGTTATATTATAAAGACCTACATGGTGCTTACATTCGAGAAGTGTTACAACAGTTTTTCATATTGCTTGGTTTCAGAACTCAAGAGCTATGTAATTGTATTAGGGACATATCAATGAGTAGCCTATCCGTTTTCAATTTAAACAGTTTCTCTAATTCAGTATTTATGGAGTTTAACAAACGACAAAGGGCTAAAATGAAACTAGTTCGAGTCCCCCACATGCAGGCCATCCATAACCATTCCCTTGTTGTATCAGTTTCCATACAATAAGGTGCGATTGTTAAAATGCGTTCTACCTCAAAATAAGGACAGAATAGAACCATATGTTTTAAGGTTTCCTGGATCAAACCATCCTTGCACAATCTGCATCCTAGCCCTGCTTGTTTTTTCCATAGCGGACTCCAGGCATATGTACGTTCTAAGGTATGGAATTGATTCATTTTAAAGCGCAAGTAGGTGTCCCTTGCCTTGCTACAAGGGAATTGAATTAGGTATGGTTTGTGCGGCCGTCTAGGTGAACAAAAACGAGCTGCCTCTTTGTAGCCCTTAAGCTCCGCCATACCAGTTACCGTTTTACACCAATCATTCTCGATAATGCGATATTTCACATAATTAGGTCTATGTTCTAAGTCAGCTGGTGCAAGTGCAATTTCTGCGAGGAGTGCAATCATTTTTGCATAGTACGTTGTAAGGGATGATCTTTCAGGTATGATCATTAGTTGTCCCAAGTCTTCATAAAGACAATTAGCAGGTGGATATAACATCCTAGCAAAATTCGCCAGCATACGCCAATTCCTACGTGCAGACAAAGCAGTGATACCCAATTCCTGTCTTATCACAATATTAGGTGTGGACTTGGCTAGCCTCATTGCCCCCTTCCACATACACCCTTGGAGTTGATCGAGGTAGCAATTGATATTCACTAAACACATATCTAAGGCAAAAAGAATGATCGACTCTACTTTCAGGATGTAAAATTGTAGCAAAGGAAGCAAAGAAAATTTGCAAAACTTCAGGTAGACTATCCGCATTTGCGTTGCAAGTGGAGCAGCTTTTTCCTTAAGTACATCTCTCCACATTGCTAAGGACTGCGAGTCTGTTATATTGTAGCCCAAATAGCGAATCTGGGGAACTATAGTTAGAGGGAAGTTGTCAATTCTCCAATTACGTGTGATATTCTTTCTCTTGAAATTTCTCAATACTACTATATTGGATTTACCAACGTTACATTTTAGATTATGAGTGTAACAATAGGCTGAAAATAAGTCTAATTTGATTTGCATGCCTTTTGGCGTACGGTCAAATATTACAATATCGTCGGCAAATGCCAACCATTGAATTTTGAGATGACCGAGCCTTGCTGGATAAGAGATTTGTTGTTCCCAAATATCATTAATCCCCGATAGATAGAGATTAAACAATGTGGCAGCCAAATTACATCCCTGTTTAACACCAATATGTATCTGTATTGGGTGTGTCGTTGCACCTTCATTGTTTACTCTTACTAGATAGGTGGTATTTGTGTGGAGCTTAGCTAACAGTTGTATAACATACAGCGGAATATTCATTGCAATCATTTTTTTCCACAATAATGCACGAATAACAGAATCGAAGGCAGAAGTGAGATCTATAGAAGCCATGTATAGCGGTCCTGAGTCTTTGATTTTGTGTTTTGCTATAAGATGCGCCATAATTGTTGCATTTAGTGGCGTACCCATCCTTGCACGAAACCCAATCTGAAATTTTGATAAAATGTTCCGCTCTTTAACTAACTCTTGTAACTCTCCCAACAACAAGATGGCAAACACTTTGGCAGCGGTATCAATTAATGCTATAGGACGAT
This sequence comes from Ambystoma mexicanum, assembly GCF_040938575.1. Classification (NCBI taxonomy): domain Eukaryota; kingdom Metazoa; phylum Chordata; class Amphibia; order Caudata; family Ambystomatidae; genus Ambystoma; species Ambystoma mexicanum. Next base: position 111,281,149 of record NC_090929.1, on the reverse strand, counting down.
AGTTACATGGGTGTGATCTTGATCCTTTTTTATATATTGGCACCACTATAGAGTTTAACCATGACGGCGGAGTAAATGACGATGTCAGCATGTTATGAAACAGTTTTACATAGTAACCAGCCCACATAGAAGGCTGCTGTTTGATAACACACGGGGGAATCCCGTCCGGGCCTGCTGCCTTCGAGAATTTAAGCGCAGCTATTGTAGCCTCAATATGCGCAACGTCCCAAGGCGCGAAGGATGCGGGAGCCAGACAGGTCCATTTGAATTCGATTTCGTTATATTTCATGGGGAGGGCAAATTTGTGTTCGAAGTAGGTCCGCCAGGTCTGGGCCGAAATAGACAAGGACTGAATAGAGGAAAGTACAGTGGTTCCGGCTCTAAGCAGACCCCAGGTAGAACGTCTATCTCGATGACATAATGTACTAAACATCTTTAAGTTCTCCTGAGTATGGAGAAAATGCCTGTGATCTCTGCATTTGTTGCGATAATTGTTCAAGACATTTTTTTTCTCAATTACATATTGCCCCCATGTCGGAGAAGTTTTAAGAAGTTCCCGCAGAGCTACCCTCTTAACTCTTTTTGCTTCAAGAATAAAGCTTGACTGTTGCCCAGGCATGCACCCACGTGGATAAGATGGTATAGTCTTCAGCGATTTCATTATCTCAGTTATTAAATTATTTATAATGTAAACCTGTTGAGTCAATGTGTTCTGAAGGAAGCAAGGCCCGTAGCATGAATGTAAGCGTGCGGCAATCCTATTATTTACCCTATTACAAAGTTTGGTGTCCCATCGGAGTGACAATCCGGGGCGGTCCCCCATTAAAAACTCGTGCTGCGGATCAATTGGGAGGCAAGCTACGTGTAGGTGTAATTTTAGATGGATCATATGATGGTCGCTCGCCCCTGGATCATAAATTGAGATGTTATCGGCACCTCCCTGAATACCGCGTGAGGTGGCAAAATAGTCTATACAGGTGGCTCTATGCCCTCTTCGCCAAGTGTTACGACAGTCACTGTTATCGAAGGGGAGAATATCCAGTCCCCAGGAGTTGAGGTATTCCTGCCATAAACTGCCTCTGTGGTGTGCTTGACTAAATATCACAGGCTTTGTGTGTGGTAATTTAGCTTCCATCCAGTGGGCATTAAAGTCTCCTCCCAGAATAATCTCGCATGTGGGATGTTGTGTCAAAACCTCATCAAATAGTGTACTAAGTTCATGGAAGGCCTCAGATTGATTAGTTGATACTGGATTATGGTATAAGGATATCAATAAGATTAGTGTTGGTGGCAAGCCCCGGAACATAATTAAAGCCGCCATCATTACAGTTGCATAAAACACATCCAAAACTAATATATTCAAGTTGGTGTTTATACATATCGCCAATCCTCCATACGGCCGCCCATTTGTACCCCGTTTTGCCTTAGTATGCAGAACAGTGAATCCGGGCAACAAAAGTTCGTGTATACACATAGTCTCCTGACATATCATAATATCACATTTGATTCCTTCATGAGGATTACCAAACCATTTTTTCAGATTATTAAATCCACATGAGTTCCATGATAGAATAGATAGGTCGGCAGGCTACTTAATGAGGAATATTATTCATTGCTGAGTTTTGAGTGTTTTGGAGGGCAGATAACCATGACCAGTCCTTGCTGGAGTTGGATAGACTTACTAGTTGTGCAATTACATCAGTATTTACACCAGTCGAAAGAGCCCCAGAAGCCATATTTGGCAAGTGAGATGGCGGGGGCGCAAGAGGCGTTTCGTTGAATGAAATCGCATCATCGATTGAGTCAAACGGATAAAGCATTAATCCAATAGAACGTAACTCTTTAATATATTGCACAAGAAGATTAGTTATGATGGATGATTGCACCTTGCACACCATACGATGGTTTTGGATTGGTGGCAATGTTATCCATTCAATATCATTTGTGTGCAGGGTACGAAGGCCAGGGATGCGGTTGAAGGCTTGCATTAGGGCTGAGCGATTAAGTCTCTTGGTGCCGTTACTAAACAATATAATTTCCCAACCTATGATAGTAGAGGCATGTTTGGTTAATTCACCCACTGGTTCAGTATTCTGCATATGTCCCTCCGAAATTGGCTCGTGGGGATTATGATTGCCCCCTATGCATGGTATGTTCTGGTGTGGTAAGATTTTTTTTTCGAATTCACCAGGGTTACCGGACTGTGGTGTCAGCAGAGGGATGTCGTTGGGCCCCCGAGGCCCAGCAGCAATCGCTAAGTCGTTCGTTATGTCCTCAGAGCCAGCATGAATTTCTACTTCCTTTCCTGGATTTGATATTTTGTTCTCAATAGGTTTAAAGAAGTTAGGTAGTTGCGTCTGCGATGAAGAGTGGGCAGCCTCTTCAGTGGTAGTCTTTGGTATTTGGAAGTACGAATTCTTAAGTTTTTTGTTGATTATTTTGTCTCGGCTACCCATATCATTCCCGGAGATTTTCGTCGTGGCAGATTTTTTCTTTGCGTTAATCTCAATTTTTGGATTTGTTTCTCCAGTTAGTTTTGGTTTGGTGTTCGGTTCCTGTTGGTAATTTTTATCAACCTTTTTACACTGCGCTTTTCTTTTCATAGCCCGAAAGAATAACCTTTTTTCTTTCCGTGATATGAATGAACGCTCTACTGGAGGAGATGCGTTTTTACCAGCTACAGGTTGGTTCCGTGGAGGTGTAGCTGAACCATTAGCAGCTGCAACATCTAGTGAGTTTGTGGTCTCAAATAGTTTGATTAGAGCCGAGGGGCTGTCAGGATAAAGCTCCTGCCCCCTATCCACACTAGTTGAGGAGAACCCCGCTTTTTCGTCCCCCTGATTGGGTTGTAGGAAAAACAGGATCTGCTCTAGTTTTTCAGCATGGGATGCAACTGTCTTACATAATTGGGCATGCGTAAGGATATAACATGTAGTATCAGGTGCCGGAGCGGTTACAGCTTGTGCAAAAGATTGCGGAAACGCATATGTAACCTGAGGGGGCATCATGGTTTTAAGTTCATTCTCTGGAAAATAAGCCGGATCTGTTTGAGTGGATATGGTGTTCCTTACTAATATTTCTTTGTGTATAGAATTATGACATCCCAGTTCCTGTCTAAGGCTATCGGCAAAGATAAAGCCTTCTAATTTGTTAGTTTTTAATAGGATTTCCGAGAGTGCTGTCCTGCACTCCCTCAGTTCATAATGTGTATATTCATGTCCACGATCCAATAGGTTTAATATTCTTGTTAGCACCGGATATGATGCTTCAAGAGAATGCATGTCACCAGTTGGTTCCAATATGTCAAAACCCAGCGGATTTTGTGAAGACTGTTTGTTAGGGGAGTGGTAAGGGTCCACTGTCAGATGGTTGCTATTGGGTAAAGGCACTGGGGGATAAGAAGGCCGGTTGGGGGAGGATGGCCACGAACTAGACACCGGATGAGTGGTGGAGGATGGTACCTTAGTGGAGGGCACTGGGGAGGCATTCAGGTCCTCCATATGAGTGGGTTCTTTGTAGTGAATGTGTACGTCAGCCCGTTTGAAATGAGGGAACGTGACTGGTGTTGAGGGACCTTCTGACAACCTTATCCGTTTTTCCAGTGTAGCAAGTACTACTGGCGCTAGAATCGAGTTGTCAGAGGGCGAAATAAAAATATCGTCACCCAGGTTCCGAGGATCTGTGGGACCAGTGTCCATACGCATACTCAGGAAACTTTTACGAGATGCATTTGGAGAGTGTTTCCTAATGGGCATATTAGATTCTACCGGCAAGGATCCGAGTGATGTTTTTTCAAGTTCCTGAGCCCGCGCGTATGCGAACGCTACTTCATGTTTCACTAAGTCTTGATCAGTGACTGGCCCCCAATGTGCAACTAAAGCGGGGCTTGCAGCTGACGCTGCACCATTGCTCTTAACCTTCTCATTTCGCAATGCCATTTTTTTAATTTTATGATTTTTTTTCGTTGTTTTAAGGGAACCTGATTCCAATTGCCGCCCACTGCGCAAACTTGCCACCATTTAGCCTAAGCATATAAGTTAGAAAATAGATTTAGGCGGTTGGAAAGTAGCCTTACCCCATACTCCCAGCCTAACAGCCAAACAGCACACTTGGCGACACTTGGATGCGCGCGCAGGATGCGCGTGCGTGAGGCTTTTAACCAGGAATCCGGGAATCCGGGGCGGGTTCAAAGAGGGGGCGTGTGCACGGCTTGCAGAGGATCTATAGAGCAAAAGGGATAGAAACGTGTCAGGAGGCAGGCAGGCGTGTCAGGAGGCAGGCACCAAGACCAGAGAGCCAATGGGAAAGGAGGTACGGTCAGGGAAGAGGCAACACTAGCCCAGCCCAACCCAGCCCAAATCCCAGGTGCACTCAATAGCCCAGCCCATAGACACGTTTAGTACACAGAGAGAAAAAAAAAAAAAAAAAAAAAATGCAAATGTTTACTGTGGAAGTTGAAGTCCTTTCGTTATGTGTCCATTCCGGCAGCGTTTCGCCGCATTTGATAAGGTGAAACTTCCTCTTGCGCATACAGCCTTACAGCCTTTAACAGCAGAAGGTTGACGGTCGTAGCTGCAGAGTCCTGTCCAAACGCCAAACAGCACACTTGGCGACACTTGGATAAGTTTTCTTTCTACCTGAAGTAGGAGAACCCACAATGCCCTGGAAGAGGTGGATAAAGTCCTTTGAACACTATGCCAGCGTAATTTGTGGAGCCAACTACAGTGTTCAGAGGAGGAAGCCTCTCTAATTACATTGCCTAGGCACTGCTTGTCAAGAAAAATTCAAAGATTTTACCAAGCCTCCCAGAAAATGAAGATGAAGATCTAAATGAATACGAAAAAGCTGTAAAGAAAATCAGTAAACATTACGAAAACAAGTTGAGCACAATACTAGAGCGCTATAAATTTGGAAAGAGAGTACAAGAAGAGGGCAAAAGTGTGAGGCAGTATATCACAAGCCTGAGGAAATTGGCCAGAACATGCAACTTCAACAATCAATTGGATGAACGTTTAAGAGATCAATTCATGTTAGAGTGCAACAGTGCAAAAGTGAGAGGAAAATGATGGTCAGAAGATGCCCCTCCATTGGATACTGTTCAAAGAGTAGCTAAAGAAGTAGAGCACACAGAGAAATGAAGGCGACAAAGTTAAAGTCACACTACAACCTATGAACCTGCCCAAAGTGAATGACGCCATATCAACCATCAACAATAATACTGTCAAAAGGAAAGTTGTTGACAGAATGCAGAAGTCTGCATGGAGGGATGACAGGACAGGTAGAATGCTTTTTCACACAAGGAGAAGAAGCAGACCAAGGAGGAGCAGCCCTAGGAGATGTTTCAGGTGTGATGGCGCAAATCATTGGGTGGACAACCCAGAATGCCCAGCCTTAAAAATCATCTGTCGAATATGCAAAGGCCACCTCTCAAGATGCTGCAAGACCAAGAAGCCTTCCACTAATTGGATCGGAAGTGACCATAGTGAAGAAGAGGGTGAAAAATGCATATCCATGGTAATGGACAAAGATGAAGAAGAAATAGACAGCCCCAAGGCCCCGGTATTTGTGGATGACACAGCTATGTCCATGATGATTGACTCGGGTGGCAAGTATGCACGATTAGCGAATGGAAAAAACTGGGACACAAATTCTTGAATGAGGTTGATATCAATCCCAGAGCGTTTAGAAGTGTGAACATTAAATTGACTGGTTGGTTTTGGGCTATTCTGAGATTCAATGGATGGGCTAATGGAGCCATGGGCAAAGTGTACGTGACCAAGAAGGGAAAGACTCCCTTCCCTTGCCCCCTTCACTGTGTGAGCTCAACCAACCTCTAGCCCCCCACCCCCTGAATCACCCTCTCATGGATTGAGCCCTTTACTACCCCAGCTTCTGCTTCTGTGAGTTCTCCCAAACCCATTCCGGATTCCACCCCCCCGCCCTCCCCATCCCCCAGGAACCTTCCTATTGTTCGACCTCCCCAGGCTTGCACTCTGTTTAACTCCTTGTTCCTCTTAGTCTGCTTCAGCAAGTTGTGTCCTTGGCAGAAAGGTTCCCCCTCTCCTGCTGTTTTCAAAGTGCCGGAACTTTCAGTTGAGGTTGATATCCACACTTTTTGCTTCTTTTAGGTCTCGCTGTTGACCACTCCCAACTCTTGAGTTTGTTCTGGCCTTTCGCTGGGGGATCCCTTGGGCCCTGGGGTACTCTTCTTCGTTTCCTAAAATTCGTACTCCTACATAGGACGCTATCCAATGGAGTTTCCCTTGCCACTCAAAGACCAAACCAAAGGGAGGGCGCTAGAGAGCCGTCCAAGATGGCGGCTTTCCTGTGAGCTCTGTGTAGCTCCCCAAAGATCCTGAAAATAGCGTGCTTCCGAGGTGATTTGCCGAGCTGCTGTGAACACCCAGCGAGAGCTAAGGCGTTTCTGTGCACAACTCTGGAACGAGCACGGCCGTCGTGTGAGTTTTTGCCCACGAACGACGGCCCGAGAAAGGTCCCACCCCCCTTCCGCCATCTTGGTGGCAGCGCGACCACGGCGAGGCCGAGGCAGGGCCGTCGTAAGGGAGGCGGCTGTGCCCGGCTGCAACAACAAAAGGCACCGACCGTACCACAGAAGCGTTAGTCGGAGCAGAGAAATCACAGCCGGCCGTGCTGCGTCGAGACTCCCGGGAGATGGGGGAGGGGCCGATCGCTGGGAGGCCACGGAGCTCGGAGAAGGCCCAGTGGACAGCCACGAATGAGCCAGAACGACGGAGGCCGATGACCAAACACCAGCGGAAAGCCGGGTACAGCGTGATGAGCGACCCCTTAATCGTCAGCACCCACGTTCAGTAGGATTGGTCTCCCGGCTCTCCCGCGCGTCAACATAGCCTGCGCCCGCAACAGCGCGGTGAGGCCTACTAAGATCCACACTCTAGAGGGTACGGAGCAGGCACCGGAACACCAAGAACGAGAAGGTCTCTATGGATATGTGTGCCACTCCACGGCGGGTTGCCAGTCAATTAAACAGTGCCCCGGATTGCAGCAGAAACCCTTCACCACCGGCCGCTGACGGTGAAACCGCCCTGGAGCCCACTGCTTCAGTTCTAGGCCATAAACGGCGTCGATCGCTGAGCCCATCCCCGCAAATTGCCCGAGTGCTCATCTAGAGGAGGGACGTTGGGGCTTCATCCACAGCCGCGACTCCAAAGCCCTCACCGGCGCCTCTCAGAGACAATAGAGGGGACAGAGGCGAAATAAAAATTTGTAGTGTGCACGCCAAAGCAAGCCGTAAGAGATCCCCGGCAAGCTCGCCACGAACTCACCCAGCAGATACTTGACTGACCCTTCCAAGCTCACTCCGTGTCGCCTTCTCGGCACTTCATCACCCTTTTCCATTGTGATCATGGGGAAAACTGATAGATCGCAACGAAAAATGAACTTTGAGAGCTGCTCCTCAGTCAAAGCGTCCTCTTCCAACAGCAGACCACAATCACCCAACTCAAGTCCGCCCAACGAAGATGAGGTGACACAAGACTTCGACATTCTGTTAGATCTCAAGGTGGGGATAGGGAGCCTGGGGACCAAACTAGACTCGCTTTCCTCCAAAGTTGACCTCCTCCAACATCGGTTGGATAAACATGCTGACAGACTCGACACTGTTGGGTTTCCGACCTTGATGATGGGACATGGGCCTTATCCTCCAGAGTATCCCAACTGGAGGCCCAAATGAAGGCCGTAAACACCAAAAACGAGGACTTGGAAGGCCGCTCACGCCGTAATAACATAAGGATAGTCGGAATCAGAGAACACCAACCCGGCCTGAAAGTGGAGGAATATGTGGAGAAAAATTGCACGGACATGTTTGGTTCAGAAATCCTGTCTAAATGTTTTGTTGTCGAAAGAGCCCACAGGGTTCCTAAAGCGAAACCCATTCCCGGAGCAAACCCCCGACCTATCATTGCGAAGCTACTCAATTATAAGGACCGAGACGCCATTCTCAGAGCAGCCAGAATCAAAGGAGAGCTCCAATACGATGGTGATAAGATTCCGTTTTTCCCGGATTTCTCCCAAGCCGTCCAGGCGCAAAGATGTACTTTCACAGCCGTGAAACGAAGACTGCAAGAAAACCAGATCCAATATTCCATGCTTTTTCCGGCGAAACTTCGACTTCAGCACGAAGGCAAAACGCAGTTCTTCAACACTCCAGATGAGATCAGCGAATACCTAGACCGAGCCGGCTGCCAGCCGGCCCCAATCAACCACATCCCCCAGAGGGGTAACAGACCGAGGAGAGATCCACCGTAAACATAGTCTCCATAGTTGTCGCACCAGGTATGACACCTCAACAACACTCATACAGCGGCTCTTTCACCAGAGACCGTAATTTGCAACAAGAGTTGGGAGCCAGCCACCTCTTGGAGGGCCACCGGCGCCCCTAACACTGCTATGTTGTCTGCTCTGTTTGTAAGGGATTGTTCTCTGTGGGCCAGTTGGGGGTTGCCCACTAAAGGGTGGGATTCCAGTTCAGCCGGGCCGCTACCTACCTCTCACCCTTATTCTACAACAACTATCAGGTTCCTCGCTACTCCAATACAAGCCGGGCCCTCCGGCCACCTTCAGATCGCAAGAATCCAGTCAACACCTCCAGTCCCGATAAACCGGAGCTTAACTGACCACCCAGATGGCGGGACCAACACTTACAATCGCCACCTGGAACATCCGTGGAAGTAACCATCCTGCGAAGACTAGGAGAATCCTCCATTATCTCAGACGCCACAAAATTAATATAGCTATATTACAAGAAACGCATTTCCTGCCTTCATCGGAACAACTCTGGGCGAAATCATTGGGCTGTCACAGGTATTTCTCATCATATTCTTCGTACGCCAGAGGTGTTGCAATCTTGATAGTCAGGAAATCGAACTTTAGTCTCATTAACTCAGTGAAGGATCAGAAGGAAGAGCTCTATTTGTGAGAGGGTTGATCTCAGGGAATGAGGTAGTAATAGTAAATTCATACGCACCAAATACCGATGGGCCCAATAACTTCAACTGGGTCATGACTCAGCTGGGGAGGTTCAACGCAACAACCATTATCTGGGGAGCGGACCTTAACACGCCAATTGACCACATACTCGACAAATCACATAATGCAAAGGGACACCGCTCTAAAGCCAGTGCCCAAGTCTGTCAGATTTGCCACACGTTTGAGTTAGCCGACACTTGGAGGCGCCACAATTGAGACGCCAGAGAGTACACCTTTCATTCTGCTGTTCACAACACTAGTTCCCGGATCGATTAGATTCTAGCATCTATCCACGGCCCTTTTGATTGGGGAGAGAGTCAAATCCTGCCGTGCTACTTCTCTGACCATTCAATGGTCACACTAGAAGCCACTCTTCCAGGCACCACCAATCCTGGTCTCCGGTGACCCGGAGCACTCACTGACACTGTCTTTGCCGATGAACTTCGCAAGGAAATAACATCCTTTATCGAAATAAATCAAAACTCGGTCGCCTCGGCCAGCGCCATGTGGGAAACACTAAAATGCTTTGTACAAGGAGTTTGCCTGGCCAAAGAAAATGGCATATTAAAACTGATCTGAAAGGACATGGCCAGTAGCGAACGACACTTGAAAGAACTAGAGATGAGAGCCTCCACTACTCAAGACCCACATATTCAGGCAGAAATAAAGAAAGAACTGCTGAAATTTAAAGAAATAGCTGAACGAGAAATAAAGTTCACGAGCCGCAAGCATCAGGTCCGCCAATATGGGGAAGGCCAGAAACCAGGCGCCTTGTTAGCCCGTCTCCTATCTATAGACAAAACCCTGACTCAAGTCGAATGTATCAAAGATGACCAGGGTAGACTGGTATATTCTGAAGAAAACATTGTCAAGATATTTCGAGACTTTTATCAAGATCTTTATAGCTCTAAAGGGGCCTCCGATCCAGAAACCATACAAAAGTTCCTCGATGACACAGAGCTGTACTGGGTTGAATCGGAGCTACGTGAACCCCTAAATGCTCCGATAACAGTTGAGGAGGTTCTGGAGGCAATAAAATCCCTCCCAAATGCCAAGGCGCCTGGGCCCGACGGGCTCATCAGAGAGTTTTACAAGGCCCATGCATCCATCCTAGCCCCTCTTCTGCTCCGAGTCTTTGAAGAATCTTCGCAGCTTGGCTTCCTTCCCCCCACATCACGTGAAGCCAACGTAATGGTGCTACACAAAGCCGGCAAACCCCCGGACGATTGTGCTTCCTACAGGCCAATCTCCTTGATTAATTTGGACAATAAAATTCTAGCTAAAATCCTTGCTGCAAGGTTACTGCCTCTTATGCCCGCACTTGTAATCGGAGACCAAGCTGGGTTTATCCCGGGGCGAAGCACAACCTATGGGATCAGGAGACTGTTTGGCGTTATAGAGGCCCTAAATCCATCACAACGGGCTATAGCAGTCCTTCTCGACGCCGAGAAGGCATTTGACTCGGTTGAATGGCCATTCATGTTTGCAATTCTTACACAAATGGGCCTAGGCAAATTCTTCATCAAATTAGTGTCCCTGCTTTACAGTGCCCCCCGCTCATATATTGCTCTTGGAAACTCCAAGTCCGCAGGCATAACACTAGAACGCGGAACAAGACAGGGCTGCCCGCTCTCCGCCCTTATCTTTGCCCTCATTATGGAACCCCTGGCATCCAGGCTTCGCGCCAACCATCTGGCACGAGGTCTCAAACTGGGTCCCCATAGATTAATTGTCTCTCTCTCTACGCTGATGATGTTATGTTATTTGTCAGCGACCCCCAGGCCAATCTCAACCCGGTGATGCGAGAAGTCATATAATTTGGTCGAATGTCGGGTCTCAAAACTAATCATTCAAAATCCGTAATCTTCCCACTGACCCCACCCACAACTGAATTCCCAGATGATTACGGTTTTAAATGGGAAACCTCAAAGGTTCGCTATCTGGGTATCTATATGTCTCGAAATCATCATGAAATTTATAGGGATAACTATGTCTGTACATTAAATTCGTTGCAGGAACGAATTCACAGGTGGAAAACTCTACCTTTAACGATATGGGGAAGAACCTCCTTAACGAAAATGGTCATCTTACCCAAACTCCTCTATTTGTTTACGAACATTCCGCTACTGGTCCCCAGGTCTTTCTTCCAAAAGATCAGGAGCCTAATACTAGAATTGGTGTGGGCTGGGAAACCAGCGCGCGTAGCGTACAACACACTTACACTGCCGGTGGCGAACGGGGGTCTTGCGCTCCCCGATATTGAAAAGTACTATTGGGCAGCCCAAGCCCAATTTCTCAGTCACTGGTATACGGTCCACTTTGTTCGACCCCACGTGCAGGTGGAACATGCCCTAGTCTCCCCCAACCTCCTGAGGGCTGTTATTATTTGTCAAATTCCGGTCCCATATAACACGCTAAACACAGTCCTATCCACCTACGCAATTTGGAAAAAAATAGCTAATAAATACGGGGTGACAATAAGATTTTCCCCATTATTGCCCATTAGATTCGTTCCCGGTATTCACATTACTAATGAGAAAGTGTTCCTAATATGGACAGACAAGGTGTAACAATCTATATTCATTTCAATTCCAAAGGAACAGTGTTCACAGTCCTTAATGCAGATATCAGATATACAACAACACAACACTAAACTGGTCCTGTAGGAATTTGTAGAGCTGCATGGAAAGCTCACCTAACCTCCTCTTCCCGCGCCAAAGAAACCCCGTTCTAGGAGAGGAAGTCAGGGAAACCCTCGTGGGGGAGAAAACCCTGCCGTGCCAGGAACTCGGAATAAACGATGGGCGAGTCTCGATTCCCCAGGAGTGACTTCGGGAGTTGGACTTGCTATCTCGAATTATCCTGATGAGAGAAACCAGGTTGTGATTAGATAAGGGAGGGATTGCGGAAGTAGAACCCTAGTGTGCGATATACCTTTAATTCTGAATGTCTGCTGATGAGATGGAGGATGGTTTGCACGGAAGTTGTAGTCCATTCAGCGAGTTGGAAAAAGTAATTCCCTGGCCATGCTGAGGAGACTGAAGGGTGGAGAAAGGTTAGTAATGGAGCGAATAAAGGGATATGTATGCTAGGGGAACCAAGAAACTATACGTACTGAATAGTGTGGAATGAGTGCCTCCGGTGTATGCGTGTGGAAAGCTGGCAGGGCGGAGAATCGAGGACAGAGGAGTCTTAAACTATGAAAAGGAGAAACGGTAGAAAGATATCAGACAAGAAGGGTTTTCGTATAGTAAAGAGAGCTAGCCTAGAATAGCGAATTTACGGAGCGTGGCCTCTGCGAACAGTAGCAACGCGCTGATCCGAAGACGCCGCCGAAGGAAATCCTTTCTCCAAGGTTGGGGGCGGAGCCACCCAACACTTCCTGATTCGGAAGGCTGGTGCGCTGCTCTTCCTTGCTACCGCCATGTTGGAGGAAATAGAGGCGATGCATGAAACGCGTCTCCACCTGGCCATAAAGACCACGTGCGCCGACCCTTAGAGGGAGCGGTCGTGACACAAGGTCAACATTCACTCCTTTGGTGACCTCTTCCCTGGGGGCACGTTCCTGACCCCACAAATGGCCAAAGATAGAGGCGGCAACTCCTCGTTAGACGTGTTCATCTACTTCAGACTACGCCACACCCTTCAAAAGCTGTTTCCATCCTTCCCCAAACAACCTCCCACATGGGATTTATTACACAATACGATTCAAGCACAGGGGGAGGGAAGATTAGTATCGTTGTTATATAAATCCCTCATTGTAGGCAATGCGCCTCCCAAATCCAAGGCGCAGCAAAAATGGGAAACAGCCATTCAGGAAGCAGTATCGGATGAAGACTGGTCTTATATCCTCCTCAGACGCAAAAAGTGGCAATAAACACTCGGCATAAGTTGATTCACTTTAACTTCGTGCATCAGACGTACTACACCCCAGTTAAGAGGAACAAGCATCATCCGGAACTGTCATCCCGATGTGACAGGTGTGTGGCAGCTAACGCTGACTTCGTCCACCTAGCCTGGAATTGTCTGGGAATCCACAATTTCTGGGCCTCCATTCTACAAGTTACCAAAGACATCATTGGCGAACAAGTGACCCCAACACTCCTCGGAGCCATGCTCTGTCTTACGAAATACTTGCAGCCGGCATCTCGAAAACTTGCGGCCCTGCTTCTGGTGCTTGCCCACAGGAGAATCGCGATGTCATGGGGTCGAGGCCCGCTACCCAAGATTGAAGACTGGAAAAAAGACATTGTTTATTGTCAAAACACTGAATGCGAATTTATAAGACTCCTACCGCTGCATGCTCGCCCCCCCGGATATCTGGGGTCCATACATAAATTACTTGCTAAGAAATGCTGATCCCCCAGACTCTGATATATCTGTGAACTAGAAGATGTGCGGTGAAGTCCAGACCCGCAAGAGGGCACTTGGCAATCTCGAACTGAAATAAGGACGGAACCTACGGGATCCTGTAAGGGTGAACTTGGGGGGCCTGCGGGGTGTCTCTGCAGGGTTGTTTGAAGTTGGGGTTTTGTTTTTTCTTTCTAATTGTGCTGTGTTTGTCTCACTCTGATTAAGCGTGCTAGAGGTGCCTTTGTATGGTGAGAAGATTGAAAAACCAAAAATAAAGTTTTTAAATAAAAAAGACCAAACCAAACGGGAAAGTCCAGCGATACTGAATGTCCTTGTCTCGGAGCACCATCAGGACTGAGGCATTTTTTTTACTTTTGGACAGAGTTATCTGCGACAAGTCCTGGAAGAGGTGTATGTCAGCTCCGTTTAAGGTTATCTGTTTTGCCTTCCTCGAGATTAGCAAAATCTTTTCCTTCGTTGTGTAGTCATGCAGGACTGCCAGGATATCCCTTGGCATGCCTCTGGTTCTGTTCTTCGGGGCCCTACTCTATGGACTCTGTCAATTAATACTTTTGACAGATCTGCTGCTTCCAAGAGGTCTACAAAAATGTTTTTGATCGCTGCTTCCAAATCTTTGTCTACAACCTCCTAATGGAGGCACTTCATTCGAATGTTCAATCGCCTAGATCTGTTTTCTAGGTCTTCTGCCTGCAACTCCAAGTTGTGGGTCGCGTTTGCCAATTGTTCCATCAAATATTTTGTCTTCCGCCAGTTCTTGGATTGCTCTCTCATTAGTATCCACCCGTTCTCCCATTTTGTTCACGTCCCATTTTATGTCCTACAGAGCCACCATCAAATCTTCTCTCATCTTGTCCATTTGTCTTTGGGCCATGTCTGCAATTGTGTCACCAAAGTCATTAAAGTACTTCTTAAAAATTGACTGCATCACTGTTTGGTCTTGGCTTTCTTGTGGTTGTGGTCCCCCGTAATCCGATTGGTCCTGGCTCTGTTGCGCTGCTTGGGGAGAGCTAGCTTCCTTGCCCCACATCTTCTGCAAGCTGCTCTCTTGGGACACCCTGGCCCCACAAAGGTGTTCATGGCTACTTGCCCCTATTTTTAGACATGCTTATTCACCTCCTGTTCCCTTAGTCGGTGCCCTCCCTCGCCGGTAACAAACTCCTTTCTGGTAGACCTCCTCCTCCTCCGCTTTTCTTCTGCTGCGTGCTGTGCTCTTTTCAGAGTGTTTCCTCCATACTCCTTATGTGGAGGGAGTGGTATGTGCGACCCTGCTCTTCGGGCCTAGTAGAATTTGTAGCGTGTATCCCAATTGTTATAAGCAACATTCTCTTGCTTTCTTTCGGGGTGAGGCCCGCTTTTCTTGCTGCGACTGAATATTGGATTTTCTCTCCCCCTGGAGTATAGGATGGGGCGAGCCAATCCCACTGCGGGCCTACTGTTGCCGTATGTGCTTGCCATCGGCCCCAACTTCAGACACTCACTACTTGCGGCCTCCTTCACCCTCATATGGATTCTCTCCCCTTCTCGCCTCCTTCACTGACGATCCGGGCCGATCAGTTTCCAGGGCTGTGCCGCGCTCTGCCCCGGGCTCCTGGGGCTAGCCAGGTGTGCCTATTGCCCCTGGTTGGGCTCAGTTTGTGTTCTTTCCTCCCCTGCAGTTGCACTATTTCTTCCTTGGTCTCCTCACCCTCCTCCCCTTACTGCAAGGTCTTCTCTGGATCGGCCGGTCCGGGGGAGGGAACCCGCTGGAGGTCTCCCTCTGTACTTCTGAAGGCTCTGGAGTCATGGCTGCACCCTCCGCACTCCCCTCTTCGCTTCTTCTTCTCGCTTCTGGGCCGCCGGCTAGATCCGCACCGCAGGAACTTCAGGTCACATATCTCTGCTCTGCCACGCTTATGCGCCGGCCAGCCCCAGGAGGACTGTGTTGGATTATGGCGGTCCCCAACGTCGCTCTTTTCTTCAGGGGCGGAGAAAGCGAACCCCCAACTGTTTGTCCCTTATTTCCGCTACACAAAACGCCTGGGGGGGGGGTTTCTGCTCAACTTATCCGTTGTTTTGGTCCTGAGGTTCGGGAGGGCATCAATTAGGTGAAGCAATCCACAGGTTAGCCTTACAGCTTTCCTCTCTCACATCTACAGCTGGGCCAGTGGCAGATCCAAGATTTCAAAAAGAGCCCGGCAATATTTTGAACATCAGGGTAGGGTGGGAGAAATCAGTGGATGGGACAATGAGGCAGAGTTTCAATCAACAATATTCCCAGTAGACTGTTGTCAATAAGAAGCTAGAGTTTGAAAGTATACATATGGCAGCAGTGCTCCGAATCAAAAATATGTATAAACCAGAGAGCTTCCTTAGAGACAGTCATCCAAGATGGCTTCCTCCATGGAAGAGCTCAAAGAGTTCTGAGATGGGCAGGAATGGGTGAGGTTAGCCATAGGGATTAGCATGGCTAGGGGCAGGGAATGGGGGGTATTCAATAACCTAACAACTGTGCATCCCCCCTCAAATAAAATTTCCACTGGAAAAGCATTACACACCCTCATTCAAAGCCCATATTTGAAGCTCTTATGTTAAAGCTCTTATTTTAATGACAATAGTTTCTGCTTAAAGGTAGCGCTTTCAGCGCCACCTATTAGCCCAAACTAAAAAGCACTAGCAACACGCTGTGAATAGGCTGTACTTTCTAGTGCCACTTTAAGATAGAGGTGGCCACAAAGAAGAAAATCTTGCAACAGGCATGCTTAACCACCCAACTGCATTATGACCTCCAATTCAATGGCCTTCACTCCCACATGAATGCCACCGGCGCAATCCCCACTAAGCCCCCATCCTTTTTCGAATCAATGCAGGAGCAGGTGGGCTCCTGAATCGCCATCTTCCCTTAAAACAAAAAAAGAAGAAAAAAAATGGCTGCTTTTCCAAAACTCTGCCCACCTCCTACCATAATTGTTCCTACTCTCCCTGCGCCCCAACCAGGCCTGCCACCTCGATGGCAAATCGTGCATTGGCCTCACAGGCCTCAGCCGCAATCAGCCGCCATCTTGCCACATGACCCATTCCAACCTGTAGGTGCTCATCCACTTCTGGGTTTTTCTTTACATTGTAGGAATTGTAGTTCCACTTTGCCCATTATAAACTCAGACTACAAGTCCCAGAATGCAAAGAAAAAAACAGGGCTGGATAAGCACACAGATTGGAACGGGCCATGTTGGCAACTATGCGCCCGACTCCTGTTAGTCCCCATAATAGGGGCGTTTGTTTGGGCAACCCTCAACCATCTCCAGGTAGCTACCTACATTTGTGCCTTCTCTCAAGAAAAAAAGAAGTCACCAAACTCCCATGCTTAAATTGCCTACTATATTTCAATGGTCTCTGCATGTTTGACACACACAAAAAAGGCTTATTTGTTGCTTATTTTCTTGGTATGAAACATAATAGCAATCTGCGTGCCTGTGTCAACCATGTTAAACACTGGCTACAAACAGTTGACCGTATTACACAGTTTCATTGATGCCTCTGAAGACACTCACATTTGATGATATCAGCAACCCTGCATTAAGTTCACACTAACAGCAGGCCTAAGACCCCTTGTGAAGTCCCTTTTCAAATCAATGCAGCGGTAGGCAGGCGCCCCATTTCCAGGTAGCTACCTAAATCTGTGCCTCCTCCAACGAATAAAACAGAGTCCCTAAACGCCCATTTTAAAATGATGTACTATATTTCAATGACGCGCACGTTTTCTTGACATTCTGCTAACAGCAACCTGCATGACAGTGTCAACTGGGCCAAACACTGACTACACATAGTTATAGCACAGTTTCATTCCTACCTCCTAACTGCGCCATAGTTGGTGGATGTCCCCAGTCCTGCACTCAATTCACACTCACAGCAGCTCCATAGAGACCTTCTTATGATGAAGTCCCATGGCAATGGGACTTGAGGTTTGGGCTGGTATGGGGAGGATGGCCCTAGTCACTCGACCTTGGTGCCCGTCACATGGCAGGGGACAAACAAGTGGCCCAATTACAGGCCATTCATGGGGTCGAGGTTTCTTCCCTCTACACCAGTCCATTAGGGCAGGCCAGTGCGTTAAGCCTTGGCCCTCCATAAACTCCCTGTGAGCAATTACACGACAATAATAACGGGAATCGCTTTCATTCAGCCAGCATCAGAGGAATGGTTTTAGATACAGTTATAATCAGAAGAGTCATTTCACTGAGTTAGCAAGAACCGCTAGAAACACATGTGCTCGGTAGATACAATTCCATGGCTTTCCGAACTCAGAGAATGCCACAGAACAAACCGATATATATTTATTTTTTTTAGCATTTGTTAGGTGCTTATACAACAAAATGGTCTTATCAAAGCGCCACAAGGAAAGTGGGGAGGGAACAAGGGGAGAAAATACAATGGAAAAAAAGAACGGTAAATATAAAAACGTGGTGCTACTAGGCCTAGGAAGAGGGGTGGGGCGGGGGAGCAAGGTATGGGCAAGTGCTGGTGAGCCCAGGAGGTAATTGCCAAAGGGTGCCAGAAGAGGAGGCCACTGGCAAAGTGGTGGGCGGAGGGATCCCAAGGGTGGGATGCACAGCCGCCAGGCAGGGGGCCCACAAGGGCAGTGCTGAGGGGGGAGGGTACTGGTATCGACTGGGCAGAGGGCCGGGTATCCTGTGAGATTCATGAAGGACCAGGCCACTGGTCTGAGTGGCAGTGGGGTGGTTAGCAGGGAAGGGAAAGGAGTAGAGAAAAGCAGTTTTGAGAAGTTTCTGGAACTTAAGGAGGTCCGGCTCAAGTCTGAGAGGGTCAGGGAGGCTGTTCCAGAGAGAGGCACGAGCCTAAGAGAGAGACCTGCCCCCCACTATCTGCTTGGAGAAGCGTTTGAGTTGGAGTTAGAGGTGCGGAGGACTGTAGCAGGAACGTATTTAGGAAGAGAAAGTTTAAGATAGCGTGGACCCAGGCCCCAGAAAGCCTTGTGGATGATGCAGAGAATCTTGAATTTGACCCTCGCGGCACTGGGAGTCAGTGGAGAGATTTTAGGGCTGGAGAGATACAGTCCCTGGGCTTGAAGCCAAGGATAAGTCTTGCAGCCCTATTCTGGATTAGCTGAAGGGGGCATAGGGAGGAAAGGGGGAGATTGAGGAAGAGGCTGTTGCAGTAGTGCAGCTGTAAGGAAGGCATAGTATCAAAGTAAGACAGACAAGTGGCCACAGTTCAAGGGTGTTTATTGATCTTTATCAGGGGTGTGAAACATAAATCTAAGATGGGAGCAAGCTACAAGCATCAAATAATAATAATAGAGTGCTAGCAGACTCTAGTGAAATAAAAAGGGCCTATGCTAAAAATAAACTATTGCCAATCATTACCACTATGCTACAAAATAGTGTGGGATAATGTTCACAAAAGAAAGAAGTGTTCACAAAATGATAAGTCAGGATGTTGAGGCCGTGGGCCTCCTAGCCCCACGTTTCTAGCACTGGACAAGGCGGGTCAGTCAAGCACAGCACAATCCTGGTCTTCTTTGGCACGAGGTCACAGTTTCTTTCACCAACCTTGTGCCCAAGTCTTTCATGCACTGTCTCTTGCCTCAGAGGACCTGATGTACCACAAGCAACAAAGAAAAGTTCCTTTCTCAATATTCATGTCGGGCAATTTACCCTTCACCCTGGGTCCCCCTGAGCCAGGCTCCGATCCTTCTTTCACCATTAGCCTCCCTCAGTCAGGTTCAGACCAACTTCAATTTTTAGGCATCCACCAGTCTGGTTCACATTTGCCACAACAATCTTCTCTGCTTTGGGTGCGTGGCTTGCAGCCGATGGAGTAGGATGCCCTCTAGGACTGCTCCCGCCCGATCCTAAAAGATCAGACAAAATAGCAAGCTTCAAGAAGTACATCTAGTCTGCAAATGAGCGAGAACGTGAGCGAACCTCCCAAGAGTGCCCAGCTAGAAGGCGGAGAGCGGAGGCTCGGTTAACGACGAGATATGTAGTGCAGAACAAAGAGACCACTGGTGGCACCAAGAATAAAGACTGCAGAAATAGGCGGAGGGCGTGGAGGTCCCGGGAAGCCTGTGGAACCCAGGTGGAGAAGTGGCGAATGGAAGAGAGATGCAGTAGCTGAAGCGGGCACAGTGATCAAGTGCAGAGGAGGAGGGACGTTGGAGACCCGGTTTGCCCAGTCGAGTGATGATGCAGGGAAAGGGACGTCAGGTGACTATCCAAGACACGTGGACACTGCAACTAGAACCAGGCAAGACTGAGCGGACCGTAAGCCATAAACCGATTCACCTGGCCAAAGTGGCGTGAACAAAGAGCTATTAAATACACCTCCAGAGGCACGCAGAAGAGCCGCGAGTGCTCCACAGCATACTGCCTCATCCCGTGTGGAACACCCAATACACATACAAGGTAGAGTGGCCTAGAGAGGTGAATTGGGCAACCCAGGCCGGTTGGCGAAACCAAGGGACAGGCCCCTGCCACACGGAGCCTGCAATTGCCAGGCAAAAGGTTAACAAGCTGCCTTTTGGTAGCAGCTGAAAGAAGGGTGAATATATGAACCTGTGCCAAGCGGTGAAACCACGGTTACGACCCCTGCCACACTAGGCCTGCAGTGGCCAGATAAGGAGTAACAAACTGCCCGAGGAGCAAATATTCAAACCTTGGCCGAGAGGTGAAACTAAATGTACAGCCCTGCCACAATGGTCAGAAGTGGCCAGGAAAGGTGACCACAGACTGCCCGATGGTGGCAGCCACAAGAGGGGTGAATGGGGGCACCCAGGCTGAGCATTGAAAAGTAAAGAGCGGCCCCACTTGCACTCGATTCGAAGCACCAAAAAGGTCACGACAAGCCGCTCGCTGGAAGCAGCTACTAAAAAGCTTTGACACTAACATTAACATACTTGGCAAAGATCCGAGAGACAAGCCCCAGTGACAGACACGCAGGGAGAGCAGCTCAAGAGCACAAAGCACTGTCTACAGGGAAGCCACTGGAGCCAGGAGGCCCATGCCTGCCCCCTAAGAGGGAACCATTCACGAGAGCCCACCTAAGTGGATAGCCACGTCAAGGTCCCATACAACATTGCCCGAGCTCATAGGTACGGTGCCCCAAGCAATATATAATCAAGGTGCGCTCACAGAAGCGTCCATCAAGCAGGAAGCATCTGTGGCCAACTGGGGAGTGGGTAAACTGACTGAATGTCTCCCAAGTCGGCCAGAACCAAAGCAAACCAACCAACCTTGGACAGCTTTGCCAGGACCAAGCAGCAGGCACCCAGAGGAGGCATGGAATCAGCGCAGGCGGAAGAAGGGGGCGCCATGGTGTTGCACAACCAAGTAATGCTAGCAATAGCAGATTTAAAGGCCTCATAGAGGGCACAGATTGAAGGAATGCAAATAGATGTTGGCTTGTTGCACCAGGACATGCACAGCTTGACAGAGCACACTACCACGCTAGAGACGGAAGTGAAGGAGAATTCAGGTGTGCTCAGAGACACACATGTGGATGTCCATGTACTGCAGCAAAAGGTCAGCCTTCTGGAGAACAGAGTGGAAGAGGCTGAGGGATGGGCCCGGAGAAATAATATTCACATAGTGGGCCTGCATGAGGGTGAAGAAGGTGCAGACCCGACAACGTATAGAGAGAACAAGCTACTGCAGGAAATTGGGCCCGGGAGCCTCACACAGGATTTTACAATCAAGAGAGCGCATAGCTGCCAACTAGGCACCCCCTCACCCCAGAAGCGCCCCCGAGAAAATATTGGCCTATTCCAGGCAAGGTGGGGAACTGACGAGAGTTTCGGCAGACCTGGCGGACCACCCGGGTTATGCGTTCCAAGTGCAGAAGAACAGGGCACAATTTTCAGCGGCTAAGATTAGGCTCTGTACAGCCAGATTGAAATATATGCTGACCTCCCCAGCACGGCTTAAAATAATATACAAAAATAAGACAGTTCTTTGACCTCTCGGAGGAGGTGCAGGCAGGGGGGAGAAGAAGCCCCTGTGAAAAGGATTGAGATGACAACTGGGTAAGACGCAAAGGAAACCCTACTTGACCCGAGGCCAAGAATAACTAAGGTACTTTGGACTGCAAGTACTGTACAGCTGTGTACGCTGGCGAAACCGCAATCGCACAAACATCCTGTGACCAAAGGGCTTTTTGATAGGGGACAACCCTCCCCGCGGAACAGGTCCTAGATGCTTGTAAATGTTTCTTCTTCATATATGGTGGGGTTCACTATCAGTCAATGCTTTACAAGGAAGAGGAGACAGTGTTTATGGCTGCGACCGCCACATCCTTCATGTTCTATCTTTTGAGGGCACTTGTTTTTGTGCCCATCTGCTGTGCACCAGCCTCAGGCAGGATTGCTTGGGGCGAATGCGGGAAGCGGACATGCCTGAGCAAGGGTAACAAAGCTGGGCGGTTGTTTCTAGTTGGGGCAGTTCAGAGGGGGAAGGGTTTGCCTGCATGTATATAGAAGGAGAATAGCAGCATAACATTGCGGTTTGGAGCACCACAAGAGAGGAGGGGGAAGCCTGGTGCTGTGTTAGAGACAGTTGGTCGATTAGAAGGGGACAGACGCAAATGGCGGGCACTGTAAACGTTCTTACCTGGAAAGTAAGGGTCTTGAATGATTACGTAAAGAAAAATAGAGTATACTTATATATAAAGAGATGTAAAGTGGACATTGCCATGTTGCAGGAAACACGGATCCCAACTGAAAAACAGATATTAGCGGGTAAATGGAGCGGGGCAGGTATTTGGCTCCCCGTATTGCGCCTATGCTCGTGGGGTCCTGATATGGATAGCGCCCTCGGTACCCATCAAGGTTACTCACATTAAAACAGACCATGAGGGCAAAGTGGTGCTAGTGCAAGGCCTCCTTGAACAGGTAGATACATGTCTGGTAAACACGTATGCCCCCAATCATAGAACATCCAAGTCTTTTCAGACTGTATCCCTGGTTAGGCCCCTATCGGGATAGTAATATGATATGGGGAGGAGACTTTAATTGCACGCTAAACCCAATTCTGGATAGATCAGAGGCCAAATACACTAAAATAGCGTGCTGCGCCTTCGCTTCGGTCGATTCCTTGAATCCTCCGTATTGACAGGCTGCGTTTTTGCAGTTCTATGGTCTTTCTGGGTCTCTGTTCCTGTTCTACATTCGTGCTGTTCTGGCCCCTAATCTTCTCTTTAACTGTTGCTACCATGAACGCTCTGCTTCCCTGCCTACCTGATAACGGGCTCTCGGAAGATTGTGAGAGGTACACATTGAGGTCGATTTCTGGAAATCCACTACAGAACATCATCTTGCCACTACGGAAAGCAACCTTCTCATCCCGACTACAACTTATCTCTGAACAGGGTTTGTTTTACCCAAAAGAGGGATTTTCCATTGTGTCCCAGATTCCCCTCAAGGCTCTGTTGTTTCAGCCCCTTGAGTGTTTTCCGGGCTGCTGGTACTTTCTTTGAGTCCTGAAACAAAGACAAGGACAGTGCTTATTCCAACTGTGATAGCTGAACACAAGTGTACGCAGGGGCTGGCCGGCTCCAACGGTCTGCAGAAGAAGGAAGACACAGGCGTGGACAGCAGGTATGTGTAGGGAGTGGGTGCACTAAGTCTTTCTGTGGAGGAGGAGGCACTATGGGTGTATGTGGGGGAGGGGGCACACCATGTGTGGCAAGAAAGTGGGAGCAAAATGGGAGATTGGGGGGTGGGGTAAAATCC
Source organism: Ambystoma mexicanum (assembly GCF_040938575.1). NCBI lineage: Eukaryota > Metazoa > Chordata > Amphibia > Caudata > Ambystomatidae > Ambystoma > Ambystoma mexicanum. The sequence continues at coordinate 111,258,048 of NC_090929.1, read as the reverse complement.
CCCGATAAGTAAAACCAGCCAATGTGGGAGGAGATAGGGTGTGGATTCAGCCCATTTTCCCACCAGTTGAAGGCTGCACCAAATCTGCTTGAAAGAAATAAAGCCTTTTCCGTATGCACAGCCTACACACATAGAAACAACAATGTAATGGTCAACCTACATAACCTTCCAGCACAAACCCCTCCCCCCCAGCAACATTATCCTTTCTCATTGCAATCCTATTTTCCGCCCTGGTCTATTCTGCCCTCAAAATTGAACCCCTCTGCTGACCACCCAGCATCTCTATCCCTCCCTCTATTCTTCCACCCCCCCTCCCTCATCTATCAGCAAATGCAAGTCCAAGGGTCCCTTCACCACCCAGAATACCTTATTCAATTCAGGAATGCTCTTATGCACCTTACCCCAGGACTGCCTTTCTCAGTTATTGCCTAATTTGTAAGGCATTTCTTATTGAAATAGCACCGTTAAATACAAAAAATACCAACCTTAATTAAGAGCCCAACCAGGGGGAGGAGAGAACACAGTATAACAGCCCAAGTGGATCACTGTGGGTTGGAGGAGTGGTAAACTCTAAAGTGGTTGGAGAATGGAGAGCTTTGGAGAAAGAAGAAGCTGGAGAGGTCCAAGAGAGTGGAGTGGTGACAGCACTGTAGAGCAGGAGCAAGCAAAGAAAGCCAAGGGGTTGAAGGACGAGGTAATAACATAAGAGGACATAAAGGGTGGTGAGAGTTACAGAGGTAAAGGGAAAATGGTAATATTGGAAAAAGTGCAGTTGAAGGAGGTCAATATTGTATGAGGATGTGATAACATCAGGAGAAGTGGCAATTGTCCCAAAAATAAGACCAAGACACAAATTACTCTGTTTTTGTAACTTTGTTGCACATAAGGATTTATTTATTTATTTATTGATTTAATGTGATAGTTTATAATTAAGCTTTACACATATTATAAATATGAAAAACAATCATAACTCATCAAGGAATACTTAATATATAAATAACATTCATGCTAATATGAAATATGATATATACAATGGTATTATACATACAAATTCAAAATCATTTTTTAAAAAAATAAGCAGAAGTTAATCACACTACTAAATAGTACTTTTAACAATCCTAAAATAATTTTGTATAAAAAGAAATTTGTTTCAGAAGCAACTTCAGTAGGATTTAAAGTAGTTCAAAGGGAACAGAGGATTCTTTCTCACCTTTTCCTCAAGTCTATCTTTTAATGTACATATCATTCTAGGCTTGTCTCCAAAATACCAGTTACAGACTTTCTCGGGTCCTGTACCCCACAACAGCAAAGTCCATGTCAGGCCTCTCAGGACATCGAGACGTTGGCTTCTCTGGTCCCATGTTCGAGATTATATATATATATATATATATTTATATATATATATATATATTTCCGTTTAGAATAGCATAGGAACACGCTATTCCCTCAAGCTGCACTCCTCACCATACAGTTCCAAACAAGAGGTTCCAGATTACTTCATTACGGACCAAAAGTTGAAAAAGAAACTGCACCGGTTGTGTGCATTTAAACAGCCTTTATTAATTCATTGCAGTTCTTTAAAAAGGAAAGTTTCCTAGTAATATTGTTAGCCAGACGGCAGCCTGACGCGTTTCGCCACAACCTTGTGGCTTACTCACAGTTACTCCTCCCCCTTTGGGAGTTTGTTTTTAAACCCAGCACCACACCATGGTGATAGACATAAAAGAGGTGACTTACAAAAAGGTCGATCTATGGGTGGTAGCCATATTAAATTGTTAGCTTAAAAAATAAAAGCATTATTTTCAACGTTTATGATAAAACATACATGTTATTGTCATTATTTCATTGTAAAAGACATGGTATTTAGGGAAAAATCATCATCCTTTTTTCCATGATCCAGGCTTTGTATGTTACGTTTCAAAGGGCTACTATATTTCACTGATTGCATAACCGAAAGTGTTATATGGTTAAGAAATGTAATACTTATTTCTAGGGGTCATGTTTAAAGTGCATAGTGCATTTAAAAAGCTATTTCCTTTAAAAATGTTCCTAGACCATGGATATATAATGTAAATATAGGGCTCCTTATTCATCTAAAAAAGCATTTATCAGCACTGGAGCAATTTACCACAATGTTCAATAAGCATATGCATATATAGCGTAATGCTATGTATTGTGTCACAGTTACTTTGCCAGGGCAAAATTGCAGACTATAAAATGCTAGTGCATTATGCATTCCAATACTAAGGAGAGCCATGGCTGGGTTCGCGAACACATACTAATACACTGCAAAATGCATTCCTATGATAAATGAGTGTTACCCATTCGTAAAGCAGCATTGACATGGTATAAAGTGCATAGTGCCTTCCTATGATCAATGATATATATATGACCCATAAGGGAAAACCCAAGTATAGAATACAGCAACACATATTTGCAATACATATATCCCACTGGATGTAAAAAAGACAACTTAAAAAAAATTCTATACAGTACCATATGTGTTATGCGACAGTTGATGAGTATCCAGACATTTTCCAAATCTGTATATTGCCCTTTTAAACAATTATACATACAGATAGCCTTTAATCACCATCAACCATGTATTGCAAGTTACCATAAAAAAGTGAATGGAATAAGGAACCATAAACCAAAAATTTTTAATTAATAATTAAACATTGAACGGGGAAGAAAAGAAAGAGAAACCTTTACAGACAGCCAAACATCAGGAATTATAATATAGGGTCGTAAAGGTTGATGATGAAGGGTATTCTCTGGGCACTCTATGTTTGATATAATACAATAGTTAAGTCCTCACCCAGGTGTATAGTTCCTCATCAACGTTATGGCCAACAGGGGTCTTACTCTCGAAATCGAGAATTAATTTGGTCTCTTCTTGTTGGAGTGTTTTCTCATTGTCACCTCCTCTAGGGCTTGGAATAACCCTGTGTATACCAAAAAATGTAAGACTTGCTGGGTCCCCATTGTGGAATTCAGAAAAGTGCTTGGCCATGGGATATGTGCAGTCTTTATTAATGATGGCTCTGACGTGTTGTAGGATACGTACCTTTAATTTGCATTTAGTACTTCCCACGTACCATTTAAGACATGGGCATACCAAAACATAGACCACCAGTGCGGATTCGCAAGTGATTTTACTTTTTATGTAAACCAGATGTTTCAAAATTGGGTGGGTGTAACTTTTACAATTTTTTGCATACTTGCAAATCTTACATCTGGTACATTTCAGGAAGCCACTTCCTGATGTGGAAAGCCAATTAGTGCCAGCATAATTTTTTTTTCTACAGCCATATAGCTGTTCACCACTAGGTCTTTGATGGAAGTACTCTTTCTGAAGGTGATATCCGGATGGTCGTTCAGTAGGCTACCTATAGCTTTATCGGCTTTTAGCACCTTCCAATATTTTTTAATTATCCGTCTGATAATTTGTGCATGGCTTCCAAATGTCAAAATCAGACTGGTGGTGTTTTCATCATCTTTCTTTGTTTGGTCCGACTTTGATGTTATTAGCATATTGTGTCTACTCATTTCTCGGACTTTAAGGTATGCCCTTTCAATGATCTTCTTAGGGTACTGTTGTTGCAGGAAGTTCTGGGCAGTCACTTTGCTGGCTAGGTCGAAATCCATTATATTGCTGCAGTTTCGCCTAATACGGATGAATTCTCCATAAGGGATGCTCCATAGTAGGGTCTTAGGATGTGCACTGTTTGCGTGTAGTGGGATATTAGCACCTGTAATTTTTCGATACGGTTCAGACTCGATTTTTTGTGCCACTATCTTCACCTGCACGCCCAGAAATACAATTGATTGTCTGCTGTGGTGTTCGGGAAATTTAAGATTCAAATTGCTGGTGGTTAAGCAATTTGACGAACTCACACCACAGCTCGGCCGTACCATCCCAAATAATGAATAAATCATCAATGTAGCGAAGCCACAGTACGATCTTTTCAGTGAATTTTTCATGTGCTTCTGCCCACACTGTGGTTTTCTCCCAATGTCCCATCATCAAATTCGCATATGATGGTGCGAAGGTCGTACCGATCGCGGTTCCTTGGGTTTGGCGAAATGTTTCATTGTTAAAAATGAAAATGTTATTTTCCAAGCATAGTTTGATCATTTTGAGGATCATTTGAGAATGTTGTAAATGATTAAGAGATCGCATATTGAGGAAACTTTGGCAAGCAAGTATCCCATCATTGTGCTTAATTGACGTGTATAAGGACACTACATCCATGGTTGCTAATAACTAGGTGGATTCCCATGGAAGTTCATCGATTTTTAACAGAAAGTCGGTAGTGTCTCTCACATATGATGGTAATGTGGATACAAATGTGCAAAGAACCTCATCCACAAATTTGGACATGTTTTCTAGTAACGTCCCGCACAAGGTCACAATAGGTCTCCCTGGTGGTTTAAGGGGATTCTTGTGGACTTTGGGGAGGAAGTAGATAGTAGGAATGACGGTATTCTTGGAAAATAGAAATTTCACCATTTCTTTCTCCAAGATGTCTGCTTGTTACCACTTGGTTAGGAAGGTAAATACTTCCCTTTCCAACTGTTTGATGGGTTTATTACTGAGTCTTTCGTAACAGTTCACATTATTAAGTTGTTTGTTTGCAACCCTTATCTGCTGGTTTATATATTTGTCCAGTTTTGCGATGTCTGATAGCACTTGTTGTTGTTTTTTGGACAAATTGCTTTTGGGTTGCCTCTGAGTTCTTCTTCTCTCATCTTTTAAGTCATCAATTACTACATTGGAGAATGCTTCTATGTGGCTGTTTTGGGTTGTGGATGAAATTTCGATGTGCACCTTAATTTGCTGGTTGATGGCCAGTCTGTGCTAATGCCCAGTCTTTCCAAATTGGTGGCAAAACCGCTACTCGCCATGTCACTTTCTTGTTCAAGATCATCAAGAGTAATCAAGGTGTCTGTAATGACCCAGACATGGGGGTCCACACAACCCAGGAATATGGAAGGGAGACCTACGGGCTGGGAAAAGAATCAAACGCGACCTGTATGGTAGGCGAGTGGTGGGAACACACAGGCAAACCCAACCTACCCCGAACAGAGGAACTAAATGAGTGGGAGAGCATAACATCAGTGCTTGGGAATGCATGGAATAATGATAAGAACTCCGAACAGCCGACCATGGGTCAGCCCGCAGAGACGAGGTTACTGAAACGTCCCCGCGAGGACGAAAACCCCGACTCCACGGGCCGAGAGACAGAGAGCCGTGTCCAGCCGGGAAGGTCCCGCCTCGCCAGAGCGACACTGACGGCAGGAAGGAAGGGTAGCCGTCCCCACTGGAACGAAGCCCACAAGTTCTCGGAGCGAGAAGCAGAGCGCCGAGTCCAGTCGGGGAAGAGTCGCCTTGTCAGAGCGGCACTGGCGGCCAGTGGGAGAGAGGAAGGAAACTGTAGCCGCAATGAGGAACTGGCTACACCGGCCGCTGGATGGAAGAAGCCCAGTCTCCGCATGGAGACGCGGTCCACGTGTATTGCAACCGCGAGCAGGGCACCAACCACGTGTCCCGCGGAACCAGCGGACTGGAGGAAGGCGATCCGCTTCAGCAAAGACACAGGCCCACAGGGGGAGTTCTATTACAGGGGATACACAGCCCGAACATTGGGGCAACCAAAACAGCAGACACTTACCTGGGCGGCAGCAGGTCATCCAGGGGAACAGGGTCAGGGAAGAACACGGAGGGTGGCTCACAAGGAAAAGGGGGCGTGGCCTATGGGGGTTTTTATGCTCCAAGACAGGAAGTAGACCCTGATTGGCCCATTCTTACCTGCCTATATAAAGAGCCAGATAGTTGGAAGATGGGTGCTCATTCTTGTTCTCCTTGCAGAGCCGAGCAGACTTGGATTCCGGAACTACAGGAAGCACCTGGGCGTATGAGGACTAAGTGGAAGAAGATTGTCAGAGGTCCTTATGGCATACCCTACAAGAAAACAGAGGAAAACATTTGCTCCACAAAAAGAACACCCAGAAGGACTCTGGGAAAAGAATTTAATTTTGCTAACCAGCATTATTTGGTTAAATCTGAATAAAGATCAACATTTTCTTTCCCTTTAACCGCCTATTTTGCCTCATTGTCACAGTGTCCATTTCTGCAATGGTGATTTCTATCCGTCCTTCCAAAGCCACTTTTGGCTTCTTTTTGTGTGTCGAGGTGGCCAAGAATTTCTTAAGTCGTAGTTTGTGAATAAACCTGTCCAAGTCTATCCTAGTTTTTACATAATCAAAACTGGCAAGCGGGCAGAAATTCAATCCCAGTTTCACATATATACATATACCTCAATGCCTCCTCCCACAAATATAATAGATAAGGGGCAAGAGTATCCTTGAACTCTTTATAGAATTCTGCAAAGAATCCATCGGATCCCAGAGCTTTGACATTCGGCAGAACCACAATGGCTGCCTTAATCTCCTCAACCATCATTGGCAATTCGAGAATCTCTCTCACCTCAGCAGATATTAGAGTAGTCGGTATCCCATTCAAAAACACTCAGTTGCATGTTGGGGCAGCAATGCCAATAGGTAGAGGGTGGAATAAAACTGGAAAGAAATGTTATTGATCTCATTAGTGTGTGCCATCTTGACGTTTAATCAACTGTATGTTCCCGTTGCCAGGTTCAACCTTCTCCAGGCGTGCGAGGACCCTGCCAGGCCTGTCAGTGTCGCCATACCTGCTAGCAAGTGCGAGTCTACCAAAATAATTCACCTATCTCTGTGCAGCCTCACAAAAGGCATCCAGTTCAGTTTTAATTGCGTATCTCAATGCAGGCGAGGGACTAGCGCACACTGCTGCTGCAGCAGCGAAAGTATGGCATCCGAGTCCAGTTCACAGCTATGCTCTTAAGCACCCCACAGTTGATATGATCACTCCTCAAATAAATGCCTTAACTGCCTGCCAAATAGCTGCTACAGAGTGTACTGTTCCCACATGCAAGAAGGCCATGCTCAGCAGCACTGCTGGGAGGTTCACCCCCAGGCAGAAGCCCTGCAGCCAGTTGTATGGGAGCACGATCCGACAAAGTGCATGGCAGGATCTCACAGTGTTCCACCTTATTCAAAAGGGAGCTGGATACTAGCCAATACTCTATGCGAGGGTGCATATCGTGCACAGACAAATACAATGAGTACTCCCTACCAGGCGTCAAAGATATTCATGGCCGCCATATGTGAACAGATACTCAGAGCGGCCTTCGTGGGCACCCTCACAGCAGTGCCCAAGCGATCAAGTGCAGGACCAAGGATTGTGTTGAGATCGCCCCCACTCCCATCCAACACAGTACTTTTGGCCATGGGATACACAGCGTAAAACTGAAACGCCTGGTCATGAAAATCTGGATCATCAACGTTAGGGCTGAATACATTAACCAGAAATACCTCTGGTCACATTCATCACTACGTATCAACCCTCATCATCAATCTTGGTGTCTAAATGAGTAAACTGAGGAGATGATGTATGAACCCGCCCCGCCAGCAAGTGAAAAGTAGGTCGTGTAATAGCATTGGGCTTGCCATTCTGCTGCAAAGGACATGGCTTGCCTGCCTAGTGCTTCTGCCTCTTGCAAAAAAATACAACTTTTGCACCCTTCCAATTCACATAGGATGCAATTTTGTGGGCCTTAATCCCAGACATTCAACTAAGAAAGGATACAGGTTGGGTCATCCAATGGGGCGCTCACAGAAGGAATCCTAGAAGCCTATGGAGACACTGGAAGATGCATCATCCTCGACATGCTCAGTGGAATCCAAGATGGCGCCTGCTCGACAATGTTACCACTAACTAGCATTGCAGGTCTAGTCTTCCATTCAATATGGAGAGCACGCTGTATATCATTAATTCGTACTTAAACACCAAGAACTGATGGGTAACTGCGTTGCTACTCTACTTCTACGTTTAGCATTGCTCCGTACTTGCTACATTCTCTCAAACCTCCCCGAGGTTAAACCCTTACATGTTCGTAGTATTTCTCTTTCTGCCTTAGGACGCGGCGTCTCATTCTTCCGGAGACCTGCCTCTTCTGCCACCCTCGGCTCCATTCTACTTTTCGGCTCCCTGCCGCTTGCGCCGCCCTTGGCTTCATTCTACTTTTTTTCGGCTCTCTGCCTCTTGCGCCGCCCTCGGCTTCATTCTACTTTTCGGCTCCCGGCCGATTGCGCCGCCCTCGGCTTTATTCTAACTTTTGGCTCCCTGCCGCTTAAACCTCTCTCGGCTCCATTCTACTTTTCGGCTCCTAGCCTCCTGCGCGGAGTTCGACTCCTCTTACCTTCCGACTTGCTGCATTTCTTCGCCACTCTTGGCTCTCTGTGCTACCTGGCGCTTTGTCTTCCGGAACCTTTCTCCGCTCTCCTTCCTATCTGGCGTTTGTCAACCTACCTTTTCCATTTCCTTATCCATTCCTTTATTTTTCTGTCATTCTGTAGTCCTTTTCTTTTTTCTTCTTCTCTACCTTTTTGTAGTTTGGATTTCACAATAGGGTACAGTTCCAGTGGAGATTCCTTTCCTGCATTTGTCTTCTTGCCATTGGACTCCAATTCTTCCTGGATACACCCACAGCTAATCTTCGTTCCTCCACGTGGACGTTTGAAACACCTTTCCATTGGACTTCCATCTCGCCATCTGATTCTGGGTTTTCTTCCCCACAAGGGTTTCCCAGGGGGTAGCCCCCTGGTTGCACAGAGCACAGTTGTATGGTCTCTGGACTTCCGGGGGGACGTCTCTTACCTCTCCAAGACTACCGCTGAACCCGAAGAACCGTGAGTACCATCATCAGTGAAAGAAAGTATTGTGGTGTTTGTAAGAGGCGCTGCCATAGAATCAAAGGAGAACAATCCTAACAAACTGAAGTCACAAAACAATGGCAGTGCACCCCCGTCCCCTAACATAATATCACACATAACCAGTTGCACTTGAAAAGGGGAAAACTGTTGCAGCACAGTGCGGACCCCAATTCTGCCACCTTTTCTTAACTCCTAGAAACATGCGTCGCGGCTGCAGTAAAATGCGGGTAAATGTGATTCGACTAGGAGTCCAGACGCAACTCCTTCTCTCCGGCTCAACAAAGTATTAAATCGCAGTCGCAATAGTTCATAATATGTGCAATGACATTTCACCATAAGAGCGCTGGGGGCGCGCTCCACTGAAGTGCCTCGAGAATGATGGATTATCCAACAAGTTTTGGAGAAGATCCTCAACCGCCATTTCCATGTTCCCGCATAGTGCCTCGTCCGGGACCCCTATTATACGAATATTGTTTCTGCGACACCTGGACTCTCCAGGTCATTACACTACACCTTCATCAGTTTCATGTCTTTTGATAAAGTATCAACAGTGGATTGTAAAACAGAGACATCTTCAGTCTGCTGATCTGCACAGAGCAATGGGCAAATGTGGGCCTCAACAGATCAAAGACACAGTGGTGTTCAAATAGCCTCATTGCTGCACCTGGAGCAGTCTTACCAGCTGCCTCAACAGTTCCAGGGCTAGAGGTCCCACCCCGGTGCAGCGCTTCAGATGTCAGCATGCAGCCACACCCCCGCTGCACGACACAATCCCACAGCCAAACACCCGCTCTGGGCATGGGAGGGTGACAAGACCCTGCCCCACATACCTTGCTGCCCTCACTCCACGGGCACACAAGGACGATAGAGTGGCAAGAGTCAGACACAGCAGAGCAGCCACTATGCTTCATAGGAGACGTCCGCAGCACGTCACCCACTCCTTGCCGCTGCAGTTAAGCAAGCAGGCCGCACCAGTAACCAGCTGTTACGGAGTAATGCGTGTGTTTGTACGCATGGGCGGGCCTCGTTCTGGCTCGCGCATGCACGGTTAATAAAGGGGAAGCCCGTGCGACGCATTAGCCGCCGGGATCCCGAAGCAGTAAGACGTGTCCGTGTGAATTCTTCCAGGTACCGTTCATATGCTGTTGAGAGGCCCTAAGGCTCACCCAGAGATTAACACCAGCCACAGGCCACCTCACAAGTTTAATGCCAACACAGATCGCAATAGAAAGCGGATACCCGCACTCCAGCCGAATTCAGCCACAGAGCAGTTGCCAGTAGGGCTCAGTCAGATCATAAGATCCAGTAATCTACAACAGAGAGATCCTGCACTGCAGAGCTCAGGTGGATTCCGCCATGGTGCTCCACTGCTCAACAGTGCCCCCCATACATTCAGTCTTGAACAGTAGCCTGGAGAGGAAGCGAATGGATCTATGCCATTACTGTGCCTCGGAAATACCAAATGCAAATTTTCTTTTCTTTTCACACAATTATATGCGGGGGGAGACCCCACTGGAGCTACCCACCCACAGTACTCCACTTACCTAATATATTACCCTAACCCACATATAATTGGTGTGAAATTCACATTTAAAACTTCTCATTTGGGATTTTCCGATGTATAGTAATGGGGCGATACCCTTTGCTTAAGGCGGGGTGATTCAGTCAAATTTCAATAGACCCGTAATAAGACATGCTGCAGTGTGCTTGGCTGCTTTTAGGGGCACCAAGTGAGCCGCTGGGAGCCCAGTCAGGAGTGCCTGGTGTCTGCCGGAGAGGTAGGACCAAACCAATTCAGGACTGTGCCAGAGAATCATATCTTGTCAGCAAGGACGGAGAGGAGGATGAAGTGCTCAATCGTGTGGAATGTAGCAAAGAGGATGAGGAGGCACAAGTCAACCTCATCTGTGATTTGGAGGGAATCGGCCACCACCTGGATGGTGGCTGTCTTGATGCTACACTTGGGGCAGAGCCTTGGCTAATAATCATTTAGGAGGTGAATTTGTTCAATTCTGGTTAGTAGCTGTTTAGAGACTTTTTTGGCCAATAAATGGGAGGTTCATAAGTGACCGGTCGTTGGCCAGGTTGTCTGGGTCTGGGGTTGGTTTTTCAAAAAATGTTATACGAGACAAGTCTTGAGGCTGTCCAGGAACGATCTTTCAGTGAGGGAGGCATTAACAATACCAATACGTTGGAGCGCTGGGCCCATCAATTGTTTTGATCAAGGCAATGATGATATCCTCAGAGTAGGAAGCAAGTTTGAGGGAGGCAATAGTTTTTAAGCAATTCAGTTACTAGAGGGGCAGTGTGCGTGTTAGGGTGCAGGGGGGCTCTAATGAGGTTGATTTTATTATAACTCAGATGTCTATTTTATCAATTGTTGTTGATTCCATCACATTTTTGCCTGAGTTGCTGGTACCTCCGTGTCCGGTGAGGGAAAAGTACAATCCTTTATTACTTCAAAGAGGGCTTTGCATCTGTTAGAGGCTGCCGTAATGATGGGGGTGGAGTAGTGAGCAGCTTTGGCCTTGGTAATCAGAAACGTACGGTTGAGGCAGAGAGATTTGAGGTTGGTGAGATCTCCAGGGTTGTTTTTTGCAACACCATTTCTCTAAGGCTCCAAGGGCTTTATGGAGGCAAGGGGCGGATGGTTTGGTCTTAATAAAGCTGTTTTTTAGTGGGGCATGAGTGTCCACCAGTTTCATAGCCGAGTTGCTGAATAGTTATGGGTGAACCGAGGCTTTCCCTGTAGTGGGGAAGTCTGCAACTTTTGCTTCTAATTAATTGACCAGGAAGGTTTTTAATGATCAGCACTGAATAAGGGGAGGGAGTTGAAGGGGTTTAACCTGAACTATCTTTTTGGGCAATAGTTGAATGGGTGACCGATGTGGGGTGGCAGCATGGTCAGATCAGTCGAGTGGGATAGGGTCTGCGCAGATGATAAGGAAGAATGATGTAAAAACATTCAACAGTGTGGGCTTTGCTGTGCGCAGGAAAGCACCATTTGCTTAAGGCCCATGGATCCAGTCAGTGAGAAAAGCACAATGTGAGTGCGGTTGTTGGCTTGATACTTGGGGACGTTAAAATCTCAGAAAAATACATTATCTATAATAATTCTCTTTGCAAAGCCCAGTGACATTGGCCATTTAAAAAATGTTTTTAAAAAAGGCATTTGTGTTTTTGTGTTGAACTTGCAAGCGTATCAATCATTTCCCTTGAATGTAAATGTATCTACTGCGGTGTGCAGGCAGTGGGTTTGGGTCTACTCAATGATACTACGCTACCAGTGAGTTTCTCCCTTCAGCATATGGCATTGGACCCGGCTTGCACGTGTAGACTGGGAGTTAGTCTACACTCTCCATTGTGAAGAGGAAGTGCTTTTCTATAAAGACACATGCCGGGCACGGAGCGCGTGCAGTGTGTTTGGTGTACGTTGGAGGTGTGGAGGGAGCGCTCTGCTATGCTCAAAAAACGCTGCCTGCTTGGGTGAGTAATCCTTGACCCAGCTGAACCGCATTTTGCTTCAGTTTGCAATTTTGATTCACGGCACTCCTATGTACAGTACTAGTGAAAAATGATGGCATATTCCTTACGTTCAGGAATGCCTTGCCAGAGAGATTGATTCCTTAAGATCCTGACTTGTTGGTAAAAAGAAAGTTGATGGGGAATGTCTTGGCCTACAAATATAATCAGAAGGAACTGCTAAATGTACAGTTGCCAACTTACTTTTGCTGAAATAGTTACAGGCAAAAAGAATGAGGAAGGAATACCTCAATCCTCACTCCAGTAAAAAGACAGACCAATAGTTAATTGATCTTGTGCACTGAACAAATGTTGCCCAAACCCTCTCCAAAGCTTTGTGCCCTTTGGACCATTTAAACCTGGAAGATTTTGAAAATATCCCCACAACCACCATATTGCTGATGTTTCCATGCTAGGGACTACTGTTTCCCACAAGTTAGCCAAGCAGTTTCTACTCTCTCTGGCTCCAGAGAGGGCAGAGTCTACAGTATAGGATAAGCAAGAACATTTTTGCCTATATAGAACCCCTGTGCTAGTAGGGGAATCAACTCCCAAGTTCGGAAATAAGGCTAGACTTTAATCACCAGGCCCGATCTAGCAGTCACTACACTTTTCTTTGCCACCTGTAACTCGGGAGAGACGGTGTATTCGAGGTACAGAGCAATGTACAAGCTACTTTGTCCCCAGTCGAGGAGATAATATAAAATTCAAGACTCTTTGCATCATCCACATGGGGCCTGGGACCACGCTATCACCAACTTTCACTCCCTAAATACTCCCCAGCTAGAGCCCTATCACCAACTTTCACTCCCTAAATACTCCCCTGCTAGAGCCCTATCACCAACTTTCACTCCCTAAATACTCCTCTGCTAGAGCCCTATCACCAACTTTCACTCCCTAAATACTCCCCTGCTAGAGCCCTATAACCAACCTTCACTCCCTAAATACTCCCCTGCTAGAGCCCTATCACCAACTTTCACTCCCTAAATACTCCTCTGCTAGAGCCCTATCACCAACTTTCACTCCCTAAATACTCCCCAGCTAGAGCCCTATCACCAACTTTCACTCCCCAAATACTCCCCTGCTAGAGCCCTACGCTCCTCCAACTCTTTGGCTGCCAAACGGTTCTCCAAGCAGAGAGTGGGGGGGCAAGTCTCTCTCCTCAGATGGTGCCTTTCTTTGGAACAGCCTCCCTGCCCATCTCAGACTGAGCCGGACCTCCGTAAGTTCTGGCAACTGCCCAAAACGATGCTTTTCTCTACTTATTTCCTTTCGCTGTTAATTCACTCCACTGCCACTGAGACTGGCGGCCCGTTGCTCCTGTATCTCAAAGGATTATCGCCATTTTCTTCCCAGTCGATAACAGCACTCCCTGCCCCCACTCCACTGCCCTCGAGGGCCTGTGCTTGACGGCTCTGCATCCTACACTAGGACTTAGCCTGAGGTCCCTCCCAGGCACTCCACCAGCATGTTTTCACTCCTATGCCCCCCCCTTCAATCACCTCCCCTACATTTCCCATCACTGCACGTGCATGTCTGAAAGCCACAAGGCCTAGTAGGACCACGACTGTATATTTACTGTTTTGCCAATGCTATTCTTTCCCCTGTTACCTCCCCATTTAGCCTTGTGACACTTTGAAACACAATTCCGATGTATAAGCGCCTAACAAATGCTGAATAAAATAGATGCTTGCTCGTTTCCGATTCTCTCCCAGTTACTCTCCTCAATGGGTGGGGGCCATGAATTGGTGCAGCATGAGATTCAGGATGTTGACAAACTTTAAAAGAATTGCTGGTAGGAATGTCCATCTTGGAGGGTTTATTTTGTCCGTTAACAGATCAAATAAACCATCTAGGTATGTTGACTCGACTCAGGACCGTTATATAGATTGGTTGGGAGGGGGTTATCCTCACTCGCGAAGAGAAGCATGGCCCACTGATCGGGCCAAACCTTTACGTGGTGGAAATGTTTCAATTAAGGATATTCAATCCGAAGAGTTGCACCAAAAAGCTAAAAGGGCCTCCTCTATGGCAATGCATGTGTCCGAAATGGATTTTGGAAAACAAAAAAAAGAACAGGGCTATTGGAGGACAGAGGCCCTGCTCCTGATAAAGGGGAGGCTGTTGCCCAGCAAGTTAGTAATGCTTTATTAGGCATTAGATCTACTACTGATGAAGTTATTCCAATGCAGGAAAAAAATATCAAAGAACCAGAAAAATGCATCAAAAAGATCCTCAAAGGGCTCTCATAATTTTTGCATCAACTCAAATGACACTCCCCTGCAGATCCAGGGCTTGTAGAAGAGGAGTTGCGTCTTAAGGAGAATGATACTGTTATGGCTGCTGTTCCTCCCCCCCAATCAACATATGATGATGTGGTGGCTAAAGAGGAAGAAACACCAGAAGTCAACAGTAGAATAAGGAAGCCTATGAAAAAGTGTCTAAAGGTTAAAACTCATTCACTGACAGTGGGAAAGGGAGCCATTATTAAATGTTTAAAGCCTGTAAGTACTGTGAATGAGTCTCTGGATTTGAGTATTCTCACTCTCCACTGACTCAGAGGCTGTTCTGGATAGAACAGGTGGATCCCATGACACGGGCCTCAGTAATGATTTTGATGATGGGAATCCTGACTATTCAGCCTAGGCACATAAAAGTACCCCTAAAATCCTCCGCCCGTGAATTTGTTCCTAAAAATCCTGATGATGGTGGGACTGTTGACAGAAGTCCAGTTCGAGCGCAAGGTACATTTACAGCAAAAGGTCTTTGTATGGTTGAGAGAAAGGTTGCCTTCTCCAACGATGGGCTGACTCCTACGGATGTGTCTAAGAAAGAGTTGGAGAAAGTGTTTCCAGTATTTCTATCATTGAAAGAGCACAGGAAAAAGGTGCACAAGAAATCTGGGACTGAAAAGACACAAATGGAAAGAAATAACAGAAACCCCATTTAACCTTCCAAAAAAGGGGAGACAACTTGCATTGGATATTGATAACTGCAAGGGTATAAGTGGTGCTCCATGTAGAAATTTATATTTTCTGGAAGAGGAAAGGAAATGTGAAGCTCAAGAATGTCTTCCGTTAGAACGTATGTGTTGGCCCTATTTGAAGAAATTTCTAAACTAGCCTTAGTAAAATCTGGAAATTTATTTCAGGTGCAATTCACTCATGCTGCGAGAGCTGATATGCTGAGGCTTGGCTTTAAGTCTGAAATTATTAGAAATCTCGTTCTGGCTGAAACGCAGGCCTTTAACTATATGGGTTATGATCGGTGCATCTCACAGGAGGGAGTGTCTGCCAACAAAAGTGGAAGTGGAGCCACGCCCCAGGTGGTTAAAGTAAGCTTTGAAGATAACAAAATTGTTTAGATCGATAAATCCAGTTGTCTCTAAAAGATCTGTAAAGTAGGACTGGTCATCCATCTTGAATACTCTACATACAAAAAATGTTGGGGCAGACTGGCAATGTTGAGGAAGAAAACCAAGATATCCTTCTGCAATACACACAACGCAAGACATACCTCTTCTGCTAAGTGGTAGTTCCCTTGCCCTTTAACTAAAACAATAGGGCCTGGTTGCCCTTGTCCTGTCATTTTGTTTGTCCTTTCAAGTCTATGTGAGCGCCGCGATGCCGGTGGGACTTCGGTGCTATTGAAGTAAATGAATAAAATAAAAAATAAATACACAGGGTTTTTCTCACTTGTCTTTTCCTAATCATCTTTGGAGCACTTCTGAAGTTATAGCCCTACAAGAAACTTGGATTTTAGAAAAACCGACACTATACGGTTATACTGTCTGCTATGAATCTGCAAGAAAAGGATTAATGGGGAGACCATTTGGCGGTTTGGTTTGTGCTGTGTGTAATGACTGTAAATTTTAAATGGAAAAACCTCCAGTGGATGAAAAATATATGTATGAATGAGAAGGTAAAACTTGATTTAAATATTTGTTTATTACTAAGTGCTATTTTAACCCAAAGAATGGCAATTTAATGAATTTCCTAGCATTTAGATTTAACATTACAATGTCAGAGTCTTTATGTCTAGCGAATAGGGAAAGGTTGACTTTGATATGGTTTGCCCCTTTTGTACAAGATACTCTGGTGGGCTTAATGCCTCACAAAGAGCTTCTTAGGGTGGATAGAAACAGAGTACATGGGCATATCGTTGACAACAATACCTATAAGGTAACAAACAATTGTAGGAGACAACTGAGGCCAGTTAGGATGATGGGACGTCAAGGTTTCCCACTCTTGAAAAAATTAGAACAAGATCATTCAAATCAGATGAAAGCAAAGAGGCATCTCAAGTATGAGCACGATGCAGAGAGAATGCTTGCCTCTTAAATCGAAAAGTGGGGCCTCCTTCTTCTCACTGATAAAAGAAGAATTTGCAAAGGTCTTTGCAGGCTAATCCAATTGCAGCCAACATCTGGGTTACCTTATTTTCAAAACGTTATGGGGATGTTCTCCTCAGTGTCCCCCAGTCGAATGAGCTTTGGAGTTCAGACTCATTTGATTGGGATTTTCTTGATAATACTTTGGAGGAGGTCTATGCTTCTATCATTACATCTAAAAGTTCAAATGATCGGGACCTCATGGCCTTTCAAATCTCACTCTAAAATCTGACCCAGGTCTACGGTCACTGATACTTTTTGAGATATTCAATAATGTTAAAAAAATAAAAGATAATCCCAAAGTGGAGAGATGCCACAGTGATGCTTATTTATAAGGCAGGCGACAAACTGGATCAAATTTCGTTACTGGATGGTTCATATAAGGTTTTCTCATTATTGGTTTTGAAATATCTACTTAGTGAAACCAAAATTCCTCTGTGGAGTTACATTTAACAGTCTGGCTTTAAGAAGGAGGTGAGTATCTCCCAGGAGGAAGGGAGACAGATATTTGGGGCCTTCCTGGATATAAAAAAAAAAAAAAAAAGACTTTGGACTGTGTAAACCGTGGCCTTGTGTGAACTAAGTTAAAGATCCAAGGGTGTCCTCCTGCCTTGCGAGATATGTTGATGGCTCTACATTCCGAAGTAAGATTGAAAGTGAGTTTGGATGGCATTGGGAATTCCTCAGGCTGGATAAAGCGTTAGAGGGGCCTGTGCCAATGATGCGTTTTGGCCCCCATCCTTTTCGACACCTATATAGTCAACCTGGGGCTGTCACTGCAAGGTGTGAACACTCATCCACCTAAATTAGGAAATGTATTTATTTCCCATCTTCTATATGCAGACCATTTAATCGATTTGATTATAAGCAAATCGGTCTCCAAAGAGCTTTGCTAGCAGTTTATCAATATTTTAGAGGTGTGGGTTTGGAAGTTAGCACAATAAAGTTCAAAATTCTTGTCCTAAATAAAACAAGGAAGAACGAAAGTAAGAAATTCCAATAGTTGAATAATGAGCAGAAATTAGAACAGGTTTAATCATTTAAATACCTTGGAACTCTTATTTGCAGTAATGATACACTTTATAAACACTGACTGAGACTGCAGTTATACCTTCGGTATCACAGTTGAGGCAACTTGACAAGCAATTTGGCCATTTCTCTCTCCTTCCACTACTAAAATGCTATAGACAAAAAGTTATTCTCTTCCCCCCGCCCCCTACCACTCCCCTCCGCCCAAGTAATTCATGGTGCTGAGGTGCATCTTAATGAGGGATTATGGTCCCAATTTGAAAGTAAGATCTGGACAAGGTGCTCTCCCTGCCAGAGGGCACTCCAGTGTCAGCTATACTATATATATACATATACAAGAATACTCAGATATCGTCGCACCAATTCTAACTAAACTCATTAATGTATCCTTTAGGGACTAATTAGTTCCCCAGGATATAAAAAGGGTTACCTTAACCCCCCTGATTAAGAAGCCAAGCCTGGATCCTAAAGACCCCAGCAATCTCAGGCCAATTACCAATTGTAATTTCTTTTTGAAGATCATGGACAAGATAGCCACCTCACAACTTCAAGCCCATGTAGAGTCAGCCGAATCCCTTCACCCTCAACAGTCAGGATTGAGACCAGCACACAATACAGAGATTGCCATGATAGACCTCCAAACGAAAATGCTGAGCATCATGGACAAAGGGAAAACAGGAATCCTTATTCTACTCGATCTCAGCGCAGCTTTCGACTTGCTGGAACACAACCTGCTCAAAACTGGACTGGAAAAAACAGCCAATTGCTCCACAGAAGCAACAGGGTGGATAATGTCATTTCTGAAAAATAGGACCTCACGGGTCTACTGGGGAGATACATTCTTGATAGAAAAATACATTCTCTGTGGTGTACCACAAGGAGCCAGTATGTCCCCGCTATGATTTAACCTGTACCTTAGATTCCTCTGCCATGTATTAGATCACATAAACACCTACTTTACAAACTATGCTGATGATACTCAGCTGGTGATCAAACTCTGCGGGGATGATAAGAAAGACAACAAACAATTGCTCAGGGTCTATTCCATTATTCAACAGTGAATGGACACTAACTGGATGCACCTAAACGGCAAGAAGACGATTTAATGGTCTTCGGATCCCATCAGGCCAGAGCCACCCTCCTGTCAGAATACCGCTCATTCCAGATTGAAAACACCCAAATCATGGTATTGGACAAAGTTAAAACGCTTGGCATGATACTGGAAGCATCTCTGGGGGCCGAGGCTCAGACTCAATACATAAAAAAAATTTACCTATTATCTCAGACTCCTCCCTTAGGCCGTACCTATCTGAGGGCAACTACGCCACCGTACCAAGGGCTACCATACTAGCCCGCCTTGACTACGGCAATGCATTGATGTTAGGGTCAAAGAAGAAAATGTCTCCAAGCCTACCAGATCATACAAAATAACGATGTAAGAATCATAAAGAACAAAACCAAATCGGACCACATCAGTGTCGCTAGAAAAGAGCTTCATTGGCTCAAAGTTGAAAACAGAATTCAGTTCAAGGCCCTTACCCTAGCCCACAGATGCATCTATGGGGAAAGCACCTGAATATCTAAAAACTAAAATACTTCCATACACACCTAATCGCATGCTAAGATAGTCAGACCAAAGCATGATTACAGTGGCCACCCACAAGCGTAAAGTGGGCCTGGGAAAATCTTTCCCCATCCTGACCGCAGGGATATGGATTAACCTTCTCACCATCATAAGAAAGGAAGTTAATTATCTTCGTTTCCGCAAACGAGTGAACACTCATATTTTCTACTAACCTCTTCACCAGCGATACGTCAGTAAGCCCTCTGCACATGTCTCGTAAATTGTTTTTTGTTTGTCTCCAGTGTCCATGTCTCTGCGCCCCAAAACTCGCGTGTTACTGGCGCAATAGAAATAAATAATAATAAAAAATAATATTGGGTACTACCTCGATCCAGGCGATGATCAATTGGAGAAGTATGCACCTATACAAAAGCCTATTGATTCCACCGGCTGGCTCTTTGTAGAGTTACATGTATTCATTCTAGGTTCTTGTAAATCCCTTTAGCTATGAACAGAAAACTGTATTAAGATCAAGGCGTGTGAAGGTATAACAGGAAATGCTCTCACAGACCAAATGCTGATCAGAAGTGCCTCTTTGAAGTGAATTAGACAGAGAATAGGATTATGTTATCCACACAGAGTCTCAGAACATTTCACCTATGATATAAGACCAGTGGGCTCTATGAATGCAATACTCCAAAAATCCCCCTCCAAAAATATGCAAGCTCGACTTTATATGAAGTTGAATTTGTTTGCAAGATTTGAAGTGAGGGAGAGCAAGGATGTTTTCCTCATTCTGAGAGACTGTGTCAATTCTGTTTCAATGAAGTAGAAACCTTCTATCATCTGGTAAGTGTGTGCCCTCAACCTTCTAGTATACGTGATAACATACTGGGCAAATATTTGTGCCCTACAAGGCTCAAAGTGACTTGACAGAATCTGGCACACTCTTACTTGGAGACCTGCCAATCTCCATGATTGCAGCCATGAGAATTTTTAGATTTGATTTTCCCAGACCAATTGAGTTCTTTTATTAAACCAAACGAAAATATGATGATTTCTATTTAAGAGGAGTATAGCTCCAATTTTATAAAGAACATTCCTAGGTATTGATCTCTGTTCTTTTCTTCTTTTTAAGCTGTGACCCTTTGGACATATCTCTGATGAAATATTGTGATTAATTATTTTTATTTGTTATGATGATGAATTTTAATGCGATTCTTAAACGGAGAGTGTAGTGTATGATAATGTTATTTTCTTTGGTAGCTACATTTTTAATTGTGCTTTCTTTTATTTTGTCTTGTGTGAAAAGTTTAAATCTGTAAACTAGAACACAACAATAAAATAAAAATGTATTTTTCTAAGCTGATGATTTGGAGTCTAATTATTTCATTAGCTCGCCAGAGGTTAATGGAGAGGGGGTTTTCACTATGCCTGCCCCTGCTTTCAGATGGGGTCTTGGGTCATGTACCTCCTCCAGGCCCAATATCCTCTAGAGTGTGGGGTGGAGGAGAATCACCCAGCCTATTCAACCTCTGTTCTGACAGTCTTAAAAGGTAATTAGGAGACGGTCACACAGTCAAGAGGTGGTGGTAAATCTTTAGGAGGAAGTGATCTCAGATGCTCGGGGGACAGGAGGAGATAATATTAGGAGAGTGTACCATCAGGAAGAGAATGGAATCCCTTGAATGAGATAAAGCCAAAGGAGATGGGCTTGGCCTAGTAACAGCACACAGAGAAAGCAGAACAGACCAGGTGTTTTCAGCCACCGCAGAGCCTGGTGTAACCTTCCAAGCAACCTGGGGGTCCCAAATGTGGCTACGCCTACCCAAAGGCTGGTGTTCTATGTTCATTCATCCCTGTATTTTTTTTTTCACAGAGTTTTTAGCCAATTTTTTCATCGAACAAACTCATCGAATTTCTCTTTTTTATTTGGGGGTTTATCCCCTAAATTCCCCCTTCCCTTTTATTTATTCTCTATCCTACCACCACCCCTTCCCCCCCATATTATTCAATATGTTTTTTTTGCCCAAAAATCTTTGACAAAGACAAAAAGCTGATGAATGAACATTGTACCAGGCCTTGACCTTGCTGCGCTGCAAAACACAAATACCCAGGGACCTTAAGCCAGTGTGCAATGCATGGTCTTTCGAAGTGCGATTTCGTCAGGAACTTTGGTTGACCCCTGCTGGACCTCCAGACACACAATTTGAATCCCTCAAGTCCCCTCTCCAGAGTGCAGGACCGAGAGCGTGAAGAGAATCCAACCAGGGATATTCGTCCTTCACCTGGTCCCTGTAAAAAAAAGGCACCATATCCACAGAGCTGCGAGAATCTGAGAAGAATCCTTTGTTCGAATCCTCCCAGTCAATGACTGCCACCAGTTTTCCTTCAGTGTCCATTTCTTTAGTCTCCACACCAAGAACCGGATCCTGTGCCACTGATCCTGATGGCATTCCTCAAAAGCACTTCTTTTCACCTAAGGTACTGTGTTAGCTTGCGTAACACTTACCTTAAGTCTGGTGTGCATCCTATGAGGCTGAGTGAGCGTTTCCTGCGGTTGGGAGTTGGTTCATACCATTCGCCCAGGCCTAATGCTGGAACACATTATATAGCATCTTCTGTCAAGGCCCTAACCTCTTTTCAACTTATTCTAAAGTGATACTTCCTTGTCTGAAGAGATATCCTCTGGAACTCTGACTTTCCTGCAACGGAACCCTATGCTGGCTCGTAGGGTCCCTCTCCTGCTTCTGAGAAAACACATACTATAGACTAGGGAAGGACTTTAAAAGACAAGGCTTCAGTCTTGAAAACTATAACAAGTGTAAAAATACTTGCTAAAGATGTTAGTGTGGTAACTGTATCTCTGTAATAGAAGTTACAAAGTGTCATTAAGTTTATACTGACCTTTGAGTGGCATACTGCCACTCTAAAAAGTATATAAACACTTTGAACGGCATTTCTCCCCTTCTGAAAAGTAATGTCTTCATACTGTTTAATAATTTCACTTTAATAAAGTGAATGAGTGTAAAAGCTTACCAATAGGGTTTGCCTACCTTGAATAACAGATTGTCATTATTAAAGTGTATCATTGGGTTTTGCGGTCCATGATCTGCCTAGGGCATTCCTAAAACAGTCTTGGAGGTAATTCTTGCCTTTGAGTTGCTTTTAGCCCCTCTACAAAGTAGGAGTCCTTACTTACCTGTGAATTGCTGAATGCCATTATGAAAAATAATAGGTTCCTTACTTACCATGAAGTACATTGGGTTATGCTTTCCTAAACTGATGTAGAGCATTTCTAAAATAGTCATAAAGTTGTTACTTACCTTAGAAACTGTATTATACATGTCTGAAAAATATACTAGATATGACTATTAGATAGCAGATAATTATGTACCAATAGGTTTATTACTTACCTAGAAAATACATTGCGTCGTTCTTAAACTGTAATTGGGTTTTGCTTTCCCCGGATTGCTTAGTGAAAGGTTGGGTGTTCATACGCATCATTGAGTAGCTTAAGGCCCCTCCAGAATGTAAACATGTTACTTTATTAGCTCTGAAATGTTTTCTTAAAAGTAATACTGGTGGTGTAACTGTATCCATTCAGGAAAGAAGAAAGGTACACATGTTGCAAGATCGACTCTTAATAGGGTTGGCTTATTAAATGATTCTTTAATTGAATAACACTGTATTATATGACCAATAGGGCCTACTACCCTTGGATTACTTATTGTAATCTAAAAGTAACTAACCATTTCTTATTCCCCAAGAATAGTATATTATTATCCTCAATCTAAAACCATTAGTTTTGACTCACCTTCACTTGCTCAATGCTCCTCTAAATAAGGTTATAACCTGGTTTGTACACCATATGGATTGTTGGTTTTTATACATGCGTGTGTAACAGATGTGAATAGTACTTCCAAGATTCATCTTGTCCCACTGTATTCAAAATAAACAATTTTCTTTACACTACTTAGTGTAGCAGTGTTTCTTTGAACCATATGTATGCTACAATGTCTTTGTACTGATTTACAGCCCTCGCTCCCTACTAAGAAGAACCTTTTTTACTTTTTTGCCCATGTTTCATCACAGTAGATTCTAATGAATATTTTGCATTCAATTATCCTCCCCTCCTCCTTTTAATCCTCCGCAATAACCAATACAACTAGAACAATAACATTCACAGCTTGTACTTCACAAGCTTCTTGTTCATCATCTTACTCTGGCCAAACTCGTCCTACTTCGCAGTGGTCTGTTCCTCACTCCTGATCCATCCTTCCCACTATCTTGCCACTCCTCAATGAGAATTCAGGGAGGTTTATCGTCTGGGGAGCTAAACAATGTATGCACTAAGGCATTCCAGGTCGCTGCATTCTTAAAGGTTTCCCCCTTCCCAATTTGTATAGCTTCATACCACACCCTAGATTCAGCCATGGAGCAATGTCTCAGATCTCCCCACCAACTATGCATGGGCCCTCCTGTGATTTCCACACCTTTGCAATCCTTTCCCCCCCCCCACCACCCATGCAAGGTCTATCAGTCTGTGTTCAGATCTAGCACTCTTGGGGCACGTAAACATTCCCAGCAGACAAGCTTCCAGGGTCCTTGTGCATTTTGTTAACCCTCCTTTTTTAAACCATGTCCAGAACATATGCATCATGTCCGCGCCACCCTTCATACACCTTGGTCATTTCTTCCCCCCCAAAATTGTGATATAAGATGTGGCGTCATATAGGCCCTATGAAACAGAGCTGATTGAGCTTTAACCTTGCATTCCTTGAGACCTTTTTGGAAACATCAATACCCGAGCCCATTCCTGTTCCGTGAACTCTACCTATATCTAACTCCTATTTTCTCCTTCATGTGGGGTTTTCTTTGTATCAGGGGCTGCTGGAGGCAGTATCCAATCTGGACACACCATGCCCTCCCTTAGAAACAACATATAGAAGCCCAAGTACACTGTCCTCCTCCAGGGGAGACAGGAAACCCTGCCATCTCTTCACCTCATGTATTATTCTAGAGTATGCTAGGAACTGTCCCCTACCCACCCCGTACTCTTCTACAATCGCTTGGAACTTCAGGAGCCCTTTTAATGAGAAGAGATCTCCCACCATCTCTAATCCTCTGCTTTCCCATTGTGACCTGCTCTTTGCCAAGTCTTCTGTATTTCTACCATATACCGCTGCCAGGGGAACATGGGGAGAATAGGGTTCTCTCAACTTTAATAGCGCATTGGTCCTAGTCAGTCCAAATTCTCCTGCCTAACTGTACGAGGGGGTCTTCAATTCTGCCTCCCTCCAGCCATAGCACCTCTTGCAGAAAATATCAGGTCAACTTTGCACTTAGAAGTGTGTGCTCGAACGTCTCCATGTCCACTAACCACTGGGCACATACTTTAGCTGTCCAGCCAGATAATATAGTTCAAAATGGGGAAGTCGCCCCCAACCAGCTTCGTAATCCCTGTTTAGTGTGTCTAGGAGCATCCGGCACCTCTTCAATCCCCATATAAAACCTAATATTACCTATTCAACTCCCTAAAGAATGACCTTGGTATAAGATATGCAATGTTCATGAAGTGATAAAGCAAACAGGGAAATGTCACCATTTTCAGGAGTGCAATTCTCCCAGAACTTGATCTAATTTGCTAACCCATTTTTTGCCTCCAGCGTATTTTCTTGATGTGTCATCTTTGTATCAGGAGATATATCGACTCCCAGGTATCTGAACATCTTTACTTTCCACCATAGCCCAAGGTTTGGAAGTCATGATTCTACCACTCCCAACCTTCCCGCTTACAAACATACAGGATTCTGCCCTAAAGATTGCTATCCCGACAGCTTTGCGAAATTATCGAGTACCTTCAGGTAGGACGCCAGGTTATGTTCTGGGCTACGCATGCATAACAACATGTCATCTGCATATAGCGAGACCACATGATATACCCAGTTCACTAGGAGACACATGTCCCTAAACCTCTTCCTCAGAAAACACTGCCAGTGGCTCTAGTGCCAAGACATAACATGGGGGACAGCGGGCATCCCCGTTTGGTACATCTTCTAAGTGAGAACTGCTGCAACACATTTACCTGTCCGTACACTCGCTATCTGTTTAGAGTAAAGCATTCTAATCCACCTCATAAACCTCTTCCTCATTCCAAAGGTTTCTAGGGAGGCAAACAACCACTCCCATCTAACTGAATCGAATGTCTTAATTGCGTTCAATGCCACCACTGCACACCCCTCCGACCACAACTGTGTTCTATCTATTATAGCATGCAACCTCCTTAAATTCTCAGATGTCGCTCTCCATGGACATGGAACATTTCCCGTCTGATCCTGGTGGATCAACGTCCCAATCACCTTCTTTAATCTACCTGCCAGAACCGGTGTGAGGATCTTGTGATCACCGATTGATCAAAGATATTGGCTGGTACGATTCACAATATCTCGCCTCCTTCCCTGACTTCAGGATTGGGATGAGGATATATTCTTCCATACTACTGGGTAGTCTACCTGTCTCATACTCCTCCTCACTGGTCTGCAGCATCCTCAGGGCCCTCATCTATGAATATTTTATCAAATTCATCCAATAGGCCATCTCCCCCTGCTGTCCTACCAGTAGGCAGGGGAGCAATCACTGCCCACACCTATTTTATCATGAGTTGTGCCTCCAGTTCCTCCACCCGTTCTACACTCAGGGTGGACAGGCGTATATCCAACAGTGTTTCCACAATCTCCCTCTCTGCTTCACTGTATAAAATTCCTGATAAAATCGCCTGATGGCTTCATCCATTTCCCTCTGTGACCTCCATAATTCTCCACACTCATCCTCTATTTCAGAGATCCCCACATGGCTATCCACACCCCTACACAGCCACGCTAATAATCTGCTTGACCCCTTGCCAGTGTAGCTCCTCTGAGTATCATGCAAAACTAGATCTTCCCAATTTCCCCCATTGTTCTAGACAGTCCTGCCTAAGCTTAATAATTGTACTCTCGGTCTTCTCGCCCCTTGGGTGTGCCCTCTCCTCAGTTTTGATTTTCTCTTCAGTGTCCACCAGACTCCGTTCCAGCTCTCTCTTGATCCCTCCAGCCTTTGCTATGGCAACACCCCCGGATCACTACTTTAAGGGCTCCCTACAAGGTTCCCCTACACTTTACACTTCCCTCATTAATACTAAAGTATTCTTCAATTTGTTGCGCCATTCCCTTCCGGAAGGGCCCTTCTCACAATGTCTCAGCTCGCAGCCTCCACATGGGTATCGGGCTGGCTTTTTGCTTAAATCCCATTCTATGGTCAGGGGGGAATGGTCTGATAATGACCTACCTTTAAACAAAGCACCCACAAATTCCCCCAGCTGGACTAACCCTGTAAAGAAGTAGTCAATGCGCATTTAAACACTATGCACACATGAATAGAACTCCCTCTGAGGTCCCATTAACCATCGCCAGATTTCCTGCAGTTCCAGCTCCTCTAATTAGTGTCTTCTGGATCCCCGTGGGCTGGGACAGAGCCACATGCCTACCATCTGATCTATCCAGCTCAGGATTCAGAGTACAATTTTGTTATTTATTTTTTGTTATTGTTGTTTTGATCGGGGAAAAAAACCCAACCTTTCAACATAAATATACATTTTAAAATATTTCAAGAGAATGAAATGTATCTATACATTCACATATACACTCATATAAAACAATTAAAATCCATAATCTACAATCAATCTTATTACATAATTCAAAATTATTAGCATCATGCCTGATATTCAAGCAATTTAAAAATGTTACAATTGCATATCTCATACGCTTTGTATTCCCAGTATATAATGCTAGCCACAATTGGTCAGACGTGAGCACAACATCTTTGTTAAACAACAGTTTAAAATAAAAGATTCGAAGTGGTAACAAATCAGCACACTCTACCACCAGATATTTCATTGTTTCCATCACTTGTTTACAAAATCAGCCTATCATGCCATGTACAGATATCTTCTTCCATTTGTACATTATTTCTCTTGTCGGCCATATATTCAATCTAAACCTCATGAAATCTGCACAAAGACTAGGATTAGGAGATCTTTGCAGATATTTTTCAACCTGTCCTCGTGTTTTGAGGGCAAATGGATTCTGATTGAATTTCCATACAAGCAGTTCTTGTCTTAATCCAATCGGATCTCCACAGTTTAGACTTGGCTTTATTCAGATTCTCGATTAATAATGTTTGTGTTGTATCTGCTCCAATCATAATTTTTCTAGCAAAATTACACCAAGTTCTTGCAAAGTTATCTTCAGCTGTTAATAAATGTTTGGATATGATCATGAGTAAACCATTACTATTTTCTCTCATTATGCATTTTCCATACAATTGGCAGACTTTCCATTTGTAAACCGCATAAAATGAAATTAACCCCAATTCATGCCTATGAACAGGCATAGATTCTGATGATGGTAGCATTAGTGATTTTTTCCAATAGGCGTTTTCATACTTAGACCTATAAGCATAGGTTTGACACCTTTTTGTTTCAGACCCATACAGAATGGTAGGAATATACTTTTGTTTATAATACATAATCAAAGGATTAATGGTGAATTTGCAATATTTTGCTCGGATGATTCTCATTTGTGATAAAGCCGTATTCTGCTTTATCTGAAGATGATCTTCATATGGCTTATCAGACATATGGTTATTCACACAAATACCTATATAAACATACAATTGTACCACTGGAGATCAGTATTCTGCAACTGCCAATGACAGAGTTTCTGCCCCTTTGTTACACCAAATTACATAACTCGGGTCTTCTTAATGTTAATACGAATGCAATTTTTACTGCCATAGTTTCCAGAGCATTCAACATGGTGCGTAATCCAGCAGGTGTTTTGGATATGAGCACAATATCATCACCATAAAGAAGCCAATTTATTACTGTCCCATGTAACTTAGGTGGATCAGTGATCATGCCTCTGAAACTAGACCCAATGTCTAAGATAAAAAAGATGAAAAGGGCGGAGGCCAACAAGCATCCCTGCTTTAGGCCTCGGGTGGTTTCTATTGGCTCCGACAATAGTCCATCATTACTTAGACGTAGCTGGATGGATGTATTGGAATGCAAGTTTATAATCCATTTCAGAATATACCAGGGACATGCTAGATCCATTAATTTCCTATACATAAGTTCTCTTGGAACAAGGTCAAAAGCTGACCTAAAGTCGACAAACGCTGTATATATGGGCTGCTTGCACCATTTCCCTTGTTGAATAATGGCATTCAATGTTATTAGGTTGATGGCTGTACATAAACCTGGTAAGAACCCCAGAAATGGATCTCTGTGATTCAATTTATCTAACCACTTGTTATATTCTCCCAGAATCATTCGGGCAAACATTTTCCCCAGACAATCCAGAGGTGCAATAGGTCTATAAGAAATTGGATTTGCACAATCTCCTTTCTTAAATATTGGAAGAATTATAGAGGTTTTCCAGGATGGAGGAATATTCCCAGTCGACATAATGTTCTTAAATATTAGATGTAATAGGTCAACCCAAAGGTCTATGTTCTGTTTTAACATTGAATTATGGAGCCCATCCGGGCCAGATACCCGGGAGGTACTCAGCTTAGATATATAAACATGAATGTCATTCAAATCAAATTTCACAAAATGATTTACAGCTATTCTGTTCCAGTCTAAGCATACATCCGGAACCGGTGTATGATACACATTGTCAAAAAAAGTTCTCCATCACTGTTCCGGAATGGGATTAATTTGCATAATGGTCTGGTTTTTGTGGCAGCTATTATTAAGAAGCGCCCATATTCCTCCAGACGATTTCATGATGATGTGTTTCATCATGATTTCACCATTGTGTTGATATTGCATAGCACGTCTGCCTCTGTGCCATCTTTTGTAGGCATTTTTTTATTGCTTAATCTGTTCAAGATTAACCACTAGGGAATCCTTGGAAACATTGGACAGCATCTTTATATGTTTCCTTAATTCACTCTTTTTATATTTTACCTCTGGATCAAGGCGTGGAGATGGCTTTGATGGCCCCGTTGAGTAGTCACCCCCCTGGTGTAATTAATTGCATAGCATGAACATAACATGAACGATCATTGGCACTAGAAACACAATATAAGTCACTCAGCATTTGTCTATATCGAACTACTTTCAACCTAGACCATTTTATGCGATTACCGGCATTGTTGACCAATAAATTGGACATATTATAATTAATGGCCTTTAACTGTTCCATAGGCCAGTCACACGTAATACATAGTTGGCTATGGTAGCTCATTATTGTTGGCTTTACAGTGAAAGATGTTATATTACTCAAGAATTGATTATTAACATAGATCTAGTCCAGTGTCACATGATAGCCATCATTGTGCCATGTAGCCTGTGGGGGAACATCTCCTTGTATAGAACCATTCAACATGACATAATTTCTATTGGCCATTAGCGTAGACCAACAATATTCATCCATCGTATAAAATGAAGTTTCCTTAGACAATAGATGAAGATTTGTGTCACTCATGATGAATGTATTGGTAATAGATTCATCCGAAAAGATCTGATCAAGAATAGTATTAAATTGATCAAAAAACTCCTCAGAGGAGAGATGTTTCTTGCCCCAATAAATGTTAACAATGGCACTATGACTTATCCCACACTGGATTATTACAATTTGAAAGCAAGGAGATAGTGATTTGTGCCATTTAATTTCAAAATGTTTATCTTTTCAAAAAGCCATCAATAAGCCCATCATTGGCCGACCCATCAAGGGTTCAATTGCGGGTACCACATAGATGTCATAAAGATCCCAAAAAGGCATTATACAAAGCCAAGTCACCTGGAATACTATAATATCATATTGAAGGAGGTCCTCACTTTTGGTGTTGATAAAATGTTTATGTCCTCTAGTATAGGCTAATTGAGTCAAATGTCTGGGGTTGTTATGATCTTTCATTATGATTTCGATTCAACAATGCATTTTGAGCACTCGTTAAAGAGCTCGGATGAGAGACTGTCTTATCACCATATATTCTTGCTTTTGGGAGATCAGATTATTTATTTATTTGATCATGGACAGACATATCTTGACTCAATATAAAGCCTAGATTGTAAAAGACAGTCCAGGCTAACCACAAGGTGTTTAATACAACCCCTGACTGAATGTACATTTGTGCTTCTGTTAGTTCAGTCGGATTCACAAATTCAACTAAACTAATATCTGCTGATGTCAAGTCTTCTAGCGCGGTGTATTCTGTGCAGATGTTCAAAAAACTGGCACAATTTAAATCATATTTTAAAAAGGGATGACCTCGACATTTAATCAGTAGGCGAGGATGGTTCCTATATTGGGCCCCCCATTAAGACTAGATGATATAGTCCTAGACTCGTTATGTACCATTGTAACTGGCCTGCCACTTATAAGCTCCTGGGATGCCAGCTCAGTGCCCCCACACATTTTTGGCTCATGCTCTAGGGTCGATTGTAATAGTCCCGGGCCTTTCAAAAGTAAGTCAACATTGGAGGGTGCAAAATAAGATGATTGGCTACTGTCCTTTAGCAGCTCCTGTTGAGATTTCATCATGATCTGCTTTATAATTTCACTTTCCTTGTTATATTTTTCAAAGGAGGCTTGTATTTCATCACGTAATTCCTGTATAGTGCAGTCTGTATTTCTTGCATCCCTCTCATGCATTGCTTTAGCTTCAGGGAACAATTCACCCCATATGACAAAAGGGTTCCCACTAATGGATATTGTAGGTTGTAAATTAACAGGTGCCTTTGGTTGTGATTTCTTTGCTATTTTTATAGCCGCTGTTGTTTCCACAGGGTTTTCAATGTGTCTTAGTGTTACAGCTTGCGTAGGAGGTGCTACAATATCAACTAAATCATCCAGAGGTTTATACTTCAGGGGTACATTCATTTTAAGCTGGGTTTATAGCTTGGAATTCAGTCGTCTTCTTTTTTTGGCTGCAATAACAAGCTTTGCTGCTTTTCTAGCTTTATTCATGGTGCTCCGTGTATTAATTACTTTGCTTATCTGTATTAGTTTGTCTTGCTCATTAACTCTCAAGGTAGCTGTAGACTGGGTTTTTGTATTGATGAACATGGGTGCAAATACGGTACCCTGGGACTTCCAAGGTGTATCTATCAGTAGAGAGGTAACCAGCCCAGAACTCACTTTTGTAATATCTTGAGTGCCGTCTATGATGACCAGTTCAGCAGAAGTACCGTTTTTTAGTATCCCCTTTAACATATCCTGGGATAAATTAAGGTCATCTACTGGATTTGTCTGTGTAGTTGGATATGGATTTACTGTCCACTCGACCATTTATAGTCAGCTCTCTAATAATATTTGAATGTGATTGATGAATAAGATCTGTCTGGTTTTTTATTTTGCCATCCACCATCTCATATAACTTTGCCAAGGATAGAAGTGACGTATTCATGGCACTCAGAGTAATGTTTAAGGCCGGCGCTTCAGGAAAAGAAAACCGATGGTCTTTGTGGCCTGCCTGGTAATCACATATAAAATATGGGTGATTTCCAATGGGCTCATTAAATTTAGTTCGCCTTGGGGTGGGCACTACAAATGGGAGAGATCTGTTTGAGGCACTAGAATGCGATTTATCAAACATTAGTGGTAATTTATATAAGTCCTGATTGTCTTTCCCCACCAATAACTTACCCTCAAATACCCGATTGCCCTCTCTATTGTGTAAAGTTTGATTGTCTAACCCACCATCAAATTGCATCAGGTCACCTGTATTGGAGCATACATACTGCACCTCCGGTGTGTCTTATTCGTGATGGCTTGATGCATTCATAAAGTCCAGCATTTCCTCATCAATATCGCCAGCTAGCGTTAGTTTTCCCTACTCTTTTCTTAGCAATTGCTGCGCCTGAACTGTGCACATCAGAAGATTTTTTGGCGGGGAATGAATGTGGACTGGGGACAGTTTAGCATGAAACCTAAGTAAAAGCAAATAACAGGATTGCGGGTCAGCTTTTGCAGGATATTTATGTATGTTGAGTGTCCACTTCCAGCTTTTAGTCCAGCAAAGAGCCTACCAGCAGAACCAATGAGGTATGTCCTTGAAGGATGACTCGCTGTCGCTGCTGGCAGCAGGAAAAGGAATCACGGACAGAAGTCACGGACAGCAAGACAAGTCCAACACACTTACTCCAACGCACTTCTGCTCAACGCGCGGGCGTTGTATTTTTGAATGGAGGAAGGCGTGTTTGGGGGCGGAACCAAAACCAGCTCAACCACCCCCCCCATCCTCACATAGCTGGAATAGACTGACCCAAACCGTGTCCCTGCCCATTTTTGAAGGATACAGACTTGTCTTTCCACACTTTGAGACAAGTCCCTTGTAGTAACACTATTTGAATACGTTGAACACCCAGACCCTTTTAACATAATCATTCAGCCGCTAGACATTTCAGGATGACATTTTAAGCACTTCCCCCATCCAGACTTTCCTTTTTGCCCCATCCCCCCGTTCTCTTCTACTCCCGTGTAGGCACTCAAAGACCTTCCATCTTCACTATGAACCCCTGCTCACTGGTGTTATACCCAATCAAGCCGTGTTTCAACCTAAACAAACATTGAACTGTAACTAACCACCCATCAGAACCCTTCTGTAAAAGCGTAACCACCATTTAATCAAACCCTGGGTGGAAACTTGGCAGCACAATACCTTCCGGTATCTGCAAATTCTTCCTGAGGGAAGAATTAGATAATGAGAAAAGAACCAAGCTTGTGGGCCAGCTCCCCTATCCCGTTAATCCCCAGTGTTCTGGGTCCTAAAGGAATGTAAAGTTGTTTAAATAGTCTGTTCGCTCCAGTCCCATAACCACAGCGTTCTCTGGTGATTCTGCATCCAGAACTTCTTACATGTTGCAACATTTCCCCTTTCGGCATAGCGTCAAGTGTTTTTCTTCTCCACCATTGGTTTCATTTGGTTCTTAGCTATCCATGCATTTACCTCTTCAGGGGCATCAAAAACACTATTTCCTTTGCGTGTATCACTTTCAGCTTTGATGGATATAGGAGCATGCATTTGATACCCTGCTGTCGCAATCTTTCCTTCGTCAGAACAAACTGGCCTCTCCTTCGGACTTGCAGTGTATAGTCTGGGTAAATTGCCAGTGTGGCTGATCTTCTCTTGATCTCTTCCCCCCTCTCTAGAGAAGGCAAGAATTATTTCTTAGTCTCTGAAATGTAATATCTTAGCAATGATCAGCTGGAGTGGTGCACGGGTTGGGGGGGGGTCTTCTCGTCAGTGCTCTGTGGGCTCGCTCTACGGTAAACCCCTGTGATAGTGTTCCTGGATCGATCCCTTGGAGCAGCATGTTCTCAACAAATGTGGTGTGGTCTCCGCCTTCTTCTCCCTCCGGCAGTCACAGGATCAGAATGTTGCTCGTTCGGCTCTCCCTTCTGCATCCTCCACTCGGTCTTGCAACATCCACACCTTCATCGTTATTTCCTAGACTTACCTGCAAGTCTTTCGTGGTTGTCAACAGTTCTGCCATCCACTCTCTTCCATCTCTCCCACTCTGCTTGGCAAGTTTTGCATGTCTTGTCGCAGGAGGCCCACATCACACCTTACTTAATCAATGAGAGACTCCAATGACGTTCTCATGGCCACAATTGCCTCCAGTATTTTAGCATCTGCTCCCTCCAGCCAGTGCCCCTGGCTCTCAGCCTTTGGCTTCTCCTCTGTCTCCCTAGGGTCTTGTTTTGTCTCTCCTTTTCTGGCAAACTGATCAATTTTTATTTGCCTTGGCTTTGCCAGGGTTTTCTTCTTACCCCGCTCCAGCATAAGGCTCTCGTGCACTCGCCAAATTCTTGCCCACTGTAATTATCAGTCCAGGATGCTGTGCTGTCACTCCAGTAGATATCTCAGCAGCCCCGGCTTCATATTGACCACCCCGCCTCTGCCATCTTTACTCCTTGGAGATGCATCTCCCAGCTCCAGTCCTGATCCGGGTGCACCCGTCTGTCTATCTTGCCCTTTGCCACCAGTATGCACCCCCCCCCCCCGCCCTGCCCCGCCTCCGTCCTGGCCTAGGGCGCTGCGGCTTCTATTCAATGGTTGCATACATTCAGCCAGTTGTCACATCAGACTTCAAAAGGGTTCCCGGTCGTCTCCCAACTCCTGGCTCGAGCAGTGGGGAGTCTTCGCAGCAATATAGGGGGAGGTCTGAAGGAGGGCCAGGAAGTAGTTGCACAATAGCTAAGGGAAAGTTGAGTATTCACGCAACCCTCCACAGCATTTTCCTACTGGTCTCTGGCAAAATATGCAGGGTGGCAGGCTCCCTGTGCTCCGATGCAGCCATCACTCGAATGACCAAACTGGTATTCGAGCCTGTGCCTCTCGCTGTGCATCCCTCACCTCTTCCATGTTCCTCCCCGTCTGACTCCAGCTGCCCGGGTTGATTAGAGAGTTTGCAATCTCCATTGCACCCTCACTTTGCAGGCGACACAAAACAGATTTGAGCTTGTTGTCGCACTCAATGGGTCCCTACGTCTCCTAATATGCTTTCGGTGTAGCGCCCGCCATCTTGAATTCAATCAGCACCGTTGTATCATTTCTACTCGACCTTCAAGCCTTCTGACAACAACCTCTTTCGGAAAGCGTACTCCCACTTTCCATGATGCCTTGTTCCGGTCTCTAAAATGATTTAACTCAATAAGATGTTTGAGAGGCTCATCAGTAATGTATCTGTATGGGAGCTTAGAACGAAACACATCCTGCTCACATCTCTGCTGGACAAGCCCCCCCACCCCCTGTATTGCCTAAGTTGTATGGTTTTATGAATCCCTTAATTGGACTTTAGAAAACATACCAGCTATGTCCACTGGCTTGTCCGGTTTATTGACTACACGCCTGAGTGAATCTTGGGATAAGGGACCCAGGAAAATGCACATCTAAATTAGATACAGAAGGGTTGACCACCATAATGCCAGGAAGAGGTAATATAACCCCTTCTGGGCTATACAAACTGGGATAATTACTCCAGAGTCCAGGATTGCCTAGGCACCCACAAGCAGCAGAAGAGTCCTGCTGCAAGGGGCCTGTCGCTGAGGGAATGTAATCAGATTCAATTTAGGAGAACACCATCCAGACCATTGCGTTTTTGAAGATCCGATTTTCATTTAAGTTGATGCTTCTTGTAATAAATCCTCAGATAGAAAGTGGTGAACTCTAAACGTATGGCTAAACCACAGATTTCTGCTTTGTAGTCTCAGTAAGAGGTATGTTCCTTTATTATGGGTCTTGAAAGGACAGTTACACAACTCAGAAACACGTTTTTAGGCTCTTTATTTAGAGTGTTGGTACTTCTCATGAAGGGAAACAAACAAATTCATTTGCTCCACATGTTTCTACACATTTGTCAGGTTGGTTAATATGATCTATGTACACTTAAAGTCATCACTATATAGCAGGGCCTTATTTTAGCCAGCGGATGCCAAGATGAGCGGCCATCTATACCATTTAGAGAGGAAAAAAAATGTGGCCAAGTGCCTAAATTTCACACAAAGCTAAAATCCCAAAGTCACTGAATTCTTGTTTCACAACCACATCGACAGGAAAGTCAACTCCATTGAGACCTCAACAAATACCCAAACAGACAGTAAGTGAGCTGGGATGAAATTCATAAAATGCTCAATATGTGGGGGGGGGGGGGGGGCGTGATTTTGCAGGTATCTAGTCAATTCATATAAAACCATTCCATCTAATAC
This sequence comes from Ambystoma mexicanum, assembly GCF_040938575.1. Classification (NCBI taxonomy): domain Eukaryota; kingdom Metazoa; phylum Chordata; class Amphibia; order Caudata; family Ambystomatidae; genus Ambystoma; species Ambystoma mexicanum. Next base: position 111,221,963 of record NC_090929.1, on the reverse strand, counting down.
CATTCCATCAAACATTTTCCATCTAAAAAAAAATGTCCATTTAATGCATGTTTTTGGGGGATAAAGTGTCGATTTTTGTTCTGGTGCATTTTAAAGGGTAAAAACGGGGGCCCCAAAAAAAGAGACAATAAAATGCATTAGATGGACATTTTTTAGATGGAAAAATCTCGATGGAATGGCATTCGATGCAATGGTTTTAGATGAAGTTACAATAAACCAGAATTGCACATTCTAGAAGTCAGTGAACTTCAGATCATGCTGGGGCCCAGCCAGATAGCAATTTATGAAGACTTCAGGAATCTCCCAGGGCCTACACCATGCAGAGAATACACTAAATGGTCAAGACCACCCTAACCTCTGTTTAAATTGCCACCCTGGATCTCAAGAATACTGGCTTTGTTGCACTGGCACCCTAGGATAAAGATAAGACTACCCTCAACCCTAGAAGGGTTTTGAGTTTACCATACTTCCCCTTTGGGCTCCACAGGGCACAGCTACTTGATGACCACACCAGGAATTTCCCGACGCCTATATTGATGATCACCATCCACAGGACGACCTCATACTGGCAAACCATATCTAGACACAAGGACCTCATGATTGTGCCTCATCATTGTGCCTGATGATTGCGCCTTATCACTACACCATACTTGAAATACTGTATTTTAGCCCACAGAAGCTTATATTGTGCCTCATACTGGCAAACCACATCTAGACAAAAGTAACTTTGCACTGTGCCTCATGATTGTGCCATCACTGCCCCTCGTACTGGAAATCTAGATCTAGCAACTAGCCCACTGTGACTGCTCCAAGAAACCTACAACCAGCCCACAGTGCCTTTCTTAGAAGGCATGAATCCTGCCCTAGCCAAAATTATTATCATCCTAATGATAAATCTCTCACCTAAAACTGACACTCACCCCACGCCCAAACCGCATCATCGAAACTCGACAACTCTGACATTACGACCACCATTATGACCCTCACCAACTCAACTCACAGAACCCTATCCATGGGAAAATCACTACCACCATCGGACCTGATCAGGCCTACCCAATTCCTACCACCCATCATTCCTACACTGCAGACAACGTACCCAATCAGCAAAAACACTCAACACATATCAGACTTCATCACCAGCTCAATGGATTCTCCGCTTCGCAAGCAAGCCTAAGCCCAATCAACGCTGCTCTACCAACTGGAGGAATCACAGACTAGGCTCCAGATTCACCAACCTAGCGGCCTCTAAGCAGAATCCATGCACCACCAACCACAAGTCTAAACCCACTCAGGAACATGCCAAGCCTTCACAGGCTCAAAAAAAAAAAAAAAAAAAAAACACTAACAAGGAAACCCACAAAATCAATGGCGCACTCATCAATGCCAGATCTCTCGTAGCCCATGCCACCAAAATCGCTGACATAACCAACCAGCTCGACTTCCTTGCCGTTACAGAGACTTGGCTTCACAAAGCAGCTGGTCCTGCCCTCTCCTTAGCTATCCCTAACAACTTCACCATTATCAGAAAAGATTGAGAAAACTCTAAAGGAGGAGGCATAGCATTCATTTGCAAATCCAGCCTCAACATGAGAGAAACGGAATCTACCCCCTCTCATTCCGCCAAACTGCTATCAGTCAAATTACAACTATCCGCCTCCCGTACAGTCTCCATGCACCTGGTATACACTGCCCGCCCCCCCCCATCCCCCCAAGACTCACTAGGAACTTTCAATGAAGAGATAACGACCCTCCTCAATACCAACACCAAACCCAGCTCCCAAACTATCCTACTCAGAGACTTCAACCTAGGCCTGAATGATCCGAACGACAAATGCCATCATCCTAACCAATGCCATCACAGAAACACGCCTCACCCTCAGGAATAACGGTCCCACCCATAAAAAGGTCACACCCTAGATTGGATCGCAGACATCAACTGCCTGTCCTCCATAACAAACTCTGAACCTTGCGTATGGACAGATCACAACTTGATCTCATTCACCATGCTAGACAGTCCTCAAACTAACTCTGCTAAACCCATGGCCCCTCCGGCCCCAACAAGAAACAAAAAACATCAGTCACCATCCTCCTGCCCGGCTACAACCGATCACTAACTTTGGGAACTTACCCTCCAATCCCACAGATCTAGTCGACCTATTCAACAATACCATTAACTCAGCTATCGACACCTTTGGACCACTTAAACTCAGTAAAGAGAAACCCACAGTCCACCTTAACACGTGGTTCACTCCTAGCCTAAAAGCCTTACGCATTGAAAAAAGACTTGCTGAGAACAGATGGAAAAATAATCCAACAGCTCAGAACAAGCTCCTTCTCACTTCACTGTCCACTAAGTACAAAAAGGAAATCATCCACGCAAAAAAAAAAAGACACCAATGATAGAATAGAAAAAGCCAGCTCAAACACCAGAGAAATCTTAAGGGAATTCGAAATCCCAGTCACTCCCATGGACACCTGCATAAAAAACAAATCCTGGTGTACAGACATCCAAAACGCCCTCTGCAATAAAATAACCTTGTTCCAAGAACAAATGAATGCCAAAAAAACCACCCTACATAAGATAGCATTAGAAACGCAATAAGCCATCTTCCAAGAAGCCTACTTCAAGCAAACCAGACCCAGTCACCAATTTAAATTCAAATTATCTCAACCACTGAGGCTGAGAAAATAATTTCTTCCCCAAAATCGTCTAAATGCCTGCGAGACACACACCCAGCACCCATTATTAAAGAAGCCACTAAAAGCCTAGCCCCGTTCATCTCCACTTTATCAACACCTGTTTCAGATCTTGCTCGGTACCCACCAATCTCAAAGATGCCTGGGTATTACCCTTACTAAAAAAAGCCTAATCTAGACCCCAATACTGTGATGATACACCCCCGGAGTCACCTAATTTGAACAGTGGCGGGACATCTAGCCCACTCACCAACATAAAGTTAACAGAACACCCTGTACCTACAGTCATGGACGGTGAAAACATGCTGCACATAATGAAAAAACCCACTCTGCCAGGAGATTCCAAAATAAAATCTACAGAGACTACCTGTCAGAAAACTACTTCTCCCACAATGCACTATGCTGAATCACGAAGAAAAGCTGCCAAATAACTTAGTTCCAAAATGCATAGTGACCTTCACCTACCTTATTACCTCAGCAGAAGAAAGGCATTCAGAACGGACAGAATATCAGGAGGGCGGGTGGAATCCAATAATAACCAGGGAGGTCAGGTGGGAGAGCCCAGAGAGAAAAGCGAGGAAAGGGTGGGGTTGATTCATGAGAGCACGAAAAGATTGAACACACCTGGACTTGGGAGGGGAGGGGAGGACAGCATTTATAACGCATGCGTGGATTCAGAGAGGCTGACTGTTCTTTCTTTATCCAGGGAGAAGGCGAGTGCAAGGAGAAATGGAAGGAGGAGGCAGCAGGTTTTAACTGGGCATACTGATTGCCAGAGCCACAGGCATGCAAGAAGTCCGTATGCGCGAACTCTCGCCGCAGAAAAACGCAGAGTTCCTCTGACAGGGGCTTACTTGAAAAGCACCATTTGGCCGGGATAAATGCTGGCTGTTAGACGACACGGGCATTGATTTATGGACTGTTTATTTTAACCCACGGAACCAAGGAAAGAAAAGGTTACCGGAATGGACATCTTTTTTTTTTATTGAACTTCAGATAGGAAGTCTGAAGCAACGCTTAGTGAGTGCCTTAGGAGGAAAAAGAAGCCCACAATAAAAGGCAAGGATATTTAAAAGACTTCTGTTTTTTTTTCTTTCTTTACATTAATTTGGCCTTAACCGGTGTCACAGCACCAACCCCGATTTAAGGCCTTGTTCAGGAAAGTGAAAGGAGTGCTTCCTTGAAAAAACGAAAATCGTGCTTGTGTTGAAAACTGCATTTAAAGTTTTTTTTTTTGTTCTGAATAAAAGGATTTGGTGCATCCTCAAATACGCCTCCCGCCTGCTGATTAACAGTGGTGGCAGCGGTGGGATAAAGATAGCGCCTCGCCAACCACAAAACAATGGAAGCGGTAATAAAAACCTTGGCTGAGGGTCAGCAACAGTTACAGCAACTAATCCAGGTGCAGGGACACCAAGCACAAGTAGATCGCCAGGCCCTGCAGCAGGCAATCCAGGTACAGAATGCCGCCCAAGATCAAGGTAGAGAAGCACTACGAATACTGGGGGAAGCCGTAGCGGCAACAAGAACTCAACAGGCAGTTCCACCCACAGTACTTCAGAAATACCAAACGGGGGATGACCCAAGTTTTTTCTTTGTCAATTTTGAACGAATAGCAAGAGCCGCCCAATGGCCACAAGAGAGATGGGCTTTCTTTCTGGCCCCTTTGCTGACTGGGGTAATGCAGGGAGCCTATCAAGCAGCAAATCCCACAGGGGATACCCCATATGTCGAACTGAAAAAAACTATCCTAGAAAGACTGGGAATGGATGAAGAGTCCTATAGGATCAAGTATCGGGAGACCAGGCTCAAACCAGGAGAGAGCCCGAGACAACTATTTTATAGAATTCAGGACCCCGCAGAGAAATGGTTGCAGCCCAGCACCTCCACCATTGGGCAAATCAAAGACAAAATCATCCTTGAACAATTTGTAGAGGCCATGCCCGGACCTATAGAGAGGTGGGTCAGACAACACCACCTAACACTACCAGAAGCCATAGACGTAGCAACTGCCTTCCAAAAAGCCGGTACCCCAAGGTCCTTCCTGACACCCCAAGTGAAACAAAGTGGAGACGCGGCCACCCTGCGCAATGGGCCTTACAGATCGATATCGGCAGAGCCCAGACCTCGGCCAAAGATCAGAGCGTCCTCAGGTAATGGGGGTCCAAGAACCCCTGGGGGCCCACAATGCTTTGAGTGTGGTGAATGGGGGCACATAGCAAGATTCTGCTCCCGAAAAGCAAAACCAGAACCGATGGGGATTGGAACCATTCAGTCCCAGGAAATCCGAAGACGGCGACTCCCGTACGTGATAGAAGTAACTGTGGATGGACACCCCGCCCAGGCCCTGATGGACAGCGAAAGTCGTCAAACAGCGATCCAGCCCCATGTAAGCAACCAAGAAGATAACCAGGTGAGCGGAGTAGTTGTGAAATGTGTGCATGGGGATGTCAAAGAGTATCCTACCAGAGACATTACTTTGGGGATAGAGGGGGAGCAGATTCCAATAAAAGCAGCAGTGATACCTACACTACCAGCCCCAGTCCTGATAGGTACCGACTTACCCGGATTTGAAAAATGGCTAAAAGAAGCACCGTATTCCGGATCAGGACTGAAAGGGTGCCCACTTCGGGAACGGTTGTCACGGGCCCAGAAAAGAGAGAATAAGTGGGGATGGAGGGCAGAAGCCCAGGAAATAGCCCTGATAGATTGGAAAGTAGAGGATCATATACCCTCATTCCGCACCGAAATAGAAACGGATGACTCACTAAAACGGGCAAGAGAACAAGCTCATGACCCAACCCAAAATACAGGCTCCACCCCATATTTTAGAGAGAAGCAGGGTCTTTACTACAGGATAACTAGAGGGGTAGACCACACAGAAAAAGAACAACTATTGGTACCTCTGTCCTATCGCAAGAATTTGGTGCAACTAGCACATGACCACAACACAGGGGGGCACCTGGCAGAAAATATGACTCTGAAAAGACTACTCCTGAACTTCTACTGGCCGGGGATATATGCAGAGGTGGCTAAGTATTGTCAGGAATGTTCCATCTGCCAAAAGACCAGTAATCATATTCCGCCTCGAGCCCCGTTGCAGAGGATGCCCCTTATTAAAGAGCCTTTCCAACGAATCGGGATGGATATTGTCGGCCCCATAGAACCTAGCAGCCGAGGGTATAAGTTTCTCTTGGTGATAGTGGACTATGCCACAAGATACCCGGAAGCGTTTCCCCTACGAGGTATCTCAGCTAAACAAGTCTGCGACGTCTTGCTCCCATATTACGCCCGAGTGGGAATACCCCAAGAAATAGTGACAGACCAAGGAAGCAATTTCATGTCCCTTGTAATGAAAGAAGTGTGTAAAACATTAGGAATAAAGCATCTGAAAACTTCTGTGTACCACCCACAAACTGATGGACTTGTGGAAAGATACAATCAGACCATAAAACAAATGTTAAGAAGGGCCACAAGTCCCACAGGATTGGGGTGGGACAGAACACTACCATGGGTACTGATGATACTGCGCGACACGCCCCAATCCTCCACAGGATTTTCCCCTTTTGAACTGTTATTTGGGAGGCAACCAAGATCTATTCTGAAAGTGTTAAAGAACACGTGGGAGAATCAAGAAGAGAAAACGTTGTCTGAGTATGTAAATGACTTACAAGAACATTTGGGGCACCTCCGGGAATTTGCACAAGAGAGGTTAGGTCGAGCCCAACTACAACAAGAAAAATATTACGACCAAGGAACCCGATTACGCACCTTTAAAGTGGGAGACAAAGTCCTGGTCCTATTACCAACAACTACCAATAAAATGCTGGCACAGTGGAAGGGTCCTTATCAGGTCACAAAAGTCTTAGGACCGGTGAACTATGAAATAGCCCAGCCCGACAGAAAAGAAAAAAACAAAAATTATCATGTAAACCTGCTCAAATTGTGGAGAGAGATACCCCACAAATACTGTGTGCAGCCCTCTCAGAATTATCGGTGGCGGAACAGTTGGTGCCCAACGCACCCAGTGGTTTACATGACGTGATGGTCGGGCAACAACTGAGTAAGAATCAACTAGCAGAGTTGTTTGGATACCTTGATCCTGTATCAAAAGTATTTTCCGGACTGCCGGGGCGAACCAACCTGGTGTCGCACCACATAAAAACAGAACCAGGCAAAATAGTCCGCCTCAGACCTTATCGGATACCCGAGGCCAAACGGGATGACATAAATAAGGAAATAAAGGAAATGCTGAGACTGGGCACCATCATACCATCCAAAAGCGCCTGGTGCTCACCAGTGGTACTCGTACCTAAGCCTGATGGGTCCACAAGATTTTGCATGGATTTTAGACAATTGAATGCCATATCTCGCTATGAAGCTTATCCCATGCCTAGAATTGATGAGTTATTAGAAAGGTTAGGAGCAGCAACATACCTAAGCACACTGGACCTCACAAAAGGGTATTGGCAAATACCACTGCACCCGGAGGATCAAGAAAAGACAGCGTTTGCAACCCCTCAAGGCCTCTTCCAGTTTACTGTCCTTCCTTTCGGTCTGCATGGGGCACCGGCCACTTTCCAAGCCCTGATGGACCAAATCCTAAGACCACATGAACCATATGCAGCTGCCTACTTGGACGATATAGTTATTTTCAGTACCACCTGGGAGGAACACTTATCCCATCTTAAAAAAGTAATCATGGCATTGGGAGAAGCCGGCTTGCACATAAACCCTAAAAAAAACAAACTGGCAGCAACCACTACCAAATACTTAGGATACTCAGTGGGTGGAGGAGTGATAACACCTCTGTTAGACAAAGTACAAGCCATACAACAGCTCCAAGTGCCCACCACCCGGAAGGGGATACAAGCTTTTCTAGGATTTGTGGGATACTACAGAAGGTTCATTCCTCACTTTTCCTCTATAGCTGCCCCATTGACAGACGCCCTCAAAACCAACAAAACGCTAACAATCACCCCAGAAGTAACCCGGTCCTTTTATTCTCTGATCAAACTGATCGCTAACAGGCCGGTTCTACACTGCCCCGATTTTTCCAAGCCTTTCTTTTTACAAGCTGATGCTTCAGGGTGCGGCCTGGGGGCTGTACTATCACAGGGAACAGAAGATGAACTCATCCCAGTTGTTTTTATAAGCAGAAAACTGTTATCACACGAACTTCCATATTCAACCCTGGAAAAGGAGTGCTTAGCCATAAAATGGGCAGTGGAATCTTTACGTTACCATCTGCTGGGTAGACAGTTCACCATTTTCACGGACCATGCTCCTTTACGGTGGCTAGCAACACAGAAAGATTCCAATCACAGGGTATTGCGATGGTTTCTTACATTGCAGCCATTCCGATTTGTAACCGTGCACAAACCAGGAAAATATCAATTGGTAGCGGACTATCTGTCTCGTTCCCTAGATCAGCCCGATCGGCATGATTCCTTGAGGGAGGTATGTGAGGATACACCCCCGGAGTCACCTAATTTGAACAGTGGCGGGACATCTAGCCCACTCACCAACATAAAGTTAACAGAACACCCTGTACCTACAGTCATGGACGGTGAAAACATGCTGCACATAATGAAAAAACCCACTCTGCCAGGAGATTCCAAAATAAAATCTACAGAGACTACCTGTCAGAAAACTACTTCTCCCACAATGCACTATGCTGAATCACGAAGAAAAGCTGCCAAATCACTTAGTTCCAAAATGCATAGTGACCTTCACCTACCTTATTACCTCAGCAGAAGAAAGGCATTCAGAACGGACAGAATATCAGGAGGGCGGGTGGAATCCAGTAATAACCAGGGAGGTCAGGTGGGAGAGCCCAGAGAGAAAAGCGAGGAAAGGGTGGGGTTGATTCATGAGAGCACGGAAAGATTGAACACACCTGGACTTGGGAGGGGAGGACAGCATTTATAACGCATGCGTGGATTCAGAGAGGCTGTCTGTTCTTTCTTTATCCAGGGAGAAGGCGAGTGCAAGGAGAAATGGAAGGAGGAGGCAGCAGGTTTTAACTGGGCATACTGATTGCCAGAGCCACAGGCATGCAAGAAGTCCGTATGCGCGAACTCTCGCCGCAGAAAAACGCAGAGTCCCTCTGACAGGGGCTTACTTGAAAAGCACCATTTGGCCGGGATAAATGCTGGCTGTTAGACGACACGGGCATTGATTTATGGACTGTTTATTTTAACCCACGGAACCAAGGAAAGAAAAGGTTACCAGAATGGACATCTTTTTTTTTTATTGAACTTCAGATAGGAAGTCTGAAGCAACGCTTAGTGAGTGCCTTAGGAGGAAAAAGAAGCCCACAATAAAAGGCAAGGACATTTAAAAGACTTCTGTTTTTTTTTCTTTCTTTACATTAATTTGGCCTTAACCCGTGTCACAGCACCAACCCGGATTTAAGGCCTTGTTCAGGAAAGTGAAAGGAGTGCTTCCTTGAAAAAACGAAAATCGTGCTTGTGTTGAAAACTGCATTTAAAGTTTTTTTTTTTTTGTTCTGAATAAAAGGATTTGGTGCATCCTCAAATACGCCTCCCGCCTGCTGATTAAAAAATACTCCCACTAATTATAGGCCAATCACAACCATACCCCTTTTTCTCAAAATTCTCGGCAAAGCTGCCTACATCCAGATTCAAGCTTATCTGAAGATCAACAACCTACTGGGTACACGCCAATCAGGTTTCAGACATAGACATGGGACCGAGAATTGACCTGATGAATCAATTAGACGATAGGAAAGACAAAGGTGAAGCCTCCATCCTTCTCCTGTTAGACCTATCTGCCACGTTTGACCCTGTCAACCCCAAGGTCCTATGCAATCACCTCAAAACAGCCGCCCACTTCTCTAAGGAAGTCACTACATGATAAGCTCATACTTGAACAACAGGTCCATGTCTTCTCACCCACCTCTGCAGCAGACCCAGTACCTATCACATGCAGAGTACCACAAGGTTCCTCCATCTCTCCAAACTTATATAATATCTTTACAAAGCCCCTATTTGACATACTTGACAATCTGGGTGTCTCATCTACCAACTATGCTGACGACACCTAGATTCTCATCCCGGTCCTAGGCGACTAGGGCAAATGCAACCGTGATCAACAAAATGTATCTAATTATTAAAACATGGATGGCCACACATGGCCTATGTCTCAAACACGGACTAAATTATCCACCATGTATAACTCCATCCTCATCGATGGACTTAAGATCAAAGTTTCTAAGGAGGTCAAGACTCTAGGTTTCTACCTAGACTCAGCCCGCAACCTCAATAAACAAATCAACGCCACAGCAGCTGCCAACAATTATACATGCAAACTGATTTATGCATGCAAACCATTCCTGTCCACAGCAAGATGTACTACAATTGCAAGAGCCTAAATCCAATAATAATAATTTCCAAAGTGGACTACTGCAATGCCTTATATCTAGGCACCAGCAAACGCAACCCCACCAAACTTCAGACAATCCAGAATAAGACCTTAGAGCCCCTCTAGGCATACCCAAATCCCACCACATCTCTCATGTGAGACCAATTGGCTTGCCAGCAACGACCTAATCAAGTTCAAATCACTCAACCTCACCCAAATGCCTGTCCAACAAGGCTCCCGTATAGCTCATGGACAGATTCACCAAACACACCTCGCCCCATTGGAAAAGCTCAATCCAACAGCCTCAGAATACCCAAGTTCAAGCTAAAAAACAGGGAGGTGCTAGCTTCCCAGTCCTGGCAGCACAATTCTAGAACTCCATTCCAGAATCACTAAGTATCTGTGTGCTGCCACCTTGCAACATGGGGTAGGCACCATGTTTATGTTCCCCGAATTGACTTTTGCATCTGTGTGCGGCCGCCCTGCAACATGGGGTAGGCACCATGTTTATGTTCCCTGAATTGACTTTTGCATCTGTGTGCGGCCGCCCTGCAACACGGGGTAGGCACCATGTTTATGCCCCCTGAATTGTCTTTTGCATCTGTGTGTAGTTGTAGCCTTGTAGCATGTGGCTGACACCATGCATTTTCCCAGCAATCCTCATTATTCCTGAAGCACTTAATGTAACTGTACCATAACCATATAGTTAAGTTAAAGCGTCTTGCTACCCCAGGGTTTGGTGCACTATATAAATGTGAAATAAAATAAGAGACATATCCCCCTTCCATTGCTCCCATACCATCAAGACTAACCTCAAGAAGTGGCTGCACTCCCTAGACTGTTGACCATCTGGTCTGTTCTCTTGCACTTCTCACTGTAGCCCTCACCCAAATAGAAAATCTATTGTAAATATGTAGCTCGTTGCCACACTCCCCTGTATAGATCTGTTTATATCTGCACACTGTATTTCTCTGTATTCGTTACTCTGTATATCTTATTCCTGTCATATGCAACCATGTAACTTGATCTGCGCCCAGATGCCTACGGGCCCGGCACGCACTATAAATAAATAAACAATTGCAATCTCCAACTCATGGCTCAGACACTTGTGGGAAATGGCAGTGAACCCTGCAAAGTGTCATCTAGCACAGCCCATGGTTAAACATGTGGGCTTACAGGACAGCAACAAACTGGTACAAGCTCAACCTGGAAAATCGGAAGCCATCCAGGAAAACCCACTGCCCACAACTGAAAAAATATGCCTCACGTGGTACTAATATTTTCAACCATTGCTGGACCAATCATAGACTAACTGAAAACCAACAAACCCAATCAAGCACATAATGGCAGATTTTACACAGAGCTTCATCTTTCAGATGGATGCCTGGAGTGTTCTCATCACAAGAGAAGGAAGTGAGTAAGAGACTCACATACACCAGTAGGAAACTTTTCTGCAGGGAACAAAATGATGCCACCATTGACTTTGATTGCCTGACCATCAATTGGGTAATTGAAGTTTGTTTTACTTTCACAGTGAGAGGGAAGGAAAACTCCAAATTCAAATAACCACCACTCCCTCCAATTAATGAAGGTACTTATGGAGGACTAGAGAAGGTGAGAAAATGTGTCAAGTGTCCCATCACTAAGGCCAGGGAAAGGGGAAAGCTACCTGCACATTGATGAAGAACCAGAATGGGGTATATGCAAGATCCGCCAGGCCATCTTCCCCTATACCCAACGGTATAAAGTAGCATCACTCTATAGTACTATATATCCCACACATCCCCAGAAATATTTAAGAAATGTTTCCAGAGTGAATGCTTATCCCCATAATTGAGTTTTAGGAGTACAGCTTGTGAGAGCCGACCATGGATCCATAAGCTGTGAATGGAATAGTCGTTGTGAATGTGAGCTTACCAATCGATCAATTCCCAGGGCAGACGGTGGGTATCTCCTACAGGTCAGGGATAGCAAAGAATCTTGGCACCATGGCCATGGCAGAATCAGGTTTTTGGCAAGATGGGAGTATTCGATTCCAAAATTGCTGTCCCAGCTTATATTTATTCAGCCTGCAGAATGGATACTGGGCTCAATCAATTGACATCAGTATCAACATTTGGGTGATCAGAGGGTCCCAGTGGCATTAAGCAATACCGTGCTAAGACAAATCCGACCTTCACTGGTGTCCCACTGAAATTCTTCAAATCATCAAAAACTGGGTATAAAAGGGAACAGAGCAATCCAGGTTGATGTTGTTTGAGGAATGGTTAGCATTGTGTTTGGAGAAGAGCGAGAGTGCAGAAATGAGGACGAAGGAAAAAGATAGCAAGGAAGGGAGAGAAGAACATAAGGGAAGCTTAAGAAGAGATCAAGGGGGAAAGGAAGGGGTTGAGGTAGAGGACCCAGATGAAGTTGGTGGAGAGCAAAAGAAAAGAGGACAATGGAGGAAGAGAGATTAAGGATGGTGGACGGTCCAGATGTAGGAACCAGCACTGGATAAGGGTGTCACGGTACAAAGCAAGTGCAGGAATGCAGTCAGGTTATAAGGGCTAGCATACGTAAAGGTCCTGTCAACCGGGTCAGTCAACTAGGTGAGAAGGACCAGAGGCAGACTTAAGTCACCACAACAGACAACTCCCTTGGCTGTGGGCTCTACAATGACTGCTGGGGCTGTGTTGGAGGTAGGAAAAAGCATATATTCTTCACTGTGCATCAGTAAAGAGAGTAGGCAACAGCCCTCTGCAGTGAACAGCTAATCTTTTATATGCAGAGGCGTGGTTTGATAATGTCACATTATATTTTATTGATGGTCCACTGCCCATACCTTCCAATAACCCTTTGTGTGTATTGAAGACATGCACCATAGATTACCTATCAATACACAGTACATTCAAATAGATGACCCACACATTTTTTTTAAAAGACTTTTATTGATTTGCACAACAAACAAAACATAACCATCACACCCAACATTTTAGGTACCAGCTTCTTAGCATACATTTACATATTATTTATACTGTCTTCCCCCCAACCCCACTTTAACTCGAGCTTCCACTTCAATTCCTCGGATTTCCTTTCTCTTGGGGTTAATCACCTTCGCCATTCTCAGATGTGTCATATTCACTAGAATTAGCATGGGAGGGTCTCGACAATGTGGCTACCATGCTATCAGAGGTCCCACTTCTTCCTCCTCCCCTCTGCTAGCTGCCTCGTACCATGCTACTGTCTCGGCTTCTGCCCATTTCAGAAGATCGTTCTACTGTGCCTCTAGTCTGGGTCTGTGAGCTGCTTTCCAGGCCATGGCTATTCTCCTTTTGGCCAGAATGTAGGCCAGGTCCTTAAGTTTGTTCACATGTTTCAGGTTACGTGGTCTGGTGAATCCCCCTCCCACCCCCACCATGCATGCCCATACAGATTTCACATCTAGGGTAATTCCCTTTTCAGATAGTCGTAGCTTGACTTCCTCCCAGAATTTACCTACCTCTGGTCACGCCCAGAACATATGGATCACCCCGGCATCCACCTCCCCGGACTTGGGGCATTTTTGTACTTCTGTTCTCCCAAATCTGGTGATCCTGGGGGTGGGGGGGCTGGTCATGTAGCCCCTATGGGTGACATAACTGAATCTGCTGCAGCCTCACATTCCTAGACACCTTTTTAGGATATCTCTGAGCTCTTTCCCACTGTCCGTCTTGCATAGGTTCTCCCGCTTCCTCCTCGCAGTCCCGTCTCAATTGGAGCAACTCCTTACCCACTCTAGACATCACCAATTCATAGGTCCGGGATATTTCATGCCCTCCCTCCGAGATATCGTACATCATTTCTATGGCGGTGTCAGGTTGTTCTGCTAGTGCTATTTCGGACCACGTTTCCTTCACCCGTTTAATTATTGTAGTATATGTGATATATTGCCACGTATGTGCCCCAGTTTCGTCCACTATCGTTTGGAAGTCTAGTGCCTTTCCCTTTTGCCATATATCTCCCAAGGTTGCTAGGCAACCGGCCCGTGTATTTGCAGATCCCTTGTCTCAGTTGCTCATCGCCCCCGCATAGTGCCACAAGTGGCGCCTGCGGGGAGTATGGGGTCAGGTTTCCCACAGCTCGGCACGCTTTACACCATGTTTTCCAGCCCATGTCCAGCAATCTTGATCACCCATGCAGCTCTGATTTGGGTAGCCATATCAGTTCTTTTAGGAAATAAGGGTCGCATTCGCTCCTAAGCAATCTAGATTCTGCGGTCTCGTCTTCCGACAGCCATCTAGCGACATATTGTAGCTGCCCTGCCAGGTGGTATATCTCAAAGTTCGGCAGGTCTATGCCCCCTCTGTCATACGTATTCTGTAGTTTCCATAGGGCTACTCTGTTTCTGGAGTTGTGCCACAGGAAACATCTACATAAACCCTGGAGTTTAATAAAAAAAAGCGTTTGGGTACCATGTATGGGATATTGGCGAAGAAGTGTAATAGCATAGGCAGGACCACCATCTTGAGCAGGACCGTCCTTCCCACCATGGCTAGAGGGAGCTTTGCCCAGAACCCCATGCTATTCTTGAAACCTTCCACTGCCCTCTCTGTTAGGTGTGTGCTCGTCTACGATCGTGTGATGTATGTTAATCCCCAGGTATCTGAACGTTCTGGTCTGTCAGGCTATCTGCAAGATAGCCAAGTTCTCCTGTGGGACTCCTCTGTACCTCCCCAGGGGGAACATGCATGATTTTTTGGGGTTCACTGCTATGCCCGAAAGAGTTGCGTAGCACTCCATCACCTCCAAGATGTATTGCAAGTTTTCCTCTGGATGCCGCAGGTATAGCAGCATATTATCCGCATACAGTGATATCAAGTGCAGTCCCTCCTTAGTGTAGATCCCTATTTCTCCATACTGCTGCCTCAAGCAGATTGCAAGTGGTTCTAGTGCCAGGATGTACAGCATCGGGGACCATGGACAGCCCTGTCTCGTGCCTCTACTAAGTTGCCATTTATCTGAAATTATCGCTCCCGTTTTGACCCTGGCTGTTGGGGAGCTATACACCATTTTTACCCACTGCAAGTACCCAGGTCCCATCCCGTATTCATCCAAGGCCACATTACAGAGTCGAAGTCTTTCACTGCGTCTAACAAGACTATTGCTATTTCACTTGGGTCGTCCTCTGTCTGTTCTATGATATTGTGGAGCCTCCTGTGGTTATCGGATAAGCTTCTGCCTGGGACATATCCGGTTTGATCGGGGTGTGTACGTTTGTTTATTACTCTCTTTAATCTGTTCGCCAGCACAGCCGTGAGAATTTTGCGGTCTTGTTTTAGCATAGATAAGGGGTCTATATGACCCACATTCTGTGCTTGGCTTGTCAGGTTTGAGAAGCAGAATGATTACCGCCTCAGAGATTCCAGCAGTCTCCCTTTCTCAAAGGCCTCATTTAGCATTGCCAATAGCGGGGGGAGCACTTCGTGTGTGTATGTTTTATAGAATTCACAAGGGAGCCCATCTGTCCCCGGAGCTTTGCTTGTAGGCAAATGTATTACCACTGTCTCCAATTCTTCTATTTTGATTGGGGCATCTAAGTTCTCCCTGTCTTCTTCATTCAATTTAGGTAGTCCTATATCTCCTAGCGTCTCCTGAGTCTTCTGCTCTTCAATCTCCCCTGCATCTTCATAGAGGCATTTGTAGAACCTAAGGAATCCCTCATTCACACTCTCTTGGGTGTTCCAGACCTGTCCCGCCTCTCCAGTTATCTCCCTAATTGCTGATCTTGGTGTCTCATTCTTGTATAGCCATGCGAGCAGCCTCCCCGGTTGATCTCCCCCTGCATGTTGCCTTTCGATGTATTTGTTTTAATTCAGATTGCATAACCTCTCCCAGTGTCATGATCACTGCTTCCAAGGAGTCAGGAACAGCCCAACATCCTTGGAAGCAGGCCCCTAACCGTTATTTTAGGCACCAGCCGGTCCCCACTGGGACCTTTTGGACCTTGTCCTGGCACCGATGGCACCAGGCTCATCAAAGTCATCGGTCCCGGCACTGGAAGCGCAGGGCTCATATTATGTATGAAGATGCTTGGGTGGACTTACCTGCAGCAGACCATGCTGCTTACTTACCAGCCGCTTAGAAGTCCTCTGTGAACAGGAACTACTTTCTTACCTGGGTGGGGCAAGCTCCACTCCCTGGATACAGCACTGGAACTCTTCTGGAACTGGAACTCTTTTCTTACCTAGGCGGGGCCGTGGAGGAAGACGCCTCATCACTCCAAGGCTATTTAAACCACACCCGATAGATGAAACGTGCTTCGCGTTATTCTGCATCTGCAGCAGAACGCTCACCGAGTCTGTTCCAGCCTTTCTTCTTTCGATCCTGAACCTGCAAGAATTATACTTACCATTCCTGTATCCAGTCAACAACAGCACCTGCAAAGACAAGAAACAACAGGTTAGCAAGGCAACCTTTACACGCAGTGCTTACTCACCTGATCCATCGGCTGCGGCCATTTCTTCACGCTGCACCTCCGCCTGTGAAGACAAAAGCATTGTTATTACTTACCGGCACTCCGCGAATTCCGGATTTCTTCACGCTGCACCTCTGCCTGTGAAGACAAAAGCATTGTTATTACTTACCGGCACTCCGCGAATTCCGGATTTCTTCACGCTGCATCGCCGCCTGTGAAAACAAAAGAAGAGACATTAGACAGGTATTTACTTACGGCCATCGCGCTCGTCACAATAGAACGCCTGCAAATACTCCGGCGTCTCTTCAGCACGAACTAAGCAGCAAGGGAAAAAGACAGTTTGAGCGCTTGCATTTACTTACTCATTTCCAGGCGCTTCACTCTATCTTCCATCTCCAGAGTCCTGCAAGACAAAAAGGGAAAAGCATTATACAGAGTTCTGTTCAATATTAACGTGCCACGCACCTAAAGACTATAAAGACTAAAAAGGTGTCCGGAAACTCACCGCTCGTGCAGTTAACGACGGTAACGATCCTCTGAGTTCAAGAGGCCTATGTTTCACCAGTGAAGGAACTGGCAGCGGCACCCTGCACCAGACGCAGATGGAGAGTCCAGCATTCACCTATCTAAGGTGAGCACGTTGACCTGGGGGCTCTACGGAGAAGCTAGGAAGAGAGGGAGAGAGAGAGGGACATTCAACAACCCAGACCCTTAACCCCCATATTCTTTCACCTGCAGAAACCTCACCCTTCGAGTTCGACACACAGTGAGAAGAGGTTCGACCCCAGAAGCCAATCGAGTCCTGCACATCACTTTTCGAGTCGCAGACACCTTCCTGCCAAGACCAGCGCCTCCGTGGGAATCAGGTGAGCGTTACACCCAGAGCCCACCACAAGCCTGCTGTAATTGGCTCACCTGTTCAGCATCTTCCTGTGAGGTGCCCCCTCCTTTCATAATTACTTCTAGTTTCTTTTCCGTCTCCTGCAACTCTCGCTGTATTCCTCCTTGGAGCCCTCTAGACTTAGATATGGCTGCCCCTCTCACTGCCACCTTAAAGGCCTCCCATAGGGTTCCCTCTGACTCCACACTTCCTGTATTATTTTCAAAATACCCAATTATCTCCTCCCTTAAGTCCTCACGGAATGCAGTATCCTTCAATGCCTCGGCTCTAAGCCGCCATGTTGGGATACTGGCTCTCGCCGCCACATCAGGACCAGAGGGGAGTGGTCCGATAATATTCTCACCTTATATTCTGAACCAGTCACTTCCCCGACAAGTTCCGGAGTGGCATCCAATCTCGTGTACAGGTTGTGTGGGGAGGCAAACTATGAGTACTGCCCATCAATCGGGTGTTGCTGCCTCCATATGTCTTCCAGGCCAAAGTCTCTCAGCAGGGCTTGTAGTGTTTTCGCTGCGGGGTGGACTTAACTAATTTTGTATCTGACCTGTCCATTTTGGAGTTCAGCGTGCAATTGAAGTCGCCACCCCATACTACCGCGCCTCCTATGTGGGGACTGATTTTGCTATATAGTGTCTTAAAGTAGGCCACAGTCTCTTGGTTAGGGGCATATGTGTTTATGATGCAGTTCTGTTCTCTAACATCCCCCGGATCACTACCATCCGGCTCCACTGTGGCCTGTAGCATCTGAAAGGGCACATGTGGCGGCACAAAAATGATTACCCCTCTGGCATATGCCGAGTACGTTGCTCCTATGGTGGTCCAGCTCCACTTTTTAATTACCGCCTCTAGTTTCTCTTTGGTGAGGTGGGTTTCTTGCAATAAGGCTATATCCACTTTTTGCCTTCTCAGGTACATCATTATCTTATTTCTCTTCACGTAGCTTGAGGCCTCTTACATTCCAGGTTACTATTCTAAGATCCCCCATTTACTTGTCTTATCCCATCCCTTGTCATTCTCTCCGAGTCTACTTGGCATGGATTTGAACTCATTCCTTGTCCAATTTCAACATAAACCCCCCCCCCCCCCCCCCACAAACTGGCTCCCTGTCCCCTTGTCTACCAAACTAAATTCACTGCACACCTGCCAACTTCCTTCCCTCCCCCTACCCTTCCCATTACCAACTGTTGCCCAGCTCCTTCCCTGGATCTCAGGCTACCCCGCATTTGGCCCTTTCTCAGTGGTGCCGATTTTAGGAACCCAGAAGGGAGTTACCAAACTATCGGTAGCCTAACTAACAATAGGGGTATGAGAGCAAGTCCATCGAGTCTCCCGCATTTTTGGACTATTGCGCCATGCTCATTCACATCTACTTATTCAACCCACTGCATGTCTATCCCGGCTGGCACCGCCCTATCTTATATTCAAGTCCCAATGTCACAGTTTATTATGCACTTCGGTTACTACAGTCGCGGTCTTACTTGTCCGGTCTGTCTGCTCCCTGGTTGTCTGTTTCCATCGGGCAGTTCTGGGCATCTAACTACTCTGTCGCATCCTCAGGGGTATCAAAGAACAGGGCCCTGTTTTTGTGGTACACTTTCAGTTCCGCTGGTTACATCAGCATATATCTGTAGCCCGCCTCTCGCAATCTTTTCTTCACTGTCCCATAGTTCATTCATGGTCTCTGTACTAAGAGTGTGTAGTCCGGATACGCCGTAATATTCGCAGATGCCCTTTGTATCGTGCCGCCTTTCTGGAAGTGTTCCAAGATCTCCTCCCCGTCTTGGCAATTCAAGATTTTGGCAATTGGTCTTGGGCGGGGGGGTGGCCTTGTTAGGGCTCCATGTGCTCTTTCCACTGCAAATCCTTGGGTGAGGGCCTTCCCCTATTTCTTGCAGCAACATTGTCTCGGCGTAGTCCGTTGGGTTTGATCCCTCTTCACCTTCCGGTAGTCCCACAATACACATGTTGCTTCTCTGAGCGCGTCCTTCCGCTTCTTCCGCTCTATTTTCCAGGTTGCTCACGTGTTTCAGGATGTGGATCTCTGATGTATGGGACGCACATGCGGCTGTGTTTGAGGTCACTTCTTTTTCCAGTTCACCTGTGCATTCTGCTATCGCTCTGACATCGTGTCTGAGTAGATTCCCCTCCTGCTGAACTGTGCCAACTCCGAGTTCCAATGCCGCCTTGAGTTCAACCATGGCGGACTCCAGTTTAGTTTCCCACGTTATTTTCAGGTCTGCTATCGCTTCCAGGATCTGATCTTTTCGTGCTGGGGTAGTGTCCGTAGAGAGAGGGGTTTGGGTGGTGGGGGAGGGCGCTCCTTGCCTCTTCTGTCTGCTGCGGTGTTCTTGTGTATTCCTCCAACGTGGGTGCTTTCCTTTTGTCTTTGTCTGCTTGTTCCCCATCTCAGTGTTGTGTGCCTTAGTTCAGGTGGTCGAGAGCGCAGCCTCCGGTACTCCAATTCTGTTGTACGATTAGCAGTGTTTCATGAGGGAGGCTTTGATCTAGGTTTGTATGTACTATTTATACTGTCCAGCGAGTGTATTATGCTCTACCACGTCTCCTGGCTTCAGCCAATCTTACTGCATCCCCTGCGGTGAGTTCTCACACCTCTGGGTGTTTTTATTGGGGCAGATCTCGGTGGGGGCGCAAGCTGCACTCTGTGCTGATACTTGCATCTTCGTGGCCCATATGCTAGGTCTTTCAGCACACGTTGGCCTCTTGCGCCCGAGCGGTCCGCATTGGGAGCTGAATGTCAATTATAAGGCGGTTTAGCTATCTGTTACTTCCCGCACCCATTTCCTTTTCTCATGCAAGAGACTACCCTGTCTTGCTGACAGGGGAACCTCTCTGCCATTCTAGGTTCCTTTGTATGCCCTACATTTTCCCCTGGCGGTCAGCAGGGTGGCCAGGCAGACCCTCTTCCATTCAGTTTAGACCGCACTGCTTGCATTCCCTGAGCAGTCCAGACCACTGTGCAAGCTGAGCCCGCACTGACTGAATGTTCCTGACGTGTGTTGGGGCACCATTCGGTCTGCTCTCTGCTTATCGTGTCTTGTCCTGCATTACTGTTGTGCCGTGGTTCGTAGTTTTTACTTCCCATGCAAAGCTACGTTTTCATGAAGGGGCTTCTTGTTGTAGTGCGGTGTGGGGCAATCTGCTCCTTCTCTTTATCTTCCTCCCTGGTCGGCGCACTTTAAAAGTTTTAGTCACTGTGGCGTGATGTGTCCGATTTATCACTGCGCTTAACACCAGTCTTACATAAGGCGGACTCAAGGGAACCGGCATTTAGCAGTTTTGACCAATGCTGGTCCGATGCGTGAGACAATATCGCCAGATAACTATTTGACTTGTTTGGGGGGGGGGATGGGGGGGTTGTTCGGACTGCACTGGAAGCTGATTTGCAGCTTGTATGTGCACAACTGTTTAGCTTGTTTCTTCCGTCCGTGTTTAATTGTTCCCCCCAGCCCCCCCGTTGTTGTGGGTGGACTCTGGAGGGAACTCTCCTTAGACCGATTCAGCTTCTTTCCTCATCTTGTTTATTAATGGCCATGCCTTGTCGTTCTCTGGTGCAATGCAGGTGCCCTGGCAATTCGTTGCAATGCCCTAGACCACATTGGTCCACCCTGCGTGTGGTCCCCGATGCCAGTGTATATGTTGCACACTGCAAGTCCTCACGCTGCAGTTGTACTGAAGGCGTTGTCGGCTTTTCGTTTCTGCAGACCGTCTCTCGCGCAGCACCGTCGAATTGCTGGCACAGCCACACTGTATCCGTGCCTTCTTCCAAGCATACTTCATGCCCATTGCAGTGGCTGGCTCAAGTATATCGTCGCCAAGCCCCCCTGTCACTTTGTGTGTGTCGGTTCACTACAACCGGGGGAAGAGGGCCGCGCCACGTTCCTCTCCATTCCCAGCTGTTCTCCCGATGCAAGGGACTGCATACACACGTCTCCCTGTGTGTGCTTTCATGTTATGTGGGCCGCCACGTCGCCCGCTCCGGCACCAGGCTCACACTACAGCTGAGCTGCCTCAGGGGATCAGTGCTCTCCTCCTTTTTAATTAGTTCATGCACTTTGGGTGCTTCCAGCTGATTCACTTGTACTAGCCCATCCGCGGCTGCTTATCTTCGTACTCTATCTCTTGGTTTGTCACGGGCCACCATCTTTACTCCTTCATCCGCGAGTGGCTTCAGTCTTTTGGAGGCAAATTATGCTTGATTCCCGCTGGCAGTCCGCTCAGCTCGCTCCTCAGGTTAGCAGTACCATGGGTTGGTGAGCTTATTTTCCTTGATTGTAGGCTTCAGTTAGTATAGATTTTATACAGATCTTTCCACGATCCGCAGGAGCTCTTCGGGGAAACCCAGTCCTATCCCATGGCTCAGTAGCCACGCCCGGACCTACACATAATGCTCATATTCAAATACCTCTGACCAGAATGTCAGTAATGAACACTCAATTAATATGTTTACTCTTGTATAGTGTAAATATTTTAATTATGAGAAATAAATCATAAACATTGCTACCATTAGTCACTGCACATAATATTTTTAATAAGCAAAAGGTTATGGATGGATACACCACTATGAATGTATTAACTCCTTAAGTGCCAAGGATGAGTATGCTTGTTCTAGTTGCATAGACTTGCATAAAGCTCATCTTTTATTAAAGGGTTGATATGCCTACTCAAGCATCAAATCATATCAAAAGCAGAATAGCCACTTCAAAAGTAGCCATCTACCTCATTAGATCTCGCTAGGCCCTCATTTCCAAAGTGATATCAAAGATGGGTAAAACAATTTCTCATGCTCACTACTCCTTCGAAGATGGAAGGTATGGAGATGGAAAGAGGGGGTGGGATAACCAGAGGCCTGCAGTCTTGACAATATATAAACATTTAAAAATACAGAATCAAAAAACCACTTATCAGAATCACCATGGATCGCAAAAAGCAGCAGAAATTAAGCTTGAAAAAGGTTTCAGTCGCAAATGGAGTGGACCATAGTGTTAGAAATAGTCAACTGTGAAAAGGTGGCGAGAGCTGTGTGCCCTAGACAGCATACAGTTCCAGTAAACATGGTGTTTTAAAAACACTTCAAAATTTTAAAAAAGCATTTGAAGTCTCAAAAAAATAAATAAGAAAATACCATTTAAAAAAAAAAAAAAAAAAAAAAAAAAAATAGGACCATGGAAAAGGAGCACCCCTCTTCATAGGAAACGTGGCTCCTGGGTGGTTCTTTGTAGTTTGTCAGCAATTGTCATTATTAGCTACACAGTTTAGCTTTGTTTGCCATAATAAACCAAAGCACTTTGAGTGCTTGCACACGGTTTCACTAACTAATTTCCTTAGTACAGTTCAATTGACCTGCATGGATTAACGCCTGGATCTGTAACACTAGGCACGTGTCGTTTTTCTCTCCTCACCTGTAACTATCTTGATATCTGCAAGTACTGTTTCTGTCTAGCATGTTACCTTGATCTGTAACACAAGTCAACTGCCAACCGTATTTCTTTTTGTTTATGTGTAGGTAACTTTTGTGGTCCACATAAGCAAAAGCGCCCAGATACCTTTGGGTTAGGTGCGCTTTATAAATAAACTGTCTGAAGTGCGTTTGAGAAACATTCTTTGTGTGATCTGTTCACAGTGTTCCATAACAAAGATAACATTCGCACACATGCCAGACTTCCACCGTAATTCGCGGTTCTTAATTGTGAATTGTTTTACATTGCCTGCATACATTACATTAAAAAAACAGCTCTCGCTTTTCTAACTTGAAATACCACATACGGCTTGCGATCCTGCTCAATTCCCTCATTTAGGCTAATTTACATGTCAAAAATCAACCCAGGATAGACTGGGAAGAAATTAAATGTCTGAAAGCCAAGATATATCTGCCCAGGAAGACCAACGTGCTACATCCAGCTTCAGAGATTTCATCATCTAAGAACGCTGGGAAATGGGAGGGACCGTTTCCTCAAGCTGGGCTGCTTTGACAGACCATTTTCTACCAAATAATAGTACAGATAACTAATTTGCCAATATATTTCTCCCACAGGCCTTCTGCACTATTTAAAAAAATTGCTTGTGCTACATAGATTAACTCCACCCGATCCACTTTTGTAAGATAAACCCTTTGCTTCCATATCCCTTATGGAGTGGAGTCATGTGTGCGACTTGTCAAGGCCAAAGTACTAAAACAATTCTGAACAAAAAGACGACGCTAGACAATTGCCCTGACGAATAACAGACCATCTTCAACTTCTGGACAAAAAGTCTGACCAGCTCCAATCATTTATGGAAAACAACCTTTACAGAAAACCAATGTCAAGTGGGCTTTGCCATAGGAATGGCAGCCGCACCATAGATATACATATGGATGCGGTCAAAAAAGTGGAAGACTGAAAAGGAGTAGACACAAACAACCATCTGAGACTTGACGTCGATCACCGCATACTCCAAAAATAAAAGCCATCCTCAACCTCTTGGTTGAACAGATTTGAATACTAGAACAAAACACAAGAGGGTCCCATTGTGCACCATGTGCAAACCTACCTGCTATAAGCATGGGGATAAAGGGCCTCTAGCGCATTAGTTATAGAATTTCAAATAGCATAAACTAAACTGGCTAGCAAAAGACTGCACTTGTGGAAGAAGCAGAATTGAGAGCGCAGATAGGAAACATTAACTAGGTCTGTGGGTCTTCAGTTTCTTTCTGAAATGCATGCGAGAAAGGTGGAAGTTTAGCGTGGGATGTTACGAATAGCTGTAGGCTGATTTCTTGGTTTAATTTCGTGGCTTGTGTTGCATTTACCTACAGACCAGGCTTTTACATTAAATGGTCTAGAAGTTCATGAAAACAGGAAGAAGCAGGAAATGAAGATCCTTCGCTTGTGCAAGGGTGGGAAGAGCGATTGTGGTCAAATCTTTTTGGCCGGGCCGTCTTTGGCTGCAGCAAGAAGGATCTCTTCATTGTTGCCAGTGAGGCGCCTACCACCATCAAGCAGAGCATTGTCATAGTGTAAGTCAGAGGTCGAGGGCAAGGGCTTGGCCAAAAAAAGTTTTGTGCTGGTGGGTTTAATTAGATGTGGTAGCAGGCTACATAGGTGTTCTTGACAAAGTGCTGTTGAAGTAGAGGTCTGGGGCTACAATAACAAATTGCTGTTATTAGGCTGGATAAAGCGACCGAAATGGGATCAGTATTAACATAAAAGAGTACATGTCTGAAGCCAATCCTTTGGGTTGTGGTGAGTTGTTGCCAATGAAGAGGATTTTGGTATTTGTGGTTCATCTTTTGGCAGGCATTGGAGGGCCAGGCCTAGAGAAAGAGGCAGTGCTAGCATCAGTAGATGTCTGATAGTTAACATACAAATACAGTTTCACATCAGCCTATTGATGGACCTCATTGTAAATGCCATCAAGGAGTTCACAGTAGCTCTGGTAACAAATATGCACATGGGAAGTGTTTTGGGGCAGCAAAATGGTCAGTCCACTGGTGGGATTAACTGGTGCTTCGCAGAATGAGCTAGTTGGGGGCGGGGGAGTTCAGTCCAAGAACCGTTAAAGCATTGTGTGGTGAAATCCCAAGCGTGCCGATCAAGGCTTTCTAGTCAACAGTGTAAGGAGGCACAGAGATCAAGCAGGCGAAGGTGGCTGCAATCACTGAAGCTAATCATGTATAAGGTTGCCATCTTAGTGCTGCATCTAAGTCATTAGCAGAATTAGCAGTTGGGTAGGAAGTTGTGGGAATTGAACTGCCATTGTATGGTGACTGCTCTCGGTGGGGTTAACAGAAACATAGGTGGGCAGTTGGTCTGTAGTTGGCATGGCCCTCTTGGTCGGGATGGTGTCCTTACCCATGGGGGAATCTGTTCCATTTAAGTTGGAGCACATGCCTTTGGTGAGCTAGACATTGATATGCATGAATGAATAATTAAGATTCCATGCTGGGAGAATCCTTTTCAGGTTGACATCTTCGAAGACAGAGGTGGTTGGTCCGATTCTCTTGAGTAGATGCCGTGAGGAAGGACCATCTGACTGATTGGGGGTGGCAGCATGGTTTCCTTGGAATTATAGACGTGGAGTATGATTTTGTAAAATCTGGTCTTTCGAGTGGGGTTTTGACAATAGGTTGAGGCAGTATTTTATGGCTTATAGGGTTCAGCTTTTCATGGATTCTTCTGCTATAGCTGACTGGTGGGTTTTTACAAGATTTCTGCACATGAGATGGAGTCATTTCTGCTTATTAACCAGGGGGTTTTAAGAGCATCAAGCTCTTTGCCAGATTTTCTTGTGCTGCTAAATGGTGCATTTTCAGTCTGTAATCCCTGTGAATAATTGAATGCAGAGCGCTTTCCTGCAGAGGCAAAGTTAAGTTCATTTTCAGGTACCTGGAAGTAGCAGTGAGACACAGTTAAAGTAAATCACCTTGCAAGGAAGCATTCTTTAGTAGGGCAATAGCAGCAATGAAAAGCAGGAGTGTGGTGTATGTAGCAGCTAGTAGGTGGAGGAGGCTGTCATGATCATAGAAGAAAGCCTTTGCTGTATAAAACCCAAGGTTGCAGAGAGGAAATGCATAAGATTCTGGACAGTATAATAAGGAATAGCATTGTGCACAGTGGAAGGTTGGAGGAGTGCGGGGGGAAATGGGAGGCACGTGTCAGTGCCAAGGTTAATCACATCTACATTAATCCTCGGTGGGGATTTCAACTTTTGGCTAGTCAATCCTGCAGATGCATCTGCAATGTCCATTGAATCTTCTCTTGAAGATCTAGAATTTGCTCAACTTGTCCAGCAGCCAATGAATATAAAAGGAGATATCCTTGATTGGCTGGCCAGTCTTAACATCAATGAAGTAGACGTATTTTCATGCCCTCGGTCTTATCACAGTTTCATACATTTTGAGATCATAGTACCTGTACGTCAGAAAAAGAGCAAACCAATGAAGACCTCTGTCATGTCACCGAATATTCGGCTACTTACAGTTCAAGCCGTAAAACCACATATCATTCCTGCATTACAAGGCCTGGGTAATTATGAAACATCAGATGACCTGGCTCTGACATATCAGTCATCTTTGTCTGAGGCTGTTAATCAGATTGCCCATCTAAAACCCTGCAATATTCCAGCAAAAAGGAAATCTAAAGCCTGTTAACTCCTCGGACATACACAACCTGAAATTGGCTAAACGTAAACCTTACAACATATGGGCTAAAGCCAAAACTCCAGAATACACAGAAATGTATACTTTGTGCCAAAAGAAAGATGCTATTATTAATGCAAAAAAATAAATAAATAAAAATAATTTGAGTACGAGACTTGAAGAATGCAGAATGTAACAAATGATCTCCAAAATCTTGGGAGTTGGAAAATCCAGCACGGAGCATGGTGCACGTCCATCCAAGAAGCACTGATCGAGAAGGTTACGAATATTAAGAAAAACATCAGAATAAAACTATGTGGCCGTGGTTATTAGAGATCAAACTGAAAACAAACATGAAGTGAATAAGCCCTCCCCATCTCAGCTGAAAAACAGAGGGGGCCAATGTGTTTAGAGGAGCAGCATACAGCTCAAGCCAACAACTTGAAAAGGTTCCATCTATCCAGCCGCATTGTTTAAGGATTGTGTGCCGAATTTGGTCCCACTCATTACAAAATATATAAACTCCTTTCTGGGGGGGTTGGGGGGGGCACATGTGCTGGAATTAATAAAACCCCACAGATATTTCCACGAACTATAGGCCTATTACCAATGTTCCATTCCTATTGAAGATCCTAGATCGAGCCCCTTATTTGAAGGTCCAGGAATATTCGACCACTCACAATATCTTGGGGAAACCGCCAATCTGGCTTAAGACAGGCACATAGTACTGAAACAGCCATGTATGGATCAAGGTGGTACTGCTCTTTTGATGTTAATATATCCATAAGCTGCTTTTGATCTTGTGGACCACTCCATTTTCATTGACTGACTGCTGCATACTGCAAACTTCTCAGATTTGGCAGGAGAATGGGTAAAATCTTTTTTTTAACTCGGCAAAAGTGTTCAGTAGTGAAGAAGCTATAGGTGCTATTAGAATACCATACAGGGTACCACAAGGGTCCTGGCTATTGCCAGTTTTGTTTATTATCACAAAACCACTGTTTGACCTGTTGGATGACTTTAGTATCACCTATACCAACTATGCAGATGATACCCGAAGTCCGATTCCCATATCAGGGGATTATAAGGACAAACCATTGAAGAGGTTTATAGACCTATTCAGCAGTGGATGGCGCTAAATGGTTTAGCCCTCAATGACTCCAACTGAGCTTATTCTCGTTGGTACTGCCAAGGGAGGATACAAAAAAAGCTAGGCCCAGAATATAAAAACCTTCCAATAGCCGGATGCACAATTCCCACGGTATCAAAGGTGAAAGCCAGAACTAAGTATGAACACGCAGGTGAGTAGCATTGTATCCACCTCAGCATATCCTATCAAATTATTAAGTCAACTCTGACCTTTCCTGTCCAAGGACAATTGCTCAACATTGGCAAGAACAATCATTGGCCTGATACTGGAATATTGCAGTAGTTTGTTATTCAGAATTAGCAAAGGTGACCTATCCAGACGGCGTGTGATCCGGAATAGCACAATACGTGTGGTCGAAAACACGGCAGGAGAGCTCTCCTATGCCAGACGTGGACTCAACTGGTCACCAGTGGAAGAACAGATTTTTTTTTACTTTTCACCATGAGGTATAAATGTGTCTCAGGTAATGGCCCAATCCATTCATCAGAGAATCTCTCGGCTTCCAAACCGGACAACATAAGATCAAACGGTTCATACATGCTGGTTGGACCCAAATCAGATCAAAACTGGTCTTTGTGACTAACTGTGCATTTGACATTGCAGCCCCTCGGCCGTGGAACTCTGCCATTAGATTCGAGAAGCATACCCGCCCAGGCTTCTTTCAAGCAAGCTTTAAAAACTCACTTGTTTAACCAACACCACTGATTTTTTTTTTTTTTTTTTGTTGCCAACACCACTGATCTTTAATACCTATTAATGGAAAAAGCTTAGCCTACCTGCAATTAATCTGTCCTGTTGTGTTCATATGGGTTTTTTGTGAGTGCCCTGATGCCACTGGTCTTGATTTTTGGCGCAATATGCATAAATCGGCAGTAATATTCATGCGATATTCAAATCTGGATAACAAAGGGTGTCACTTAGACCTAGAATAGGGCAGTGAGCATAGATGATTGGGTACCTTGGCAAAAAGGTAGTACGAAAACATACACTGGCATTAAATCGCTGCATAGCAGATCGCTGGTGGTCAATGTAACTTATCCTAGGGAGCCAGACCGACTTTCCAGCACTTTCCTCAAACATGCTAGTACTGGTGTTCGATTAGTGAATAGTAACAGTCCCATTATGTGTGGGAAAGGCTGTTCATACGTGCTAAGAATTACATGGACCAGACAGTGACGTAATGTGTGATGTGACTGTGTAGAATGGCATGAAAAGCCGCACAAGTCAATTGACTGGGCCAAACAACATAGACCGGTTAGCCAAGCGGTTTGAGTGGTAGACCATCTTCATAAATCAGCTATTGAGAAGTGTAAAGGAATAGCGGATTAAGGTTTTTAGTTACCCAGAGACAAAGGCTTTCAACTCTTCTAGGAGGGGGTGTGGTGACATCCTTGAGACAGTCAAATATTGGAAACAAAAGTATACAGAGACTTGAATACATGGTTAATACAGTTAAAATGTATCTATGTTAAGAAGTGGAAGTTTAAGCTCGTGAGACAGCAGCAATCATAATAAAATAAATAGGCACAAGTAAACGAATTCTTAAAAAGTAAATTGCATTTCACACAAACCCTTTCTGGTACTTTGAACTCCAAAGCGACTGGCTTGTTAATTACAGAAGGAAAAGAAAAACCGAATCACAAGAGATGAAAATGCATTTTTTTAATTTCCAATATTTAACCTATGTGGGTTTCATTTAAGATATATACTTTATTAAAATACAAGTAATCTGAAGAAATAAGATCAGTACAATTATTTTAGAGTACAAATGTAACTGCTGTATCGTTTTCTGTATTGGAGTTGATATTAAAAAGAAATAAAAACAGAAAAGGTTGCAGCCCATTAGACCACTTTATTTTACATCCACTTAAAACACCCCACAAAGGAAAGTTAAGCTTTACAATTTGGACGTGCGCACACAACACAATGAAAAAATGTCCATTCCACTGTGCTCATTAAATACCCTTGCTGCTGAAATTTCTTAAAAGTATTCAAAGTGAAAAAAGAAGCAAGATCAAATGCTATGAGTGGTTGTGCGGATTTCAAGACAGTATTAAAAACTAATGTTTTCTCACACTCCCAGACCATAAAAAAGGCAATAATATTTTTATCACTTCAATTTCATTTCACAGACATTCAACTTTGCTGCAGAGGGCATGAAAAGGGGGAGGGGATAAATGAAATCAGTAAGTATTGCTATAAACACCATAATCCACAATATACTTTAGATAATTTAAACATAAAAAGGCAGCATTTCAGCAGCAAGTGCTCAATAAAAAATAAAAAAAACAAGGAATAATACAAGGAAAGGGAAGACGCAGGTAACGGGGCAGAGGCATCAGAGAAAGTACGGCGTGGTTGTTCTAGGTGGAATAACACGTTCTGAATCAGGAACTGCACGGAACAGCTTTGGTTCTCTTGTGTTTACGTCTTTAAAGACCATGATTGAGGCAATGTTCCCACATCGATAACAATAGTTAGGAGCCGACCAAACAGTCACCAGCTTCTCGTCGAACATGAACTTGTAGCCTTCGTGCACCAGCTGATGTGCTCTGCAGATGAGCTTCAAATTGTTGATGTGAACAAACTGAAAAAGTACAGAAGGGTGGTGGTCAGACACTTGCATTCAAAATGAAGCCACCAAATGGAAATATCAAAATGTCAACTTCTAACAAACGTTTCCGTTTCCCCCCCCAATACCCTTTGTGGAGAAGGGAGCAGTAGAGCAAAACATTTCGCTTTGTTTGCAAGTTAAAACATCCAGGCCAAAATGACTACACTGTAAAAAAAAAAAAAGCAATTCAAATCTTGCTGGCTTGTTCAGCTTTACTCACCTTAATCCCTGCCTCTGCAGCTCAGAAATGGAAAACTGAACCCAAACAGAAGAATCTCATTACGGATCGAATCAAGAAGAGAATGTATTTATTTTGGTTTCTGTAATGCACTAATCATGCCTAGAAGAAGCTTCAGAGGGTGGACAGAGAAGAGCAAGACGACACATGGAGAATGAACAACAGTGTCAAGGAAAAACACAAACAGGCTATGGATTTAATTAAAAACAAGTTAAGACTTAAAAAGCCCAAACCATAGCCAAGTAAGTACATAGAAGACGGAGTTCGTGCAACCAAATGTTAGAGACCCATTAGGATCCCAGGTGTCACCTGTGAAAAGATTTGCAAATAATTAAGGTTTTAAATGCCTTTTTGAAGCTAAAGTGGTTTGGTTCCATTTTGAATTACATAGTTTCATGGTTCTGGATCTTTTGCTGACATTTGTTCCTCTGAACTTTTTACACAGTAGGTGGGCAGGCACTGTTCACTTTCACTGATGGGAGGGTTAAAACTAAAGTCTGAACCAGTCTGATAGTTATCTAGGGCACATGGGATAGGTATTTCTTTTTGTTTAAAGGTTGTGGCCTGTTGAACCAGGAGCCAGTCTATAGACCCAGGGCGATCTGGTTGAATTGTTTCAGACCTAGTATCATGCGTGCCACTAGTCAGGATTACTTCTGGGTAGTCCAATACCGTTCCAGTAATCTGTTATCAATATGACAAGTTGTTGGAGGACAGATGGCATTTGCTGGCTGGCGATGCGATCTGCACAGTGAAGTAGAGATCAGAGTCAAAGATTATACAGAGATTGACTTGAGAGGGTTTTCCTTATAAAAAAAGGTATTTCCTGACCCAAGGAGGAAGGACGGGGAAGGAGGCCAAATGGCGAGATGTCCAAAGGACAGGGTGAAAAACAAGTGGCACGCTCAGCTCAATATGGGACTCGAAATGGAAATATGCTGTAAAATAAAGTGCAAGCGTGACAAGAACAACAAGTTAGAGAACCATCCACTGCCATGAGCCCTTCTGGGACACATCAAGCAATTAAACTGTTACTAAAAAAAGGAGATGCAAAGTTCCACTGCTGCCCTTCACTGTAAGGTCATGTTTGCAGCTTAAAGACAAACAATTATAAAGGGAAACATGGTCCCCTTGCACTGGTAGATTTGGGGATTGGCCAGTGCCCCCCAAAACAGATACTTTCCTTCAAAAGGCAAGACGGGAACATATAGGAAAAATGTGGGGGGTTTCATTATTGTATTTATTGAGCGCGGACCTAGCTTCAAGAAGCAATGGAGTGCTTTACAGAGGTATACAACAATACAGGTGCACAACAGAACGCTTTTCAGAGATAACAGAACAGATACAGTGGGGGTAGGATACAGAGGGGCACAGAGGCTGGGGTAGAGCTGTACAGGGTGGCAGGAGGAGAGGCGGACAGCATCTAGCGAGTCAGGAGGCGTGGAAGGCGATGTAACAGGCTAGGTGTTGAGGAGGAGAGACTCCTTAAAGAGGTGGGTCTTCAGTTCTTTTCTGAGTTGTAGGAGCCTTGGGGGCTAGTCTGATGCAGACTGGGAGGAAGTTCAATAGTCTTGGGGCGTAGGCAGAGAAGGCTTGTTTGCTGGTTGTTTACAATTTGCAGCAGCTGATTTCAAGTCTGTACATGATCCAGCTTCTGGTGGAGAGCTGTCTGCCAGAGATGCAGAGTTTCTCTGCAAGGTAGCTGGGTGACTTGAAGGCGACTGCCTTATAGATGATGCTGCAAGACTTGAAGGTGATTCGGGCATGCAGTGGGAGCCAGTGAAAGGTTGATGAGGGTCGGGTGATGTCACATCTGCATAGATCCTTGAGGCGTGCGGACACATGTAGGACACTTCTCAGGGGCACAAGGGAGTAGGACGGGATGCCTTCGAAGAGGGCATTGTCCTTCTCCACGTGGGATATGACCAGTGAATCTAAAGCTGTCCGGTTGGAGGAACGGCTTGACTTTCCGCAGCAGGGAGAGCAGATACCAAGCTGTCTTGAGTTTACTTAGTTATGTGTGTCTTTAAGGAGAGGTGTTTGTCGATGTGGAACTCAAAGGACTTGACGCAGGAGACGAGCTTGGGCGTGAAGACCTCAGGGTTCATGGTTGATAGCTAGGTCTGTATGTCTGGGTGTTTGTGCGTTGTTGGTGAGGAGTAGGAATTTCGGTTTTGGCGGTGTTGAGCTTCACGTATGCACTGGACCTTAAGACTGGATCAGCGAGTGGCAGATTTTGAGCTTGTGCATGTCCTTTATGGCGTTGATCTTGAGGCATGGCCATGTGTCGTCAACGTATATATGTGGTGTTGTGTGTGGCTAGGAGGGCTCACAGTGGCTCAATGTGTAGATTGAATATCACTGGGGAGAAGATGGAACACTGCGGGACTCCACAGGTGACTGGTAGCATTGGTGATCTAGGAGTCCATCTGAACAAACTGCTGGTGGTGGTGGTGGTGGTGGTGGTGGTTGACTAGCTATGACCTGGACCAGCCTAGGACAAGGTTGCTGATCACCATGTTCCGATGCGGGTTGTTTGAGCGCCTGGTATACTGCGTCAAAAGCAGCAGAGGTGTGGAGTAGAGGCAGGTGCGGCCGTCGAGGAGGTTGTGCATGTAGTCAATCACCTGTATGATTGCTGTCTCTGTGCTGCAACTGGGTCTAGACACAGATGGGCAGGTTTGGAGGAGATTGTTGGTGTCGATGTGTTGCTGCAGTTGCACGGCTACCGCTTTCTCGATCTTATCCAAGAAGGGAAGATGGGCGATGGGGCTATAGTTACCTAGGTTGTCGGGATCCAGGGTGTGTTTCTTTAGTAGAGGGAGGATTTGTCCTTTCTTTAGGGTGGATGGTAAGGTGCCTTGAGTTAGTGAGCTGTTGATCTCCAGGTAGGGAAAGAGCTTCTACTGGGAGGGTCTTGGCGATAGATGCTGGGAGGAGATGCGCCTTTGAGGGAAGCCAGGGTTTCTACCAGGTCCTCTGTTGAGTGTGTCTTGATTGAATATTGTCCATGGTGTGGGATGCAGAGCTGGTGTCTATGTGCTGCATGTGTTTATGATGGTGAATTGTTCGAAGGAATGTCATGGCAGGATCAGGTAGTGGGTTGACGCGGTGCTGGACTGCTTTGAAGAGGACTCTGCTTTTGTTGTCAGCTTCTGCTATGGTGTTCTGATAGTAGGGGGCCTTGGCTGTGTTGATTTGTCGGTGGGTTGCTCCAAGTTCCTTGAGGAGGGCAAGGTCTGATACAGTTCTGGAGCGGCACCAGGTTGTCTGGTTTCCTGATGACTTTTGCTGAGGTGAAGTTCTTGCGTGTACCAGAGTGCTTCAGTTTGCAGGTGCTTTGTTTTCAGAGGCACGTGTCAGTCGATGGAGGCTAAAAGGATGGTGTCGAGTGCTTCCAGTAGAGAGTCGCAGTTCGGCTAGGGGTGTTCAGTCCATGTGAGGTGGTGGTTGGCAAGGTCTTCCATCAGGAAGTTCTTGAAGGACCTGAAGGTTTGTCTGATGGGTTTCTTTTGGGAATGCTCGACTGGGGGGGGAAGTTGAGGGGGGGTTGTGCAGGAGGTTGAGGGGCACAACCAGGTGGGTCAGACCAGTCAAGCGGGAGATGAGAGCTGTAGTGGAGGGAAGAGAGTGCAGTGATTATGTCAAGGACGTTAGCTTTCGGGTGTTCTGTGAGGCTGTTGAGAAGGCATTGGAGAGCTTCCTTCATCAGTTTGGAGGCCTTGCCGCTTGGAAGGTTGAAGTTGCCTAGGAAGATGTTGGTGTGAGGTACATGGTGGTTACCAGGTCGGTCAAGTCTCTGATGAAGGTGGTGTTGGGTGGTCTGTAGATGAGATGGAAGGAGACTGTCCATCAGGGCGAGCGGGAAGTGTCAGGATACTACTTTCGAAAGGAGCCAATGTTGTTAACAGCAAGTCTGGTGCAGGGCCACAAGGTCTTGTGGATCACAGAGGCATCCGCCTGTCTTGTTCGGCCAATGTGTTGGATGTTGTAGCCCTTTCGAGGACTAGGGCGTCTAGGATCTGGGCAGAGGTGGGTGTCAGCCTGATCTCAGTGATGAAGATGGCGTCAAGGTTTTGTGTAGTGATGAGGTTCGCATTGTCTGCTGCATGGGTGCTAGTTGAGCAGATACTGGCGAGCATAAACTTGTGTTGGGGGTGCTGATGGGCTTGAAGCTTATGTGGGTGAGGTTGTTGCAGTGCAGAGGCAATGCCTTGGAGGAGGGGCTATGGTGACGTTGGTTTGCCTGGTGATGGCCTGTGGGGACAGAGGGAGAAAACTCCTGTCGGCACATGCATACCTGTTGTCTGAGCAGGGGGTTCAGGCCCTGTGTCCTCCCGGTCCAAATAGGAATTGCCCTTTGTCTGCCATTCACTTTGGATACCCAGGCGAGAGACGCCCTGAATGTAAGAGATAAGAGCAGAAAGGAAGAGGCAGGGCTAAAAAGGTGGGTGGTTCTTCGGCCACATGATCTCACTCCACTTTCACCTGCTCACCAACTGCAAAGAAAAAGAGGCTGGAGGGCTGCTTAAGTGATGTCACTGGAGGGAATGCTGCAAAAAGAACATTTCTTCATCTGCAACACCTTCCAGTTGTCTTTGACCCATTGGTTAACACTGAACATAAGAGATTACCTAGACACTATTTGTGCTGAACCTTCAATGTTTGATAGATCCACTTTCTATAACTACAGAGGCTTTTATTTTGGTGTACAGTCCTCCACCTTCCTCTGGAATGCTAAGTTATTTTACCCTCCATCTTTTGCCTTGTGGGGCATGTGACTTTAAAGTTCAGCTTTCTTCGCAAAGGTTCAAAGTGACACCTACCGGGTCAGATTCTGGGTTCGACCAAATGGTTGGGGATCCATTGAGTAAGAGGAGGCATTGTTGGGAACCGAGGGTTGAGTGGAAGCTGGAATGACACCCTCACCACAAGTATCGATGGGTCTTTGATGATCTCCACGCTTATTTAAAAAATATCAGGCTACCTCCACAACCACCAAATGGAGTTGGGTTTTCCTTGGGCACTTAGATGTCAGTTTGATTTACGAGAAGGACGGAGGGGACTGGGATGGGGACTAATGAGTCATGAATATCGGTAAACCGGATTCCTGAAGCACCGAGCTTTGCCACTTTTAGTGGCCTCTCTGCAAGGCTCTGTAAAGCAAAAGAGACAAAAGCAGAAGGTGGAGGGCCATTATTTGGACCACTGGAGAGGCAGATGTGCAACCTGTGGTGTTAATGGGTGCAGATCAAAGAATCCACTCTGTGTTTTTTCCGTTAGTCTGGAGTGAAGGCCTTATAAGGCAGAACAACCAGAGACTTCTCTCAGCGTCTCAGATGAAACAGAACCGGAAAAGTCCTGCTCCGGGTATTCTTCTGGATAGTTAGATAGATTTAAAGGGCTGTTTAGGGACGGTGGTGAACAGAGATTTAGCAGTCAGCACATTTGCCTTGTCTTTGCTCAGCTCATCAGTGGCTGAAGAAAGGCGCTGGAAGCCCATGAACTGTAGTGACCCAACATGATCTTGGATTTCTGAACTTTGTGCCACTCAGTTTTGCACATCTAGGTCTATCCGCATTTCTCTAGCAGCTGTGGCAACATACTGTCGAAGACTTGTTTTGCATCTGCAATGCCAGCCACACTTTTCACAGTCAAAGATTGCGTGTACATTACAGACTACAAAGACTATCAGAGTTTACCCCCGCCTCAACAGCAGAGCATTCTTGACAATCTTTCTCCCTACATCTAAAAAAAAAAAAAAAAAGTATATATATGGGATACATTACTCACCGTAATAGTATTTCTGACGGTTGTCTCGCCCACATGGGAGCAACTAGGATGAGCGTCATCGATTCTTTGTGCATTTTGTTGACCACCTTCCTCACTAGAGGAGTTGGTGGAAAAGCATAAGCAAACATCCCTGACCAGTTCGTCCACAGGGCGTTCCCCTTGGAGCCTGGCTGGGGAAACCATGATGCGAAGTCTGGGCATTGTCGGTTTTCGCTTGTGGCGTATAGGTCTATAGTGGGGAAACCCCACTATGAGAAGATGTCTTTACGACTTCTCTGTGTAGAGACCACTCGTGTTCTCTTGGGAGAGGATCTCTGCTCAAGGCGTCTGCTAGTGAATTGAGATCCCCTGGAACATGTTGAGATGACACGTAAATGTTCCTTCTGAGTGCCAATATCCAAATTTTCTGGGCAAGCTTGGACAGACTTGGCGAACGAGTCCCTCCCTGCTTGTTTAGGTAGAACATTGCTGTCGTGCTGTTAAGATCTGCACTGACGGGTTCAACAGGTGGGGCTCGAACGCTCGAAGCACTCTGAATACTGGCAGAAGCTCTAGCAGATTGATATGATTCTTTGCCACTTTGTGAGACCAGAGACCCTGAGCTGTGTGGTGAAGTAGGTGTGCTCCCCACCCTGACAGGGATGCATCTGGAGTGACTACAGCCTGTACTTTTGGATCGTAACCTTCAACAGGTTTTCTCTTGTCCACCAGTGAAGACTTTGTACCTGTGTTGGCGAAACGACCACTAGATCATCCCACTGACCACTTGCCTGAGACCACTGTTCGCCAACCATTCTTGCATGGGACGCATGCGCAGGCGCGCGTGGGGGACCAGGCAAATACATGACGCCATCATGCCTAGCAAACGCATCGCTTTGCGCACCGTTATCTGGTGACCGGGCAGATATAGAGGAATTTGCAGTAGTAGATTCTGAATTCTTTCCTCCGATGGAAAGGCCAACCCCGCTTGAGTGTTTAGTACAGCTCATAGGAACTGTTTGGAGGTGCTTGGCACCAGGCTTGATTTTTTCTCGTTTATGGAGAAACCCGATTCGAAGAGGAGGTCGACTGCTCTCTGAATGTTTGAACTGCAAATGACTGGGGTCTTCCCCGTGATGAGCCAGTCGTCCAGGTAAGGGTACACTGGGATTGCCTCCCTGCATAGGTGTGCCGCCACCACAGCCAGAACCTTGGTGAATACCCTTGGAGCCGAGGCTATACCGAAGGGCAGCACCTTGAACTGGTAGTGCTGACCGTCCACCTTGAAGCGCAAGAATCTTCTGTGCACTGGGAAATGGAAATATGAAAATAGACATCTTTCATGTCCAATGTTGCCATGTAACCCCTTTTTTAGGAGGGGGATTACCTCTTGGAAGTAGTCATGCAAAACTTTTGGGGCTTGACATACTTGTTTGCAGAGCGTAAGTCTAAAACTGGGCGCATTGTCAGATTTTTTTTGGCACAAGGAAGTTGAATAATACCCTTGTTTACCTGTTTGCCCGGGACAAGTTTGATCGCGTCCTTTTCTAGAAGATTGACGATCTCCTCGAGGAGGATCTTCTGGTGGTCCAAGGAATGTACTTTGTCATGGGGGGTGGTTTCGGGGACGCTCGAGCAGTTCTATGCAGTATCCTGCGGACACTGTGGACAGCACCCATCTGTCTGATGTGATCCCTTCCCAAGCTTGGGTGAAGTTGGTAATGCGTCCCCCTACTGGAGATGCGTGGGAAGGGACCCTGATCTCGGCGTCACTGTTTTGCGGGAGGCGCGCCGCCTCTGCTGGGGCTGCCTCTACCCTTACCACGACCCCTTTTGGGTAGACTGCTGGTTGTTACCCGATGATGTACCCTGCCCCTGAGAATAGTTGGAGCCTCTTTGTGAATTGTGGCCGCGTTGGTGACTAAAATTGCCATTCCCTCTTTGATTAGGGGGTTTGTTGGTCAACTGTCCCAGGGATTTCAGAGTCTCATACTCCTCTTTGGCATTTTTTTAATGCGTCCTCTACCGCCTTGCCAAACAGTAGATTAGGCTCCACCGGCATGTCAATTAAGGATGCTTGTGTCTCGGGTTTAAACCCTGACTGTCTTAACCAAGCATGCCTCTTAATGACAGTGCTCTCTGCTATTAGCCTGCCGGCGTTATCCGCGGCATCAAAGGTTGCCTTAAGGATGCAACCGGACACGGCCCTCCCCTCCGACGCAACCTGTGCCAACTGGCCCTTTAAAAGGTTCCGGTGCGGAGTCGATGAGTGCAGCAACTTGCTCCCACTGGTGGCAGTTGTAACTAGCCAACAGGGTGGCAGAGTTGGCAATCCTTGCCTGGTAGGCGGAAGTGGAGGCTACCTTCCTTCCCAACCCGTAGATCTTTTTTTCTCCTTGTCGGGGGGAGCCTCAGACGAAGATAGGGGTGTTCCCGCTCTCTTCCGGGTATTAGTCACTACCAGGGAGTCAGGTTTCAGCTGCCCCTTTATGTAAAGCGGGTCTGATTGGGCTGCCCTGAACAATTTTTCGATTCTGGGGTTTACCGCCCTGGTGAGGTTAGGATTGAGAAGGGAACGATCAATTCTCCTTTGTATAGGCTTGAGAATAGGGATGGCCTGGGCAATGGGTTTCTTTTCTCCTACTAGTTCCTCGGCAAAGTCCCTCTCCTCCTGTGCTCCGAGTGCCTATGCGGAAGTGTTCTGCCGCTCTAGACAAAACCTCATTTAGGAGAGGTTGGTTGTCGATTGGGGAGTCAGTAACCTGAGGTTCTTTTCCTACCGGGGAGTCTATTCTGTAGACTTCTGGGTCATCTTCCACCTCCTCTTGGTCCTCGTCATCCCCATAGTAGTCCACCCCAGTTTGGTCGTCCAACGTTACCAATTCTGGATCCTCATATTGTAGTGGATCCTCACTGTACTGAGTTTATGGCTGTACGTAAAAAGGGTCAGAAGACAGACTTTGCGTTGGTGCCTCAACTCGAGGTTGCTTACCAGGGGGTTGCGGGACCCTAGATCCTGTGGGAGTAGCCCCGTCAGGGGTATGGGAGAGGAAGTGATCTGGGTTCTTGGCATAGAAGTCTGCTAGGGATGACATTTCAGACATAACTGTCTATATCCTCACTGGACCATTCCTGGGAGGGTTTCCCTGCTGCGACCTGACTGGACCTATGGGCTTGTGCAGGGGTCTTGGCTAGCTGTTTATCAGAAGACTTAGCACTGTCTTTATGTAGCAGAGGTGTAGAAGGCTGAGATGTTTTCTTCTTCCGTTTTCACCCCTCCCATGAGTGGAAGAGTGCTTCCCTGGCGTTTTTACCTTCTCAGAGCTTCGACGTCTGGCGCCGAGATTCGGAGGTAGAGTCCCTTTCCTTAGAGTGTGGACATCGGGATCCGGGAGCAGGCGTTGAGCGTCTGCTGACGCTGACTCCTGGAGTGCGGCCTGGGGATGGAGGTCGGCTTTGTCTTCAGACGATCGTACCTCCATAACTTTGGTGAGTGAGGCACTCTTGGCAACAGTGGATGGTTGCCTGGTGTCATGCGGCGATCTTGACCGAGAACGCCCAGAGGACACCGATTCGGTGGACCATTCTTTGTGTGCTTCTTTCCGAGAACTCGACACGCGTGTCGAGTCTCGGTTGGACTTCGAGTGTTTAGTGGAAGTGATGTGGGTAGCGCTCGTGTCGCCGAGTGTGCTCCCCATAGCTGCCCTGCCGGACAACCTTCCGAGGTCGGGGACTTGCGCTTGGCTGTCTTTCGATGCCACGATGCCCTTGCCGTCCGATAGTACGGCGTCGCTGCCATCACAGAAGGTGCCCTCCGCTTCCATGGCCTCTCGTTGCCTGGCGTGGTGGGCCCAACGTTTGGTTGAACAGTCCTTTAGAGTCTTAGCCTTGAAAGGGCTACATGCTATGCAGTTCGCCTTGTGATTGTCCCTCGGCAAGCAGAGGTTCCAGGTGGCGTGTGTCAACCCAAGGGTACTTGCGGTTGCACTTGGGGCAAAATTGGAAAGGGGTACCCTCCATATGCACCCTGTGGCAGCGGGATAATATATGTGTTGAGTATGTACCACCACCCACTCTCTCTCTCCCTACGTGAAGGGCCGAGGCCAGAGACCTTCCAAGGCCCGGGCCGAGGCCAGAGGCCTTCCGAGGCCCAAAGTCCATTGTGCAGCTCTCGACGGTTGTTTTCTTCTCCGGGCCTGCGTCGAGCTTCAAAATTCGGTGACTCAACGTGGGAATGGAAGAAACGGGGAAATATTATACTATTTGCAAAATTATGGCTAAAAGCCAGGGAACTCCGCGGAATGCTTTCGACAAGTATGGCGGAAAAAACAATATGAGGGTCCTAGACGCGTGAGGGATCATGGGTACAGTGGACGTCACACTAGGGATAGCATTACTGGCACGCCCTGTGTCGACGCCCATTTTCGAGTTTCGAAAAACAAACTAATACTCCGCAGCTTCCACTAGATGTCGACCTATGCACAGCATGTGATCTAAGCAGATTCCACAAGCCTCAGATATATATATATATATACACACACATATACATACATATATATATATATATACATATACATACAGACTCCACAGTGGGTGCTGCTGTAGTAGAAAAGCCTCCGCAATCACATCAGACTAGGAGGGAGCACGTGCCTAGTGTGGTTAATCGCCTAAGGAGGTTTGGAATGTATTAACTAGGCAAGCAGTGAATTTCCTTACATAAAACAGGTTTGCAACCATTGCCACTTCGCCCAGCCCGCAAATTTTGGTCTTTTAAAAATATACAATACACCCAGGAGCTCAGGGTTGCCTAGTAACAAAGTATAACAAATTAAGCATAAGAGAGCTCAAGAATGAAGGCGAAAGTAGTTGGAAGTTCAGGATAGAAGCAGGAATGAGAACTTGTGGGGCACAATAAGAGAAGAAACTAATAAATATGAGAAAACCACTTTTCTTGTCATGCTTGCTTCAACAAATGGCAACGAGCTGGTGAGCAACGTGGACCCGCAGTGGCTTTAATATTGTGGTCTCCATCGACAACAGGTGTTCGCTGTATCCCCTGGAGGGACGAATCCGCTGGTGGAGGAATGGGGGGTTGGGGGTAGAGAGACGCTCCATTGTGGAGACCTGCATAGAAAGGGGGCCTAATACAGCGCAGTGAGAGGTGCTGCAACAGCCCGAAGGCACGCATGCCGCAGAGTTCAAGGGACAGAAAAAGTAGCTTGTGGACCGTGCAGCAGGAGCCCAAAAAGAGGCAAGGGAAAATCAAAGGCCCTTCTCAGTAAGATCATTCACCGCATAAGCTAAACTGCAGGAACAGAAGAAACTGTTGTAGGACTGCTCTCAGTGAAAGAGGGAATATGGCAGCCATTTACTAATGTGCTGAATCACTTCAATCGCAATGAGCAACCAACCCAACCAATTCTTGCAAAATGTTGGCACCTCCTGTCCAGTGGGACACTTGAAAGGATGGCCCATCATTCAGCACTGACAGGAGGAGGGAGACTCTTAGGCATTGCCTGTGGTAGGAAGGCAACAATGGGGCACACCTATAGTAGTTGTGCAGAAACGCACTGCAAAATAAGGTTGTGTGTTGACTTAAGAGCAGTGATGAAGGCAGTTGCTGTAGATAGGTTGCCCTTTGCCTAATATAGGAGAGTTGACTAGTTTTGTAGGCAAGGCTAAAGTCTTCAGTACGTTAGCCCTGGCCTCTGCCCATCAAGTAAAACTGCATCCAAAGTCAATGGGAATTACAGCTTTAACATGCTGGGGAACCTTTCAATTCAGGAAGATGTCCTTTGGTTTAGTCTCTGCAGCAGCCATATACCAAATATGGTTATTCATAAGCACTTTAGAAAGATGCAAGGGGTATAATTTTTCCAAGATGATGTCGTTGTGTGGAAGACACTTGTGGAGCATAATCAAAGGTTAGAAAAGTTACAGGAAGAGATCCTTGGTACATTGTATATATTTAAAAGCAAGTTTGACTCAACACAACACCTCCCTCTAAGGTGCCGGTTTGACAGGGGAAAAAGGAAAAATGCAAGTGTAGGGTGGACTCATTAAATTAACCTGGGCACAGGATAAGCAGTAGTAGTGGATGCCATTGCAAAACATCAGATACCCAGAAACAAACATGGGGTCATGTCCTTTCTTGACTAAGTAGAATACTATTCAAAGTTCATACTGCATTTTGCAGCTAGGTGCAATACAATAAGGGGACCGACTGTAAGACGGTATACAATATGTATACCTGTGATGAGTTTAGTGACAAAAGAAGCAATAT
This sequence comes from Ambystoma mexicanum, assembly GCF_040938575.1. Lineage (NCBI taxonomy): Eukaryota > Metazoa > Chordata > Amphibia > Caudata > Ambystomatidae > Ambystoma > Ambystoma mexicanum. The sequence goes on along the minus strand of NC_090929.1, from coordinate 111,179,350 downwards.
TAAAGGCTCCCACACCATCGTATTTTGATGTAGAAGGCAACTGCACCGGGCTGACACCAGTGACACAGGATTAGGGGCAATACTTTTGCAAGAAAGAAGGGGTAGAAAGAGCGATAGCTTTGCACCTTGGGAGGTGCAGAAGAAAATTATTCTGTGATAGAAGTGCTACATGTAACCTAGGAAACTCATTCTTATGGGGTAGAGACTTTCATATAAGAACAGGCCATAAACGGTTATTTTGTATTTTTAACAAATGTCTAGGATGTTCCTCTTGCAGGATATTAAAGTGGGTGACAGTACTTCAAGGACATGATAATTGAACATACCACAGGAAAGGAGAACGTGAAAGCAGATTATATGTCCTGACCAGGTACAGAGGCGAGGGTCAAGAAGAGAAGATTGAGGAGGAAAGCGTACAGATGAAGGAACAGGTATTTCTCATTGATCGGCAGGTAATTGATGAGGAAGAATGGAATGCTGCCTAAGATAGACAACGAGAATTTGAAAATTAAGGAGATGGTGAATGATGGATGGAGTGGGTATACAAGTGAGTGAGATCTAGACTATACAGCAGGACTTGAGATGAATTACGTTTTGATGGGAACTTTTTGGTAAGGGGGAATGACAAAATTACTCACTGTAGTGACTACCTTACCCATAGTCCATAGTCCCCTTTCATCCATACCTGTGGGATATTCCATCCATCGGGACGGGACCGGAGTACTTTCAAAGCATCTTTCTTTCTTGCTATCTCCCGTTTGTTTACCGTGGTGCTGGGTGTAATTTATTCTCCTTCCCTTGTGGCTCTGTTTTTTCAACCATTGTCGGACACGCACAATAGAGACCCACAGATGGGAGAATGAACTTCGACTCCCAAGATAGGGGACATGTGCTCCACCACATGAAGATTGGTTCCTCGTAGGAGATGAAGGAAGTTGGCAAAGTGCCCTCCAATCGACAATGAGGAACATTTGTTGAAAGGTAAAGGAGACTGTGTAATGCATAGCTGCGCACAGGGAGAAATGTTTGGCATCTAAGGACACAATGGGGCCTACCCAAAAAAAATGTTTTTTGGGTTTAACATAGTGAAGATACATGGGAGGATATGGGGGTTCATTAGAGAACATGGGCCCGCCTTCATAACATGGCACCTCTATTTTTCACTTTTAAAGCTGCAGACAGAATAGGTTCTGCCCCAAGAAAAGCTCGGAAAAGCACCGGCAGCTACCACATAAATTTGATTGTGGAAACACATTGCACGGAAGTAAGCTACATCAACATATGGTACCCTGTTGCTTTTCGGCTGGCTTCTGCCATACCTTCAGCTTTGGGTAAGGGGATGTTTTTGAAAATTCAAACCTTTGTATTTCTCTTTGTTTGAGTTGATGGGAAAATGAGATGTTGTGGGGACTTTGGTGAAACCCTTTTGGGAAACTGAGTAGATCATCTGGATATGTTCCTGGCCACCCAGCGGGGCGGGAGAGATGTGCCAGCATGTTCAGTTAGCTCAATTACCCTTCCTTATTTCAGGAGACATTTCTCTTTGGTTAAAACCAAGGGTCTTATGACCTAGAATTGACCATGCCCTGAGGGATGGAGGGGTATGGTTAAGTCGATTCTGGGTGTTGTGTGTGGTTCTTTTTAAATACGAAGTATAGTCAACCAGAAATAATGCTGAAAATATGAGAAATTGGTTTAGAGAGCTATTTTTAACCTAATGATGTTTATGTGTTTTTGTTTTTTTCTTTTTTCTCGCTCTCTTGTTATCCAATATTTAATCTCAGGCTGAAATAATATCCACAGAACACAGATTGACTCATAGAAATGTGAACACTTCTCGAATGGGAAGAAATTGTAGATGGAACATCTGGATGACACGCATTACACATCGAGCCGAACTTTGCTAATATAAATTGTTCCTCGATTGTAAAACAAGTATATGTATGTCCTGATGAGGTGCACCAAATAGAAAGATTTGTCTGTCTATTGTGGTGCCCGAAACTCGAGTAGACAACACCTTAGCTCCCACTGCTTCGCATTTGGGTAGCCTTGAGTTTTCTTCGAAATATGGTCATTAGTACAGGTTCATAAAAAGGGTTTTCTTTGAACTCTGGCCTTAAGAACTCAAAGAAACAAATTTTGTTGTTGAAATAAGTCTGTGAAATACAAAAAAAAAAAAAAAATGTTCTCGCCCCATCAGATGGGTGTTCTAGTTTTAGAACAAAGTTACTAGCATTGCAGTTTTTTGCACAGTACGTATGGTGGGTCGTATGAATGTGAATGATAGTTGGTATGTAAGTAAGAATGGGTGAGACATGATCACTGGCTTCGGTATGATATGTGTTTTTTTCTAGATGTGAGATATATACTGTTAAAATTAACTTTTTTAAAAAAAATATATGAACTGTGAATGTGTTTAATATGTGTTTTTTTCTAACAAATGTCTTGGTTTTTAAACAAAATTGAATAAATGTAATAAACGAACTTCAAACACACACACCACGAATCGTCTATAATATTCGCCTTCAAGCAGGGTTTTGCTTTTGGAAGGTATGTTTCCGGTAGCGCCTTGAAGGTGCAAAATATTTTACAAATGAAGAAATGTTTTGTCTTTTTACACGGGGCTGCCACACGTGACTGCAGCCCCGCCTTACTGAGCTCTGTCCCGCGCATCACTCTTCAGTCTTTCTATCACCAGGTCTAGGACCATTTAGCAACAATAGATAATACTTATTAGAGGTGACGGCAGGCGGGCGCATGGAGGAAAGGAGACTAGGAGCAAGGCAGTCACTACTGTGAGTAACTCCTGCTCCCAAGCACTGACCAAGGGAAATCAGGGTGGATGGACATTTTCCTTACTGGAACACATTAAGAACTGCCTTTGTCTAATTAGGCATCAGCCCGGGAACTCTGATCAAGACAATGTCTGCAGAAAGCCGGAGGGAAAGCCCACATAGCAGCCTTGGCTATTGACTTCCAAGGATTTATTTTTTGAAAGGCAACAGCAGCCGCTTCACAGACCAGATGTGCATGAATACCCTTTCGGGGCTGAAGGCCTTGCGTTTTGTAGTCCTCAGAAATACATGAAGCTATGCAGCGGGGAGATTCAAGGCTAGTTTCTCTTTTGGGTAACCAAATATGACAGTTGTGAAGAACCTCTAGTTAGCGCGTTCTGTCAAGGTAAAACCTAATAGCACGTCCGAGTTGTGTAAACCTCTCTCAGCATCGGAGACCGGGTTTGGGAAGAAAACCGGTAAAGATATTGTCTGGTTTAAATGGAATTCAGAAACCACTTTGCGAAGGAAAGAAGGATGAATTCGAAGCTAATTGAGCTTGGTAGTGGCCATTGGTTGAAAGAAAAAAAAAAAGGCTTATGACATAAGGCGGTGAGGACCACATTCAGATCGCATGTGGGACAAGGGGCACGAACCGGCGGAAAAAAAGATGAAGACCAGCAAAGTATCTCTTGATGACTGGGTTTGCCAGTGGGGGTGGGTGGGGGAAAGAAGCTGTGTGGACAGATAAGCCGCAAAGTCAGATAGATTTGTCCTGCATAATCAGACATGGATGCTAGAGGCTTCAAAGTCAAATACAAAAGACAAGACAGTCAATAGAGGCCTGTCTGGGATCAAGCTGTTAGCTAGACAGCAATGACAAAATCAGAGCCACTTACTCCTGTACTGAGCTCTCGTAGAGGGCTTACATGCTGCTTGAATTATATGCATGTTATCCTCAGAGAGGTTGAACTGTGCTAATGATCTGAACTCGGACACCAGGCCGCCAAGCTGAAGGATTGCGAGGAGGGGTGCCACAACTGGTTATTGCTCTGCTGAAGGTCAGGAATCTGCAGCAACTTGATCCGGGAGCACACTGACAGGTGCTGCAATTCAGAAAACCAGAACCTGGATGGCCACCAATTAGCTAGGAAGGAGAGTGCAGTTGGAAGCACTCCTGAGTTTTCAGAGTGAGCGATGAATCGGCGGAAAAGGAGGAAAAGCATAAGTTTCATGTTGGCCCAAGGGATCTCGAGAGCGTCACCCAAGGAAGACAATCTCAACCTGTCCTTGGAAGCATAAAGAGGAAGTTTCGGTTCACCGCTGGAGAACCCCGTTGATACGATATGGCATTTATAACGCGCCTATAAAAAAGTGTCTCAAGGCGCGACGAGGCAAAGGAGGGGGAACAGAGGGAAGACAGACAACGATCCTACTAAACCAGGTGACCTTGAGATCGCGCAAGTGCAGGGGAAGGGGATAAAGTGCAGAGGGAGGGGACAGTGCAATACATAGGATAAACAGTAAAATAAATAAAGACAATAAATAAAGACAAATAAAAAAGGTGCGGCCAGCTGGTGGCAAGTGCAAAGGTAAGCGTAGCCATCAGATGTCAAGTGCTGGTAGGGGGCTGTAGGGATAAAGAGACAGTCTGAGTGCAAGGGTTGCAGTGTAGGTGTGCAACTGCCAGGGAGGGTACCTGGGCCCGAGATCAGAGGGTAGCCAGGTAACCAGTGCAGTTTCAGCCAGGAGATCAGCAGGAGAGAGAGCAGAAGCAAAGAGGAAGGTCTTGAGGTGCTTCCAGAACCAGAGATGGTTCCTAATCTTTCATTGATGTAAGATCTTGGTAAGAACATCCGCGTTCATCTCCCACTCGTAACCTGTTGCAGATTGGCGACTGAGGGAGTCTGCGAAGTCTAGGTGCCTCCACAAATCGTACACCTCGAGGTGACACAGTGTCACTCCCCATCCCAGAAAGGAGGGTCTGTAGCTACTGTTTCTTGTGGGCAGGGCTGCTGGAAGGAGGTCCCCACTCAAAGGTTGCTGCCGGACGACTACCACTGAAGATCCGCCATCATGCAGGATGGGACTGGAATCATCTTGGAGTCCGGATCCATAGCCTGGGACCAGCAGCCCCGAACAGCAAGCTGAGTGTGCCTCATTTTGGGGCGTGCAAGAGGTAGAGCTAACACACAAGCGGCCATGAGGCCCAGGAGTCTCTGGAACCACCAGGCCAACATGTGGGAGGACTGCAGGAAGAGCTGCCACATGGTTGAAAGGTTCCCAATCCGGTCCTCTGCCAGCGAAACACTGGTAATGACGTTATCCCAACGGAAAACCAGAAAGATCAGGTCTTGAGCCATCAGACGATTTCTGCCAGCCCAAGATGTAACAGGAGCTGAAGGAGGGAGTGAAGATTGGCTGTAGCGGCTTGTGTGAAAAGGACTGCGCAGGCGCGAATCGTCCAAGTATGGATGCACATTAACTCCCTGTAGTCTGAGGAATGCTGCGATGACCACCATAGTCTTCGTAAAGACATGCAGTGTCGAGCTGAGACCAAACGGTAGCACTTGAGTGTTCCGTTCCCACAGAGAACCACAGATCTTTACGATGTAGGCTACAAATCAGGATATGCATGTAGGCATCCTGAAGGTCTACCACGCTGAGCCAATCACCCTTCGGGAGAGAGGAATTTATCTGGCTAGGCGTAATCTTGAATTTCTCTTGGGGTAGAAAGATCGAAATTGGAGGTGGAGGATAGTGCGCAGACCAGCCTGGTTGGGTTTGGGCACTGTAAACAGACAGAATAGTAGCCCTCCCCTTGCTCACGCATGGTTTATCGGCGGGAAGACAACCTGTTGCTGAGGAGGCTGCTGACAGAGGGGAAAATACGGCCACCTTGCCTTTGCTGCTTGCGTCGAGGGCTACCAGCGGAAGCATCTGCCTTGCGTGCACAGCAGTCCTGAAAGCCTCGAAAAACAGAGAAGTACCCCGTTTTTTTAGACCCCGACCTCTGAGTAGAAGGTGCCTTAGCTGGGGTTTTGGCAAGAACCGACAATGACTTGGCAGTTTGCATGCTTGCCCTGTTGAGTTCCTCATCAGTGGAGGAGTGTAATAATACCTTTCCTTCGAAGGGAAGATGAAGCACTTTGTCCTGAAATACCTTTGAGAACTTCATAGCATTCGGCAAAACTCTGTCTACTCCAACCATAAGGCCCTGGGCGGAATTGTCAATATGATAGGCCACGGTATCCAGCAGGTCCTGCGCCAGAACTCTAGCATCGGATAAACCGCCCATAAAATCTTTGAGCCTATCAGGAGGAATACATTCCTAAAACTCTGCAAGCTCCTTCCACAGCTTGACGCTAGCAGCCGCTAGGATACACTCAGTATTAGCCAGATGCAGCTAAAGAGCTCAATTGGAAAATACTCCACCCCCCCCCCCACACAACCACCCCAATGGCACCAAGAAGCAAGTACTCCTTGGAATTGATCTGTGACGCTTCAGTGCAGGATGTATACATCTGCTTCGACTGGACGTAGCTGCTGCCACCACCGATGAGAGGAATGGACATGCAGTCAAGGATAGGTCTTCAGACTTGTGTAGCTTGTAGCGAGCATCAATTTTCTTGTTTAGGTGTTGCCAGCAATGAGGTTTTTTCCAGACTTTGCGCTCTCCGGCCAGTACAGTCTTTTGAAGGAACAGGCTAGTGTGCTCCTGTATCGACAGAGTAAAAGCTCCACAAAGTACACCTTGTGGAGCCATAGGCTCGGTATTGGGATGTCTAGCAACACCATCATATCCACAAACCGGTCGTGAAAGGCTCTAATAGAGCGGGGTGGGTCGTCGCTGTCCTGGTCCGCTTGATCCTCATCCAGTGCGGCGGGAGCAGAATCCTGATCTGCCGCACGTGACACATCAGGCCCAGAGGGCAGGGTTGACCGCGCAACGGGAGTCTTTAGCACAAGTGAAAGTGGAAGCAGGAGGAGGAAGCCCCACTGGAAGTGGTGGAGGAGGTGGCACTACTGGGACCTGCAGAGCGATTGCCGGAGCAGGGGGCGGTTCAGGTGGCTTAGGATACATTTCCTTGAATAAATCCTTAAAGTATGCCTTCATTGGATCAGAGTGCATAAGAGTCTGAAACTTGCCAATAAAACGCATCCTCTGAAGAAGGCACAGGAGTAGGTAGAGGCTGCTCTGAAGACGCATACCCTCGCAAAGAGGGTGGTTACCAGGATGGCCTTCCACCAAATGGATCCACGTAAACCAAGTGAGCGGGCCTAGGAGGGAGCAAGACTGTGCGGTAGCGGAGACCAAGCAAAAAGGAACAAACTTACCGGCCATTTCCCTTTTTCTTCAATGAACTGCTGTAAATGTGGAGGAGGAATCTGCTGGACTGCTTCCTCCCACCTGACAAGCTGACGCTTAAATGTCCGGATGGAAAGGGAGTCGCAATAGAACATGTCCCCACTGGTCTTCCAGGCCCAAGCACTCCAGGCAGAGAGAGGGGGGGGGGTCCACCCTTGCGAAACTACCGGAGCAGGAAAACGAAGGACAAGGAAACAAAAAGAAAAATATTCCCATGATGCAAGTGCGTCCGACCCTGACCGCATTGAGAAAAAGGACTGAAGGGCGGTGCACGGGGCAGAGCTCAAGAAGGCGGGGCTGCGGTCACGTGCGTAGGCCCTAGATAAAAATAAAAGTACAAACTTTTTTTTGATTATTTAGAAGTGCTCCGGTCCCGTCCCGATGGACAGCAAAGCAGTCATGTTTAGAGGGAAGGATTTCCCACAAACATGAGGACAGACAATGGGGTGCAATTAGCCTTGAATGAGATGGAGACTTAAAAGGCGTATTGGAGTCTGCCACAAAAAAATACAAACCTCGTTCTATCACTCACCAACCAACGCAGCTGTGGAAAGATTTAATAGGACACTCATGGATTCAACTAGCATGACAATTAGTAATGGGAGAGATTGGGAGGAGGCAGTATAGCGGAAACTATTTGCCTATAAACTGGCCCATCACTACTACGGGACATATTCCTTTCAAAATACTACTGAGAAGGAAACCTTGTACTATGTTGTGTCTGCCGTGGATTGGTCTAGCAACGTATGTTGAATGGAACCAAGAGGCAGTAAGAAGGCATGCAAGTAGCAGGCTAGGTAGAGAGAAGGAACATTATGTGAAGTGTGCTAGGGTTCTGGACATAGGGCAGCAACTATATATAAGAAGGCAGCACAGACGTTTCAAAGGAACATCTGGAAGCACAGAGAAGCAGGAAGGAGAGTTCCTGGGGATACATAAGATAGGACAGCATTAAAGATTAGAAAACACTTACCTTGTTACCAACCTTGCTTCAAAATATACGTCTTGGCAGCAAAGCCTACGTGTGATCCCTAGTTAGCTTTGCATAGGACATTGAAGGTTTCCGGTAGCCTAAACAATATGGACTGAGGGGAGGCTTACACCACTACATGAAATAAATTACAACTTGCAGGTGCAAGCTCAAGACCCAAAAACACTGGAAACTGAATCGAAGAAACAGTACAAATCTTCAGTCTGAAAACAGTTTCGCCCCCATCTCCTCATTACTCATTATATAGAAACAATGTTCATCTTCCCACCAAAACATTTCTGAAAATTTACAAAGAAACTGTTTTAGGTTTGCACACCTTTTGAGGAAAAAAAAAATCTAAACTTTCTAAAGCCTACCTCATTTGTCACTTTGGCGCCAAACAACCAGCCAGCTCCTCTCGGACTTATTGCCCAGGTATCGACGTCTTCAGGGTCTGACCACACCAAGTCACAAAAAGCTCCTTTGTGAGGGATCTCCTGGTTTCGTTCGATTGTTCTAATCTGGTCCAATGTCTTAATGTCTGGTGATAAGCCTCCATGCACACATAATATCTGCTCATCTATTAACTAAAGTTAGAGAAAAAGTTAATAAAGAGCATGAGTTTAATGAAACTACAGTGTTCAACAAACCACACTCTTACCACGACCGGTTGTATTTTCAACTGTTTACAAGACCATGCTAAAGGCATTAGGGCACAAGATACATTCAAGTAACGTAACCGTTCTAATTCCTTTAACACAATTCTGTGTCGTCAATACAAAGTACTCCATTTACCCTATGTTTTTGAAGTGGCTACACCCCACACAGCTTTAATTGGGGGATGAAAAAGCCAAAGCACCAAAATGAAACAAATATAGGATTACGTTCTTTATTTTTATTAAAAAGGTTAAAAGGATTATGAACATGATTTCACATCACAAGTCTGGGACCCCCCCCCTCCTTCCTGTTAATTCACATCCAACTTCATAGCATAAGTGCCACATGAAGGTCCAGCACTTCTTTCTTTGTAAGGTATTTCACAGCACTTCTGGTTTCAGAATCTAGTGCTGGTCCTCCATCTGGTACCTTATGGTCATCCAAGTGAAGTCTGTGCAAGTCAATTGTGTTGAGAGGGAGACCTCAGGGGTTAGCAAACTTCCTCTCCTCCTTGTGGTGCCGAGTGATATGGTTTTATGGGCCTATAAAGTCTCTAGAAGTAGCCGTAGGGCCCTAGTCCACTGTATGATCTCTTAAAAAAAATTGATTGGTAAATGCATAGCTCTTCTATTTTCCTCCTTGCTCCATCCTCTCTCAGAATCCTCAGATGCCTTTCCACCCCCTTCTCAACTCCTTGCTGCTGCCTCTACTTCTTTGTACCCTTTCTGCTCTGCCACTTTCTCTTTCATCCTCCACATGTCACTCTTTCTGCTCCTCACTTGCTCTTCTCAACACAGCGATCCTTTTTCCTGTGCTCTGGTCTGCTCTCCCTCACCGCTGCATACATCTTCTTACCCATTGCAACCTCCATACTTACCTCTTCACCGTGTCGACTGCTGTGCTCCTGGTCCTCACCACCTTCCCCACCCATCAACCTTCCCTCCATCCATTGCACACTCTAAACTTCATGTGAGCTGTGTTACAATGGACTTGAGTCCACAAAACACGCTAAGACAACTAGTTTGAGTTGTCAATTTTAAGGGTACTTGGGAGAGGATGGTCAACTTGAAGAAAATGGAATGGGGAGAAAGATGCAAGAGAACTAGCAACTCAAAATGTTAAGATGCTGAAATGTCCCGGCCATGAGTCGCTCATTCAAGATTCCAAAAGACGCGGTTGCATCTCACTTTGCCTGTACTCACAGCGTTGCTGGCTTCAGGAATCCCAAACCTTTTTTCATGGTAGCGAACTGGACAAATGTTTCTGGGATCCCAAACCCCAAAAGCGAACTCTGCACTGGAGTCACTTTCACAGTTAAGTCTCCTACTTCTGAAATAACCTCCATAATCCAGCCCTGTCCCTCAAACCTTCTGGTCCTGCCCCACTGGAAGTCTCAGCTCACCCCCAGCTTCCTTCTTCAGCCCCTCTCCTTCCTCAACAAACTGTTTGTGGTTACCATAGTACCTGCCAACCACCTTGTTGACTTGTAAATTCACTTACTGATTTCACTAGTTTCCGACTGATTTGTTCATGCCGAACGCACCCGAAATGGGTCACTGAGCAACACAATAGATCCAGTTTGCTCACAGTGAACAAATCAGCAGGACATGCAGACGTAGCAAAAGACAGACACGCTAGTTGGGGGGGGTTCGGCGGGGGGAGGGGGATTGGAGCTAGTGTTGGGTGTGCATATGTATGTGCGTGATTGGGGGAAGGAGGGACAATGGGACAGAGCGGGGTGGTGGCGCCCCAGCACAACACAGGTTAAGTAGTGGGGGTAAAGGGGCAAGGGAGATTATCAGGGTTTCCCCAGCATATAAAGATGGGGAAGGAGAGCGCAAGAGAAATTAGGTTTGCTCACAGCTCCGGGATCAGTCTCAGTGAACCGGGATTCGATCAAATCAGCCTGCGGGGAAATATCATAGAACTGATTTCACGCTCCAACACGTTCAAGACTCATCACATCCCCCTTACCTCTGCCTAACCACCCTCCGCCGTCTCTTCCACTGAAACGCCAATCTCCTCTGCTCACCAAGGTCCTACATGCTAGCCTCTTACTCCAACCACTTTACTGATCATCATCTCTGGTTTTTGTAGTTCTTCCCCAGCCTGCTGGGCTGAGTGTCTGCCCCAGTTTCCTACATTTAAAGCAGGGTTGGGATTAGCTGCTGCTGCTCCTGGCACACCTGGAGCTGGACAAAGAATTACCTTTCCTGCCGGCCATCTTATATTATGCTCTGCCCCTGCCTACCACTCTGTTGGTGCCTGCAGAGGATTCAGGGATCTCAGTGTTATTTGTCGGTTGGAAAAAACAGCTTTCTATGCCCTACAAATGTATAGAGGCTACTGGCTCACTGTGAATTTGCAACATTGTATCTTAACCAAGGGAATCGCTGTCTGAAGAAAATTCATTGGCAACATATCACATGTATACTTGCAGCACTGTCAAGCGAGCATCTTGTTGGGTATTGTAACAGTGGGTTCAGTTGTAACAGCCTCAACACTACCAATTGTCTGAACATGACCCCCCCCCCCCCATTCCTCCTCAAAGACTTGGGGTCTGCCTGGAGAGCTTCAGGATCTCGATTCAGGCTGGGTTCTAGGACTGTCCCATGCCATGCAACAAGGACCAAAGTAGGCTCCTCCTCATAGCTCCCCACACTCATCTATTGGCTCAGGAGGCCCACAACTCCTAAGGGAGCACTTGGCTGTCCCCAGAACCATGCAGGGAACTGTTACAGTACGTCCTTTAAACTCCAATACCAGTTTGTTCCATGTGACCGAATGCCATCTGATAAGGACAGGAAAGCCTGAGCTTTTATCTTTTTTAATTATAAAACGATGCAGGCGAGGAGCTCTGCCAATCAGACCCTACTTTTATATTGCTTCATGCCAAAAAGTATAGTTCATCCATGTATCAAGAGGGCCAGTTCAATGGGCACGTGTGCATTCCTGAACACAGCTGCTGGAACCCAAAGACTCAAAAGGCAGCAATGGCTTTTAAACTATGCCTCCCTCGGGGTCACCCCAGCAGCTTGCTGTCAAAAATGAAATAGAAGCCATGTATTGTTTCTGACATGGAGGCTTCTGGGATTACACTATTATACAGCCACAAACATAGATGTGCAGTTCTAATATCAACTTGGTGCACATGGACTCATTATAACGCTTGGTGTATATTCAGTTTAGGCTGGGTGCACCCACTACACCATGTTTATTCCCCAACCCTCTTTGATCACCATGAGAAGGCTGGTTTGTCAAATACTCCAGGAAACAGTGGAGGTCAGCTGAGAGTCCTGTCTTCATAATGATCACCTCTCATGTGTAAAATGTACTGGAGTCCTTTTGATGCATGCAGACAAAGGTTGGGGGATGGATTTAGAGAACCCCATGAGAGAGATTCAGTCCACAGAGGAGTCCCACCATCTTGGATAGTGGTAGGACTCGCAAACGTACTGGCCTATTCTCCAGTTTGCTGCAGACAGCACTGTAGGTAAAACATCACAAGGCAAAGGACACTTGTTACCAGGGCTCAAAATACGATTTTTAAGTGGGGAGTAAAATGATTTTTTAGGGTGGGGAAAAAAAAGAAATCCCATTCCCAATGGGATATTTTTTTTTTTTATAAGCGCGTAAAAGTATGTTCCAACTGTAAAACAGAAGTGTTCTTTGTAATACATATTTTTTGCACCTAGTTATTTATGCACATCGAGACCTTTTTTACCTCTTCAGAACAGGCAGTAGTAATAGAGTTTCTTACGGTGGATCTACCTGTACGACAGGTCTAAACATATCAAGGAGCGGTGTTGGTGGAAGCAAGGAAACATGCTCCTATGGGTTTCCCATTTTTTGTTAATACTTTTACTCCCAATTTCTCTTTTGTTGAGGATTGGTCTATTTTTAAAGGAGAATAACTGGCACTGGCTGATCTGAATGGCTACTTGTAACAGCAGCCAGGTTTGGGCCCTTATTCGCTATGGGCCAATACGCTGCAACATCTTGCCTTTGTAAAAGTGTGTAAGGGTGGTGGCGACTCCCCGCCCCACCTTGTGAATGACCGCAAAGTCCAACAAGCAGCCCAAAGACTGTACCACTAGACACTTTTTGTAGCAGCTACTGACCTGTGGTGCTTTGGCACACAATTTCTTTGATCTGCTTACATGCCTTCGAGCAGTCTCAATGTGGACTCTACCCACTGTAGCGCATCGTCCTGACTAAACCAATGGCTTGACCAGTGGAAGCACCTGACCCACTGGAAGCCATCCACTTACCCATCTTAAATGTCTACTTGACCCAGCAGAAGAACAAGTTACTTTCTTACCTGGTAACGTTCTTTCGATGGGATGGTCCGACGACGTATTCCATATCTATGACATGTAATCAGCACAGCTGTGGTGATTACATGTCATAGATATGGAATACGTCGGAGGACCCAATCCCCTCGAAGCATCGTCTCGATTAGACTCTAAATGTTGGAAGCCATCGACTATCCTTTCTGATGACTGACTCAAACTGGTCTTGACAAAGACACGTTATTGGGACAGCAAGACTACAATCTCTGCACCGGCTCAACTGCAGAAAAACACCTAGAAGCCTGCTTGATTCTGTTGACAGATGAAAAATAACTAAATAGGGTTTGAAGAAATGGCCATGCCCCCTCAGTCTGCTGTAAAGGACCGGACAGTTAAGATTCCAGCTTTACCTCTTTAAAGACATTTTCAAAAACTGGCATTTTGTTGCTGAAATCTTAGACTGATCACACTGGTGTACAATCTAAGAGTGCCCTTTTATTTTCAATTCAGTTTTTTCTGTTTTACCTTACATAAATTGGGTCTAGTGTATTAGTTGTGTGCATTTTTGTTAGATTGAAGATCTTATTTTTAAAAGAACATTGGTTGGACATTCTTTGATTTAGGTACCATTGTTGATTGGATTGCTCCAGTGTATAGTCGGCCAGAATCCTGCGCTACCCTAGCAGGCGAAAGACTTGCAACTGTCGGATTGTGCCCATTTCACCATTATGATTGGGAGCATTCCTGGTTTAGTAGTAGTATGGGGCTGAGTACGTTATCCACTACTCCTACCTGTACCCTAGCAGAGCAGCAGTCACACCACGCTACCCTGAAAACTCTTGTTAAAGCTCAAGAAAGGTTGGGATGGGGACGTGCACTTGCCGGACTGTACTGCCCTGAGCAAGCAGTAGAAGCACAGCCTGTAACTGCATGTGACCTGTAGTAACTGCAGTTTTCCCACCCGTTGGGTGTTCGCTAGAAGACCAGCCCACTGCACTGCTAGCTGATGCCATCAAGCATGCATTTGCCATTTTGTTTTCCCCTATAAACAATGCCTGCTTCAGCATTGGTCCACTGCGTTCTCTATACTGCCTCTTCGCCAATTATAAACAAGGAACATATCCTGGTGCTCGTGGACCCATGCAAGGCATGCTATAAAGTCTCTTCCTCTCCATGAACCACTTGTCATGGTTTGTGGTTTATAAACGCCTCTGACAAAGGGAGGTGCACTATTAGAGCTGCTGATGGGCAGGGGATCCTGAGGTGGCGGACCAGTTACTGTATTGATACCCCGTCTTCAGGATCAGCCCTGTCCCATCACCTAACCTAGCCTATAGCATGTGGCAAAGGGGTCCCAAAGTACATTTTAGGAAACTTAAATCTGTGCCTTTTCAAACAGAGCCTGTTTTTCCGGCGTATGCATGCTTTGAACATTTATTTCTGCCCTGTATTGGGCAAATAGCAACTTCTAATTTTGTACAAGTGAAAAACATTTTGAACATAATTTAAATTGGAAAAACCCAAAAAATATTGAAGATCATACAAAGGAATACATACTTACAGCCGCTACTGTGAGCATATCAAACACCTTTGTGCAGTACCTCCATGCATTTGCATTTCCATACTTCGTTTGGCACTCGTCTGTTAAGTCATACAATTTCAGTTTCATTAACATTTCAATGAATTAGACCAAAGCAACAAACTAAAAGTCCATACAGTTTAATTACAAATGTAGCGAAAAGACAATGCATTACATTGACACCACAAAGATGAAATCCTCAACAGGAGGAATGGTCAAAGATGCCGCCTTATGTGCAAACGACAGAACAGCAGTTTTTGTAACCTGCTCCAGTACAGGCTTTATTTTACCAAACCATAAAGGAGGAGTTTAAATGGAGTCATCTAGAAGTAGTTTTAGAAAGATTTGCCTCTTGACTAGATAAATACATCCATCAACTGAACAGGACTGGGTTTAGAACTATGTGCATGGCATGGCAGATTGCAGAGAACTCAGGAGTGCTGTGACAGACAACAAGCCTCTAAACTATAAACAAAATGGGCCCACAGCAGAGTGGTACCAACTGAGGTGAATGGGTGATCCGATGAATTCAGCATACAAGTTTAGGCTCCTTACTACGTCCTACTCATTTAATTATACAAAACATGCACAGCTAAACACAGGATATCAAAGAACAAAGCAGTGAATTTGCTTGCTCACACATTCTTTTTCTGCAGGTGAAAACCTTAACTGTTAGCTGTTTCTTATGCTTGCTCTCAATTCTCATGTTGAAAATAATCAGCTGGCAGACAGGGCTATGGTTTTAAAGTCAACAGAAATAAAGTCCTAAAATTAAGCTCCATATTGAAATGGTAACATGTGCTCAAGGGTGGATTTTTGAGGTACCACTAAATGGCTGCAAATTGCTAGGAGTTCTACATATGCATTGCAGTGTGTCAAACGTAAAGGAGGTGGGAGCACCATGTGATGTGAGGCTCAGCACCAAGAAATGCAAAGTCATTGTGAAGCAACAGTCTTTTTCAGGAAGTGCATTGAAGACTGATATTTGTTTCACACAGCATGCTGGAGGACACTGATCTCAGTGCAGTTATTTTGCTCCCTAGCTCCCCACTTTTAGGGCACCTTATTATGTTAATCTTTTGATTCTGCAGCCTTCTGCACCCAACAAATTGAAATCGCTTCAACCGTGCTTAGAAACCACTCAAAGACTAGAGCAGAGTTGATGCTTAACAATATCGTATTCAAAGTCATTGGCATTAATTATCACTTAAGGAACTCCTGTTGGGAAAGTAGGAGACTGCATAAACTTAGAAGATGCTGCAATGGCTGAAAGAACACAATTTAGAGTGGTTGGCTTGCCAGTAACAGTTGTATGCACCTTGAATAATACTAAGTACGCAATTAGCAAGGTAGCTAGTTCGGGAGAAGTTGTGAAGATTCTAGAGAGCGTCTGTTCCATATAAGTTCCATTATAGTAGAACTACTGTGACTGCAGATGGTTCCTTAAGGTGTAATTCTACCATGAAATTTAGATGACGTCATTAAGGATCTCATTACGCGATGGAAAGCCCAGTTCTTCTCAACAATGCCCTAAGATATGCAGACACTACTGATTAGGAAGTACAGTATTTGAGGATGCCCTGGAAATAAGATCTATGGTCATTGTTGCCCCGGCCGATGCACAATTACAAAAGTTCTGTGATAGTCACGTTATCGTTGAGGGTAATTAATCTTACACCAATTGTAATTGATGGATGACTGAGGTTGGGTAGGATGAAGGACATGGTCACTGACTGGCCTAAATAGATATTTAGAGATAGTTCTGGACTGTAAACACTTAACTTTGACATATTCCAACCTGTTGCTTAAGAGCCGTAGAAATATTTTCCAGGTTCTTCAACAAGTTACATATCCACTCATTGCACAAAATACCACATGGCTTATGTGACATTTTCATTGTTGCCAGAATTCTAGCAGAGACGTATCTTGGGAATTCTGCAGATTTAGGCAAGTGAATCTTTGACCCAAATTAAGACTCTTAAATTAAACTCCGAAGACTCAAACGAGGGACTTGCAAGTATCACCCACCTCTTTCTTTTTTGGGAGATGGGGGGCATGCAGGGGTAGAGTTGACAGGAGGATCAATGGTAGCCAAGCAGGCCACATTTAGATGCACACATAGGCAGCCCATGGATCCACACATGTATCAGTTTGAAGGGGAATTCAATTCCTGCAACATTAAAAGAATGTGCAGCATGCATAGTGGCTAAACGTGCGATAGAAAAGTGGATGAGCCCTGAGGTCCAGACAATTGCAGTATGGAGAGTGAGGATGGATGCTATAAAGAGGTGGGATCAAGTAGTGTACAGAAAACAGAGGTTGTCCACAAAAGTATGAGAAGATTTGGGAGGGCAGAGGTGATTTGGAGTTGGGAGGGAGGGGGCAACAGGGAATAGTGGGATGGAGAGGAGGGACCTGGGAGGAGTGGAACAGGTGGTCGAAATAAAGGTATGGCAGGAAGGGGTGGGAGAAGGGAGCTGGAACTATGGACCGTGGGATGCAAGTGTCGATGGTTTAAATCTTGAACTGACGTCTTTGTTGAACCCTCTTTTGTGCAAAACCTAATAAAAAGTTGTTTTAAAAAACAAAACGTGCAGCATATAACAGGACGAACACCAAATATATTACATATGGTGCAATTGTGTTATCACGTGCAGAGTACAACCACAAGCATCTGGCAAAAACACTAGATCAAAATACTTGACCAACATGACAATCTGAGTGCAAGAAAAATAACTTCAAAAAATAATGTGCAACAAAATATTGCACGTCATCTTTCAGTTTTCTTGCACAACCGGATCCCTATGGCCTTCACTTCACATTTTTGGGCATGCATTGGACAAGGCTGCAACGCAAACTAAGGGTTGGGGGTAACATATGTAGATTGAATGTCCTTCGTTTTCACCAGACACCGATCCCTACTGCTGCAACACACAATCCCAAACTACTTTTAAAAATTGAACAATCAGCGTAGAAATGAAGTAAAAAAAACAAAAAATACTGAAACAGCATTTAACTTAAGGTAAGTGAATGCTTACCATAGAATCCATATACTTGGGTGATTTGTCTACTCTCGTGATTGCCTCTCAAGAGCGTTATACGATCGGGCCATTTAGCCTTCAGTGCAAGAAGGTACGTGAAGGTTTCGAGGCTGTAATAACCCCGGTCTACGAAATCACCCTGCAAAAATGAAAACACAGAAAGTCATGCACACAGGACTCATTGGATATCATATGTGGCAACACAAATGTAGTTCTTATTACGACAGAATTCATTTTTGGAGTTTTATTGCCCCATTTAATGGGACCCCGAACTATTCTCCCTGCTAATTTCCATGGATCAGACTTCACTTTGGGGACCAAATGGACTTCTACTAGAGTCCCCTTGCCACAGCAACCTTTTTTGCACTGCCTAAGAGTTATTAGTCTGCTGCAAATGAGTTTTAACTTGAACAGGGGTCTAATGCGTTCTACCACATTAGTATCAACGGGTAGCAGTACCAGTAGGATACCCATTGGGGTATTAATGTATTCCATTTCGGTACGAATGTATATGTTTAAGCCTTACTCCACGTCATTTTCTTTTAGGCCAACCCTTGATCTGTGTGGACTACGAGGCAGGCCTACAACGGACGGTGCTGCTGGGGCCTCACTTTGAGCCAAGCTGTTATGGCTGTTTTTGAACAATCCTCTGTCGAGAACTGTACAAGCACTAACCTTAGGGTAGGGAAAGCACAAACCCAAAAGCGGAGCTAAACCTGACAAGGTACATAATATGTGAGCAGTTATGCTTACCTCAAGGAAGCGGGGAAAGGAGGCAGACATGGTACTGGTCCATTGTCCCTTTTTTGAGCCAAAACTTCACTTATTCTTGAAGTTCTAGATGTTGTCATGGCAGCTTTCTGTAGTTCATTGGAAAATCATGCAGTTTGGGAACCAGCCGTATGTACCATCGTTCCTTCACCATGCAAGCTGATCTGGGGCAATTCCTCTCCCATGAGGGTGCATAATGTGTTACAACATATCAGAATTATGTTGATTCATACCACGCACTGCCACCACCCGAGGGCAGTCTCCAGGCGCTTGCGTGGCTCTGCAAGAGAAGTGGGTTGGGTATGTTAGTGGGGATAGGGTAGGTTTAGAACAAGGAGGAACTGGCGTCTGTGCGCATTGTATTGCATGTGGGAAGTTGGTTTGATAGGCCCCGCTGGTTCAAACTGTACGCGTAGGGCTCCGTGCCTCGGAAGTGTGCTGGCGTTTATGTTGGGTGTGTGGGTCATATGCGGTTAGAGCAGGTTTTAGTCGTACGCAGTGGTTAGTTGTAGCCCTAAGGGGTCCAGGGTGGCAGATGAGTGTTGGGTGTTTTATTGTATTGTGTTGATCATGTGTAGTGTCAGTGGATTGCGGACTATGTGCAAGGGTGTGTTCTTCCAAGATTACTTCCAGAGTCTGAGAGTTGGTTCAGTGCGAGGGTTAGATTACTTCTCGATGTGATCATGTATAATGTGACTAGCTCTGAGTCGTGTATAGCGGTGCTGGTTATGTTGGAGGAACAGGAAGGGGGAATCTGTTAGAGTGACCTAGGAGGTGCCGTGGATTTATGTGAAGGCTGCAAACTCCCTTGAAGGTGCACCCTTTATTTGTTCTCTGCAGCAAGAAATAAGAGCCCAAATTGGCTGAGCTTTAGCCCCATTTCTAGAAGGATGCGAGTATGGCGAGAGAAAATTGAAGTTTCGCTTTGAAAAGTACATCTTGGAGATGGTGAGCCTCTGCCCCACCCCCTTCCAGAGTTGTAAAGGTCCTTTCTCTTTTAGGGGCATCATCTACCACTCGCCAAAAGAGCTGGGAGTTTTGAAGTGGCTCATCTATTAAGGTTGCCCGTGTTTCCAGCTTGAAGGCAGTTTTACACAAACAGGCGTATCACTTGAACACTGCTGCCCTGCAAATTGGTTACCTGCGATCTCTGCTGCATCCAATTAGTTTTGAACAACATTTGCTTATTGTTGTCCCTGTTGCACATTATTGCCAAATTATTTGATAAAGTATCCTGAAAATCATTAAGTAAGCCACTGAGTTTGTCTCACTATGGCCTTTAATATCGTGCTAGGTGGCCAGTTGCATTTGCAACTCGAACACTGTTGGTAGCTGAAGTAGCCCACTTCCAGGCCAAGAGTATCTTTTTAGAAAGATGCTCAGATTGGAGGTACCACATCCCTCTTTCTGGACAGTGTGACTGCAAGTGAATCTGTCATTGGATGATCCTGATGTATAGCGAACCTGTTGGTGAGGGTTTATTTATTTGTTCTCTGTGCACAGGTAAGCCTTCCACAAGTGACGTTGACAAGCGAGGGTAGTACTGGGGTATACTCAAAATGGTCTTCGGTTGGAGAATTTGTGATCATGGGTTCCAAGGCCTCTGGCAGGGCAAGGTCATAATCCCCTGTGTTCAACTCTCCTCTTTCCCTGTGAAGAGACTTAGCCCATGGCTGCAGCGCATATCTCCTTCCCAAACACGCTTAAACACTGACCAATGCCGACCTCCCCATGCTTTCCATCTTGCCAGCCAACCCCAAGTGGTACATCAGGCACTTTTACTTCGAGATTTGCCCACCTGGAGGGTCCTAAAAAAATTAAATTAAAAAAAAAAAAAAAAAAAAACAAGTAGGGAGCAAAATTCTCTTACTTGAAGACCTCATTTAGAGCACCACCTCGCTAGATTTTACCCTAGGAGTATACAGAACCATCACTCTGTTGCTCCCTTGTACTGCTGCAAGAACAGCTTCAGCAGAAAGAGCATTTTTTTTTATATTACAACAGTCATCCCCTTCCACTCTAATTGTGCACCATTCCTTTTTAGTGCCCTGCCTCATCATTGTAGAAATGCCTCCTGACCTTTGATCCTATTTCTCCCAGCTTGTTCCTATGGCGCACTTTATTACAATAGCGTATTGTGATTTTCCCACAGTAATCGCCCGAGATTCCCGCAGTAAAATGAAAACCATCTGACCCACAATGGAATATCCAGCCATCCCCAAATTGCCCAAGTCACTCCTAACTCCAAACTACCCCAAGGTAAAGCCGCCTGTGAGAAATCTGGTGGTATTCTCACACGCAGACCCCGACAATCCTCTATTAAGTGGCCAGGGAAGGGCCATCGCTTTTGGATCGCAACCCTGGGGGTGGACAAGCGAGGGAGGAGCACCTGAGTAGGCAAGGCCGGGGTTGCCCTCAGGAGAATATTAGGAGAGACGCGCTATTCTAACCGGACAATCCAGGTGGAAAAATCCTTAGATCGCATCATCCTATTCATCATGACACCAGAGTGAGAAGGGAAGGAGCCGATTACCTAAAGGGGAGAGGGAGGAAGGCGAAAAAAATATACCAGGGCAATGAGAACAAGGCTTATTCATCCTCTCCAAATCATAGGGACCACCTCTCAATGAGACGCTGCCCGGCAAGTTTCATGGGGAATGGGAGAACTCTAGAGCGTGCGTTTGGAATGGGAGCGGAAGAAAAGCATGAACAGTAGAAGCGGTAGCAAGCGGAAAGGCGGAGAGCGAAGCAGAAAGCGTGCAGGCTAAACGCATAGCTGCAAGCAGAAGTCAAACGAAAAGCAAAGAAAAGTTGATTGGAAATGCAAGAAAAGCAAGCAAAAGTGACGAGACAAGATGAGAGAAAGTGGAAAAAAGCATAGAGGTGCGAGTGGCTCATAACGTAAAGAGGAGCATAAGAAGAAGCAAGAAAAAGTGCCAGGGGCATAATAGCAAGGAAAGCAGAGTGCAAGTATGCACGGAAAGGAGTGCAAGTAGGCACGGACAGACAGGAAGAAACAAGGGGGTGCAAGAAGCATCTGAAGAGAAACAAAGTGGTCAGGAAACGACACAAGGAAACACTGTGTACAGGCACGATATAAATGACTTATAATATCAAAGAGGAGCAGAAGGTTCAGAGAGGTCGCACCAAAAGTAAAGAGACTGGCGTTTTCAAAAGCCTCCGATTCTACCCCATGAAAAGATGGTATAGGGGAAAGGTTAGGAAGAAGGAAAAGGCACAGCTTATACCATGGAATTTGTGTTTTGAATTGAAGGGGCCTAAATCTGGGGAAGGGCGCCCTGTGAAAGTAAGAACTGTGAGCGGTTAAATTGTGTTTGAAAGCTGGAAGAGGCCTAAAGTTTGGGGAAAGGATCCCCGAGAGGCCCATCAAGAAAAACATCCTAACAGTGACTTTGTGTTTAAAGGTTGGAAGGGGCCTGAGCTTGGGGACAGGAACCTTAAGAGACCCAACCAAGTTGGAAACTATTTGTTTCGTGTAACTGTTGAAAGGACTGAAGCGTGGGGACCTTGAAGGTAACTACAAGGAGCCTGTGGAGAAGGTATTACGAACAGCCCTGTTAATTGAACTCATGTGTGACAGTGACCAAGCAGCACCTGGTGAGAAGACCACCTGAAATCAACCTTGGTTTCCACTTTTTGTTGAACCACAAATGTTCTGTTTTCAAAAGACATCTTATCCCCTTTTTGTACAGAGTGAGGGCAAGCATAGATTTAGACAGACAGCTTTTTTTTTTTTTTTTTTTTTTTTTTTAACTATTGGACAACAGCCATTAGAAACCTCAGTTAAGTGAACTACCCCTTTAATGTTAGGGCCAGTCAGGCATTACACCAACCCAACAACCTTAATAAATAAAGGTTTTCAGACAAACCCTTTTGAGTCTCTCTTGCTACCATGCCCGTCTCACACACCTCAGACTCACCCAAATATCATTTTGATAACTTTCTCATTCCGGTGGGTTTTCATTTCTGGAAAGTCTTAGTGTGGCATCCCCTTCTACTACTGGACCCAAAAAAAAGTAATATATGCAACACCTTGTACCCAACTTGTTCCTTAGATAGCACAGTGTCCAGCGGTTTGTCGCCATGGAAAGGAAAATAAATACAATTTTAAAAAATGGGAGTAGGCTGGATGGCACACAGCTGTGTAAGGCAAGTAAAACCTGTAGACATTTGTAAGGAGCTACCAGCAACTTAAAGGGTAAGTATTACCTTATGCTGACACATTCTGTACAGCTTAACAGCAAGTCAGGGGAAGCAAGACCCAATTCTGGACACTCCATTTATCCTAACAGGAATAATACAGCTAAACCAACATTACTTTTGGGAAGAGTGGGACCCAATACACAGATGAGCAAGTTAACCCATCTACTCTCTTAGAATGGCGAGACAGTTTCTAAGGAAAGTAAGACTTTGAGATTACATATTTAAGAATGAACACAGCGTATTCAAGGTAAGTAAATGCTAAAGAGACTTTTCAGAATGGCAGAACAGGTTAGTAATAACATTTTGTAACTGCACACTCAGAGCTACAGATGCCAACTAATCCATTTACAAGTAAGTAACCTTTCAACACTTGGCTTTCTTTTCAAGGCAGACCCCTTAAAGTATGCAGCCCTTCCCAATTCTAGTACACTAGTTCTCTCAGAGAACGAACAGGAGGGCAGGGGCCCTAGTATTCTAGGAGCCCGCTGTAGGCAGGCTGAGATAGGGCTCAGTTGCAGGCAAAGTTCAGAGTTCCAAAGGAAGACCGTTCAAACAAGTAAGTATTGAGTTCATTGATGGTCCAGGGACTTCATAAAAAGACACCTTAGGAGGATTCTAGCAAAGGGCCTGGGTTAACTGGACAAGAAACCTACCAATCACAGAAAACTAAACAGGAATCACAAGAGACTTAAGGTAAGTAAATACCCAAGCCAGCACAGTACCTCAGCACAGAAGAACATTTTGCAGCAGGAGGACTTCAGGATCTGTAGCCAAAAATGCAGGCTCTGCATTCCTTGTCAGGAGGACAGAAGACAGGACCCTGGATGGGCTTTTTCAGCATAGATCGACACAGAAGGCTTCAGGAAAGGGTTTCCTTGCGGCTGGACGCGGCTCTGGATTTGGCGCCTTCTCAGGAGTACAGAAGAAAGAACATCGCTGGTCAGATTCCCATCGTTTGCAAAGTACAGCACTCTGCTGAGGGGACTTTTTCAGATCCGATTCATGTCTCTGGAGGTCCAGCAGGCTGACCACAAAGTTTCAGCAAGATTCGGAAGACCATGCACCGCACAATGGCTCGAGGTCCCAGGGTATTGCAGCACTCAAGGTCGCAGCACGACGTGGGATGGCTCAAAATGCAGGTTTTCTTGAGTCTAGTGGGTCTCGCAAGGCTCTGGGTCGGATGTGTCGTTTTCCGAGTACCCAGGTCGATTGGAAGGAAGGGTAACAGCAGGCTCCGGTTACACAGACTCTCTGGTCCCTGGACAATCGTCTCAGCCGCATTTTCTTAATCGTCGTCTTCGGTTTTGGTTCAAGCTTCTAGGACCAGACTTTTATGCATGAACCCAGCCAATCAAACAGCCATGCCACATTCAACCTTGGGGGGTTGGCAGTCCTTTTAGGACATCCAACCTCTCAGTTTGAACTGGATTTTCACAGTCATGCTGGAAGACAAAATGGGTACGAAGTTTTGGACTCCTGCCTCGCTTCCTGCCTTCACACACACTGGAGCCTGGGCGGGGAGTCCAGAGGACTTCTGCCGAAGATAAAATGAACACAAAGGAATTTCCCACCCGGAGGTCAGGGGAAGGAACAAGAAAGGACTAGAAACCCTAAAATGGCAAAAAAGACAGGCCATTTTGGTAAAATGAGCACATGGGTGCCTTTACTGGGGCTGGGTAAGCAGCCTGCGGTAAAGGTGCACCGAATTCATAAAAAGGTTCACTGCCACCAGCCATTAAAAGGTAAGTTTGTTCTTGTAACATAAATGTTACATGTAGAATGAGAATGGGGATACCCAGTATACCCCCAGCACTCCACATAAGGTGGGCGGTGCTGGTATCACCTAATAAAATGTAAAAGGGATCCAAAGATCCTTTCTATCCTTGAGGATTGTAGTTCTAACAAGGTTAGCCAGAGAAAGTTAAAAGCGGAACCCAAAGGGCCACCCAGCAACAATAGGCATTATGTGCCAAAAGTTGTTAAGAGAACTAAAAAAGGACTATGGAGAGTCTTCAAAAGGACACCCATAAAAAGAGTAAAATATTCTGTGAGTGTGGAAAAAAGTTCCCACTCACTAAAGTATAAGGAAAAATAATCCACCGGTAAAGCAAAAAAGTGCTGGGGTTGACACCGGTCAGGATGATTTATCATTACTATAAAAATCTTACCCCAACACTTGACACTACCCCGTGCGCAGTGTGGAGAAACGTGAGCTCTCTACCCAGTTAGCAATGAACGTCTTGTCCTTTAAAAGGTTTTCCTTTGTCCACCATTGCAGGGATAGAACCAGAGGATGCAAAACCATCCCTAGATCATCCCACAGAACGCTTGCTTGCGACCACAGCTTAGTTAGCCACTCTTGCATGGGACGCATGCACAACCGGGCATCCGGCACAGGGTAAATGCAAGAAGCCATCATTCCTAGAAGGTGCATGGCCTTTTGCACGGTAACCTGACAGAGACTATGTATTGAAGGATTTGAAACAGCAGGTTTTGTACCCTCTTGTTGGAGGGGAAGGCTAGGGCGCCTCGTTTTCCCCCAGAAATTGTTTTACTTGACTGGGCACAGACTAGACTTCCTCGATGATGGAGAAACCCAATCGAAACAGCAGACTAACTTGAGTATTTTGCTGACACAACTGAGGTGCGTCTCCTGTTATTAGCCAGTCATCTAGGTTAAGGGTACACTGGAAGGGACAGTCTCCGTAGGTGTGCGGCCAATACCGCAAGTACCTTTGAAAATGCTTGTGGTGCCAACGCTTTGCCAAATGGTAGCCCTTTGAATTGGAAGTGCTTGATGCCCACTTTGAATCTTCTGTATTTTCTGTGCACTGGCAACATTGAAATATTAAAGTATGCTTCTTTCATGTACAATGTTGCCATGTAATTCCCCCCCCCCCCGTTTTAGTAAAGTACTTCCTGCAGTGTGGTCATCCAGAATTTATGTGGCTTGATATGCGTGTTTGCAGGGCGCAGGGATAAGACTGGAAGACTGGGCGCATCGTTAGATCTTTCTTTGGAACAAGGAAGTACACTGAATACATACCTTGGTTTTCTTCCAGGAGGTGGAACCAGCTCTATTGCTCCTTTTTGTAGTAGTGTTATAACTTCTTGTAAAATCAAGTGATGTTCTGAAGACATTCTTCTTGATCAAGGAGGATGGTTGCAAAGAGTTTAAGAATTCTATTGAATAACTTCTTGCCACGGTTGTTAGCACCCAGCGATCTGATGTTATCCCCTCCAATGTGTGGGTGAACAAGGTTATGCGGCCCCCTATTGGGGAGGCATGGGAGGGTACCTGGACAGGAGCATAATTTGCTAGCAGGGGCAGCAGAGCTTTTGGAGGCTGCAACTCTGCCCAGACCTCTACCTCTCCTAAATGCTCTTTGCTGATTGGTTTGAAACGAGGCAGATTGGTTTTGGGGATTGTACCAAGAAGATGGAGGCTCCAAAGCCGGACTGAGGCCCTTGAGTAACCTTGGCTCCGCAAAGAACGCTGTATATTGAAGGTGCCCCAAGGGACAAAGGGTTTATCAGATATTTCAGGGTTTCATGCTCCTTCTTGGTGGTCCCTAACCAGGCATCTACTGCCTTGCCAAACAGGGCAGAAGCTTCAATAGGCATGTTTATTACAGCTGCCAGAGTCTCGTGATTGAACCCTGAATCCCGAAGCCATGAATGGCATTTGAGCAAGGTGCCCTCGGCTATCACTCTACCAGAAGTGTCTGCTGAATCTACCGCTTCGCTCTAATATTCGGGCCCGTTTGTAGAGAAGCAGGTAGATGTTATCCTGCCAGTCCCCACCTCCTCACCACCGTCATATAGGGACACACTGATAAAAGCAATAAATGGGACCCCCTGCATTGTTTCCATACCACATCGATTGTATGAGACGATATGCACTCAGACAGCATTAAAGAAAGTATACTTGCACTGAAAGTGTGGAAGGATGTTGCATGGAAGAAAGTTATATGAAAGGATGTCGCCCGCAAAGATGTCAGAATGAGTCAATGAATCTAAGTGAAATCTGATGACAAAGTGATGTCAAAGATATATGAACCTAGGTTAAAAAGATATGAAAATACTTAGTAACGATGTAACTGAAGAACTAAGATTGAAATGTACCTAAAGCTAAAGTAATCATGGATCTCAAGAAGATTAAGTAACTTACTGACCAATAACTAAATATGCAGTAACGCAAGGTAGAAAGAAAACCTCTAGAAGTTGCCTGGAGGAATATATAACGTGGCAAGAACAGCCATAGTAGGAAAATGAACGCTGGCTCACGAACTTCGCCAAGCTCCCTCAGAGACAGGTCAAGGCTGTAGAATCAGGAGACACAAATACTGCTCCGTGCACAGAGCCAACAATGAGTCAAGGTTGGCCCTAGTGATTCAGGAGTCGAAAACTAAGGCGATTCATTAGAGCCTTACACTAAGATTGTGGTGTGCTTACACTCCCTTGTAAGTTACAGGACAGTGAACAGGCAAGGTCAACTACAACTGAAGATTTGGTTTATAGCCTACCAATGAGAGATGGTCTAATTGGGAACATGGGGAGTAGTCTGATGGGATTCAAACACCTAGGTTTCGTTTCACGTACGTGCTGCTAAAGAGCCAAAAGTCCAAGGTTGGGATACTATGCCAACCAATCAGTGGGGTCGAGGGACAACCCAACGGGCAATGTAGCATAGACCAATCCATTGTTTTGTCCGCTATAATCAGTATTTAGAGGTAGTTCAAGGCGTGCCCTACAGATAAGGAGTAGCCAATGATGTACTAATCCTTATATGTTCTAAGTAGATATGTTCCCCCTTATCCAATCCCTTCCCTTGATAGGTTTTGTATTTTGCCACATAGAATGACGTCATAGATGACACACAGATTGGGGTATAAGACCTTTATGTAACCAAGCTGATGTGCAAGTGGGCATGCATTTGTCCGATGTCTGCAAGATCACCACTTGTGCAGGGCCCTCGCCTTTCTCGCCGCCGCCGCTGACACCACCGAGTCAGGGGTTGGTCGGGAGGACAGACACTTGGGGGTAGCTTCTGGGGCCTTAAAGTTTTTCTCCAGGAGACCTTTTAGTGCCGGTTCCCAGAAAGGGCGACGCATGGTCTGTAACCCCTCCTGCCACACATGATCCAGAATGGGTACCAAGAACACCGACCTTCTCTTTCCCATGTGGTCGAAAAGAAAGCAGTCCTTTTTCTCCTCTTCCTGGGCCAACCCGAATTCTGTACACGCTTTGGCCATCATGGCGTGAAATGACCCAATGTCGTCCGGGGGAGACGGGTGAGCCGGGCTTCTCTGGGTTTCTAATTCCACCTCAGACTCCCAGGTTGGATCCCTGGAGGGGGAAAGTGAGACATCCGATAAGGTTCTCCTGTCCGGAGAGAGGCCTGGTAATTCCTTGTAACCTGAGGTCTGCAGGGCCAGCTACTCTCACATCCTCCTCGCCCGAGGACACCGAAAAGGCCTCTTGCTGCAGTTAGGTCTCCGGCAAAACTAGGTCGAATACTTCTGGTCGCCAGGCCTCTTGTGGTATCTCAGTCGACGAGGTTAAAGCTGGCCCCGTCGTCGCCGCCGTCACCGTCTGCGGCCCAAGAACAGTTGAGACCAATTGTGTCAGTGGCAGAGAAGGGGTCGACTACTGCCCTGCCGTTGACGGTGGTGGTCGTGTAGGTCCCCGAGGCGGTCCCGCCTTTTCTGAACTTGACCTACGCTGCTCGACTCGAGGTCGATCTATGGTGATCGCCCGAGGAGGATTTTGACTTTTCCTTTCTGTCTTTCTTCGTCGAAGATGAGGATGACGAGGCTTTCTTCGACAAAGACTCCTTAGAATGGCTTCTCGATGATTCCTTCTCCACCTGTCGTGATTTCTTCACCCGGGGTTCCGACGATGTCGAGCGGCGCGGGGCCCCTGAAGATTTTGACGCGGAGGCCACGCTGCGCGTTGAGCCTACCCCTAAAGGCGGGTATGCCCCCGCTCCATCGTTTAACCATGCCACTAGTCTTCGACTTTGATCTTTAAGAGTCTTCTGGGAGAAGCCCTTACATATGTCGCACTTGTCTGCCGAACGATGAGGGTGTAGACAATATATGCAATCCATATGTCCAGCCCCCTCATACACCTTCAACCCGCACGTGGCGCACGGGCGGAACAGCGCTTTTCCCGACATCAGGACAAAACTCCAACAGCACAACCTAGACAAAATAGTAGACTACACGAGGTGCTCCCACTACTTTGTAGACGATTGAAATCTGAAGGGAGCCGCGGGGGCAGGGCATTTATACTGCTACGTCCTAGTGGGGCATGCGTGGGCGGCCCCAAAACGACGTAGATAGGACACAAAAGTGTCGGAAGTTTTCCTATGGGAAACGGCGTTATAAGTGTATCGAGGGTTCCCAGTCTGTCGACGGGGAATATTCTAAGCATGTCAATCCATGAAAGGTCCAATGCTGGAGAAAGTAGTACTTTTATTGTAATTCCATCTAACACAAAAGACGCTTCAAGGTGCTATAGCACACCTTCAGTAGAGACTTTGCGTAGGTGGAACTCAACTGGTTCGGGGACAGAAAACAGTTTGTATATTTCATCCCACTGAGTATTACTATAGCTCGCAAATAAATTAGTATCGTTTGATATGAGAGTTAAATATGCCTCGGAGGGGGTCACTCTTGCCCAAGGTTATTAATCATCTACACCCTTTATTGGGTGGTGCTTCAGCACTAAACCGTGGTCCAACCACCGTCCTTCTAATGGTGAAGACAACTAGAGAATCAGGCGTTACATGGCCTTTAATGAAAAGAGGATCTAAGGGTGATTGCTTAATACTTTTTTAAAAAAAAAAGATTATTCTATCCTGGGGTTGACTGCACAAGTAAGTGAAGGTGTAGCTAGAGATGGAACAATTCTCTACCTTACAGCCTACAAGAGAGGAACAGCCCGACTGTATGCTTTCCTCATTTCAAATATAATCTACAAATTCAGTGTCTTCCACCGTTTCCTGAGTTTTAATATTAAAATGATTAGTAGCCCTTTTTAAAAAGTCATCGAATAAAAGTGGATCATCAATGGGGGAAAACGTGACCGCCCTCAGGTGCAACATCAAGAGGGTCTATAATGGCGACATCAGGGTCTTCTTGATCATAGTTATCGTGATCATCTGGATCATACCACGCATTTAGATCTTCCTCCCTTCTTCCTCCCCCCAGATCTTGACGAGAGTCATGAGAGGCTTGAGTGTCAAGATGAGGTTTCTCAGTAATGTCCACACTATGTGTGGGAGAAGGCTGACGCCTTGGGGATTTAGCTAAAGGCTGTTCCATTTGTAAGTCTAAGGTTCTTTACTTAACTGGGTACATTTCCATGAATGTTACAAAAGACGAGACCGTGTTCATAGGGGCTGCGAAAACCTTCTCTAGACCAGGTTCCTGTCTTGGGCGTTTCAGTTAAAATGGAACACAATAGCTTCAGGGTCTTCCCTAGGCCTTTTCATTTGGAGAGACCGAGATAAGGGGGGGCGAGGGGGAGGTAGCCCCAGTATATTCAGGCACCTGTTGTGGGATAGTAGATATGTGCAAGTAGTGTTTGCGACTTTATGGGGTTTTCCTTGCTAGAATGAGTTATGCGATTTCCATGTGCGTTTCGTCATTTGGGAAACATCCATCGACGGACTGTGATGGGCGCCGACTAGAGCCAATTTAGTGTGTTCACCTTGCGCTAGAAGCAGTTGGGGAAGCGCAGAGAGTTTATGGGCAGGCGTGCAGTCTTCTTTCGACATATCCGTTGAACGTCTTGGGTTGTGTGCTTGTTAAGTTGTGTGCGTCGCCAGTAGTCTTCCCCATAGCACACTGCGACTGCCTTTTGGGGCGGAGAACTGACGTGGGAGCCGGAAGATTCCCTCTGCTTCTGAAAAGGAATGGTTGGTGTCTTGGCCTTCCACGTCTGACTGAAACAGCGCGGATAGGGGTTTCTGGACTTTGCCATAATGGCATGGGCCACCCACCATTTGGTGCAACGTTCTTTAAGGGTTTTGGGACTAAACAACTTGCAGGGTGCACATGCCACCTCTGGGTGGTCTTGGGAAAGACAGTGGTTGCATACTCAATGGGTGTTTTTTCAAAAGGAGTTCTCTCCATTGTTAAATTTGGGTGAAAAGGCAGCTAGACACGAGCAGTGTATAGAGGAAGTGGAAGTATGCATTCTCTAAAAAAAGATAATCAGCCCCCACCCACTCTACCTACTGCAAGCCCGAAGCCTGGTGTAGGCCAAAGCCTGGTGTAGGCCGAAGCCTGGTGTAGGCCGAAGCCCGTTGCCGAATTGGACGACAGTCAGATTTGGCAGTCAGATGGTCGTCGAAACATGCATTGAGTTGAGACCGTCATAAGAAGGTAAAGTTCTAATTAATAACGCTGAAAAATAGCAGTGCTACAGACTGCGAAACACGTCGGCGGAAAAAAAAAAATCTCAGGGACCTTGATGCGCGAGGGATGATGGGTACAGTAGATGTCACACTAGGGATAATATTACAAACACGTCCAGTCAACGTCCGTTTTAGAACTAAATATGCAATACTCTGCACCTACCACTAGATGTAGACCTATGCAAAATCATGTGATTTTAAGCAGATCCACAAGCCTCAAATATATTTTTATATGCACACTATTTTAGTGTATCCAACTGGAGTATGCATTTGAACTTGTGCGTTTTTTGGGTAACCTTTAACATCTGTACAATGTCCTCTTTTTGTGAATTATATTGGGACGAATTCCACCTATCCCTCCCTAAGCCGTCTTCCCCTCCTTTGAGTGAAGCCCGACTTCTTCGCTATTGCAGCCAGAGTTTGGTTTATCTTTTAATTGGAACCCTGTCTTGCCCCTAAAATAGAAGGATTCACACCATTGCTGTGAAAGAACAAGTTACTTACCCATGGTAAGGTTCTTTCGACTGGATGTTCCTCCTACTTATTCCTCATCTTATGATATTTCCATATCCAGCCGCTTCGAAAATAGTTTCCAGCAGACGGCGATGCGCGTCGATGTCTGTCGACTCGATTTCCCTCAGAGGACATCAATGGTATAAAACGCGCGCAGCGACCGTTGGCTTCAGTTCCGTTTTTAAAACATCCTACACTCGACAGCAACTCCTCCTGAAAGAGCATTGACTGCCATCCCATGGAAAAGTCTACTGTGGGGCAGGCTAGGAGGGCCGATTCGGAATACTTGCGAGGATCATCCAGTCGAAATAACGTTACCATGGGTACGTAAACTTGTTCTTCGAATGGATTGTGTCCTAGCATGTATTCCTCATCTTCTGATAAACTCCCAAAGCAGTGAATGTATTCCTGGAGGAGGGAGTCAGAATGTTTTCAGACTCATAATTTAGGAGTTCCTTAATAGGTCTGTGTGCACAGAATGTAGCACTGCCTTTCCAAATAAACCTTCCAGGGTTGAGGAAGAGTCCAGATTATAGTGTTTGGTAAAGTGTGTATGGACGACCATGTGGCCGCAGCAGATATCTTTAATTAGGAAACTCCTCTGTAATGCAGAGGAGGTTGCCATGCCCCTGGTCGAATGAGCTCGAAGACCCTCCGGGGGATCCTTTCATGCTAATCTGTAGCATTCAGATATTCCTAAAATGATCCATCTTGACAAAGTTAATTTCGAAATAGTCATAACCAACTTGTGGCCCGTGTAACTTACAAAATGCTGGTTGTCGCGTCTTATTTTAAGCATCTTGGAGATGTAAAATGTCAGTGCACGCCTTGGATCAAGCCTGTGTAACCTCTCCTCTTCCTTTCCAGGAGTAGGATAAAAAGACATGCATTACTTACCGTAATAGCATTTCTGATGATTGTATCTGCTTAGATTCATATGCTGTGCATATAGTTCGACATCTAGTGGTAACCGCAGTGTATTGCATCTCGTCTTTCGAGGATTGAAAGGGGACGTCGACATGGGCGTGCCTGTAACATTATCCCTAGCTTGACGTGTAGTGTACCCAAAATCACTCACGCATCGAGGTCCCTCTGATTGTATTTTTTCTGCTTTGAGGGAGCCTTATGACTATCGTGAGTACAGAAAGAGAAGTAGTAAGAGGTCCATGTTCCTTCCATCCGAGCGGGTAGGAAGGGTCGGCGCATGTGAATCTAAGCAGATAAAATCATCAGAAATGCTATTACGGTAAGTAATGCATGTCTTCTGATGCTTGTTAAACACATGCTGTACATAGACTAGCAAGCAGCACCCGGAGTTGGAGGTGCGATGTGAGAAGTAACAGTAGTGAAAAGATGTCTTAGTACTGCTTGTCTGACCTGAGAAAAATCGGACCTAGTGCGAGTATCTAGGCAACAGTGTTTTGAAGGAAAAAAAAGTGTGTACCGAACTCCAGGTTGCCGCTTTGCAAATGCCTCGTGGAGCGTGTGCTCTAGACTTGAAGGGCAGATCTCTCTTGGCAAGAGTGTAGCACAGTGTTATGCAACTGACAATCCACCTTGAGATGGCCGATTTAGAGACAGGGTCCCCTTCTCTACCAGCTGCCACTGAAACAAAAAACTGGTTCATCTTCCTTAGTGGTTTAGTTCTTTCCAGGTAGTAAATGACTGCCCTGCACATATCCAGTGTGTGTAGGCTTCTTTCCACCACGTTAGTGGGGTTCTGGAAAAAAGCTGGTAGTTCTATAGACTGGTTCACATGGAAATTAGAAATATATTTGGGCGCAAACCGAGGGTGAGTGCGCACAACCACCATCTCTCTGACTTGTGACAAAAGGGTCTAGAATTGAAAGGCCCTGTAGTTCACTGACTTTCCTTAAAGTGACTGCCACCAGGAAGGCGGTCTTGTAATTAAGAGCCTTGCCTTATGCATAGGTTCAAATGGAGACCCCCCATTAGTCTGGTCATACCACATTTAGGTCCCATCCGGGAGCTGGGTTAGAAATAAGGGGATGAATTCTCTTAACCCCTTCCATGAAAGCATTAATAACTGGGACTTTACGCTGGGACGTGGCATAGGTTGAGAGTGCAGCTAAGAACCTTCAGGGAATTAAAAACCAGACCAGAGTCTAGTAAGTGAGTCAGGTAGAACATCAAATGAGTAGGAGAGCAGTCAATGGGATTGATGCTCTTAGAACTCCACCATTTATTGGAGTAGCAATGTCTGGTGTTAGGCTTTATTGCTTCCCTAAGTATATCCATGCAACTCTAAGGAAGTTGGAGATGCCCGAACTCTATGATCTCAGGAGCCAGGCCGCCAAGTTGAGAGTCAGCGGGCATGGATGAAGCTTTTCCCCCTTGCCCTGAGATAGCATGTTTGGGCAAGGTTGTTTCATCGAAGGGGAGAGAGACACATCTCCATCAGATGTGAGAACCAGGGTTGGCGTGCCCACATCAGGGCCACCAATATCATGGAGACTGGTTCTTGGTGTATCTTGTCAAGCAGGGGAGTCTGGGGGGAAAAGCGTAAACAAATTTCCCTGACCAGGTTATCCGAGGGTATCTGGAGGCATAATCTGGGCATTGTGAGTTCTCCTGAGTTGCGAACAAGCCGATCTCTGGGAAAGCCCATTCTGCATAAACGGAGACATTGTCTTTGTGTAGTTGCCATTCATACTCTAAGGGCAATGGGAACTCTATGTTGAGCACGTCTGCCAGAAGATTAGTTCCCCTGGAACGTGTCAAGACAATAGAAACATCTTGCGTTTGAGAGCCCATTTCCAAATGTTCTGAGACAGTTTGGACAGCCCGGGAGAGCGAGTGTCCCCTTGCTTGTTCATGTAGTACATGGCCCTGGTGCTGTCTGTGAGGATCAGTACTGTCTTTCCCTGCAACTGTGTCTGAAAGGCCTTCAGTGCTTTGAATACCGCTAACAGCTCCAATAGGTTTATGTGCTTGGATGCTATAGCTGGGGACCAAATGCTGTCTGCTGTCTGTTGAAGAAGGGGAGGGGCGCCCCCCCCCCCTCACATTGTGAGATGCGTCCGTCGCGAGTGTGACTTCTACTACGGGGGTGGTGTAGGTTTTCCCCTTAAGGAGGTTTTCCCTCAACCACCACTGCAGAGAAACGAGGGCTGCCGAGAAAACCAGTAGATCGTCCCATTGTCCGCTGGCCTGACACCAATGGCTGTTGAGCCACTTTGCATGGGGTGCATGCGTAAACGTGCGCGAGGAACCAAGTAAATGCAGGATGCCATCATCCCTAACAGTCGCATGGCCTTGCATACCGTCACCTCTCGACTGGCTACATACTGAGGGATCTGAAACAGCATGTTTTGAACCCCCTCGTTGGAGGGGGAAGACTAGGCAGTCTTCTGTCCAAATTAGAGCCCCCAGAAACTGCTCGACTTGTCTGGGGTCTAGGCTGGATTTCTTCTCGTTTATGGAGAATCTCAGCCTGAATAAAAGAGATCTGTCATTTATGAGTGTTCGACAGGCATGTTCTGTAGGAGTCCCCCGTTATGAGTCATAGAGGTAACGATGAACTGGGATGGATTGCCTGCACAGGTGTGTTGCTGCTACTGCCAGTAGCATTATAAATACCTTTGGGGCTGAGGCAATGCAGAAGGGAAGGACCTTGAACGGACGGCGTTTGTCCTCCATCATGAACTTTAGATATTTCCTGTGTGCCGGCAACATTGAAATATGAAAGTATGCATCTTTCATGTCCAATGTTGCCATGTAATCCCCTGTGTCAGTAGAGGAATTACTTCTTGCAGCGTTACCATTAAAAACATTTGTGGTATGACAAAGTTGTTCGCTGGGTGCAAGTCTAGCACTGGGCGCATGGGGAGATCCTTTTTGGGTACAAGGAAGTACACTGAATAAATACTCTTGTTTACCTGTAGAACGGGGACGACTTTGATTGCACTCTTTTCCTGCAGGATCTCGACCTCTTGCAGCAGGATCTTCAGGTGTTCTGGTGTTAGGCACCTGGACATTGGTGGTCCGAATCGAGGAGGCTGGCTGAACTTGATGAAATAACCATGGGGGACTAGCTTAAGCACCCACTGGTCTGTGGTAACCTCCTCCCATGCATGCAGGAATGATGTTATAAGTCCCCCAACCGGGGAGGTATGGAAGGGGGCCCGGATTTGAAGTCATTTCTGAGTGGAGGCTGGGGAGCATGTGGGGGTGGCATTGTGACCCCCTTCCTTTCCCACAGTGTCGTCATCTGGGTGGATATGGGTTTGTGGAGGCAGACCCATGTACTGAGGACCAATTGTTACTTGAGCCATCTTGGTTGTGTGGGGAACGAGAATAGGACTGCGCCTGAAAGGAGCGGCAAGAACTTCCCCCTAAGGGTCTTTGAGGGTAAGTTTTCAAAGTCTTGTGTTCCTTCTTGGCTGTCTCCAGTGTCTCATCAACGGCCTTGCCAAACAGTTTAGAGTCTTCCACCAGTTTGTTGATTAACAACACTTGCGTCTCGGGTTTGAACCCCGAGTTCTTCAACCAGGTGTGGTTTCAAAAGGGTACCTTGGGCAAAGGTCCTCCCTGCTGTCTCAGCAGCATCTAAGGTGTTTTTGAAGATGTTATGGTTTACCTGCTTACCCTCTGATACAATTGTAAGCAGGCGAGAATGCACTGGTTCGAGGACCTCCTCTAGGCCCTCCTGCAGCAGTTCCATTGGCCATCAGAATAGCAGGCCAACAGCGTGGTGTTGGCTATCCGGGTGGACTATGCTGCTGCTTCCCAAGAGCATACCATTTTTTCACTCTTTGTCCGGCGGTGCCTCGCCTGTGGACAAGGGGACCCCTGCCCTTTTCCTTGTGACCACAAGAGAATCTGGGGTGGCATGACCCTAATATAGAGGGGGTCAGAAGGGGAGGGGTGGAAATGTTTTTCCACCCAAGGGTTTACAGCCCTGGTTTGTGAAGGAGTTAAGAGGCGCGATGCACCTTTTGATTAAATGAAGTAAAGGGATAGCCTGGTTGGCAGGAGGCTTCTCCTTTAAAATGTCCTCCACAAAATCTGAATCTAGCAGCCCCTCTTGCATGGCTATCTGGAAGTGTTCGGCTGTTCAGAATGGCGTTTAACCCCATCTGGTCATCTACAGGTGATGCCCGACACAAAGGTGGGGAGGATCCATACATACGGCATTAGGGTCCAGGGTATGGGTAGGGGACAGACTAGGCGGGTTATCTACCTACTGGTCACCCCCCCCCCAATCCTAGGTCTGATCAGTGGGATCCTCAAAGGGATCATCCTGCTGTAAATAAGGGTCAAGAGGCTCTTCTTGATCTGTAAGGTCAAAGAACTCCTCATGAAGTGGACAAGATGTTTTCTGAAATTTGGCTACTGCCGGATAAAGGTAGTCTTCATTAGGCCTTTTAGGAACGAATCTCTCAGAGAAGTCCACAAATCTAGCTAACCTGTCCATACACCCTTCAAATGTTTCCCTGGTCCATGGAGACAGCCAGGAGTCCAGAGGGGAGGGGCTCCTCCTGGGGATTTTCCAGCCTAGCACACTGAGATTGATCAAGGAGGGCCCTAGATGAGGGCTGGGGACTTCAGAATAACCCTCCTGCTTTTCTGGGCATTTAGACGTGTCTTTAGACCTGTCCCTTTGTTTACTGTCCGCCAAAACGATCTTAGCGAGATTCTCGCTGATGTTCAGCGTCACCAGGAGGGGTTTAGGCTGTTTAGACGGTTGTGCTATAGACTTCGAGGCAACCGGAGCTTTATGAGTCGGCGCGCTCTTAGGAAGCGTCTCAACTGACTTGTGAGTTTTGGTGCTGGCGCCCTTACTCGTAGAATGCCCAGATGCATGCTGCTGACGTGGTTGCAGGGAGGGCTGCCGATCACGTGAATCAGCAGCTGCCGTCGAGGATCTCTACATACCCGTTGGCACCTTCACCCGCTTAGACTGATCTGCCAAGGCGGTACCAGGGGTTGTGCGTTTGGTTCTATGTGTATCGTATGCGTCCCCGTCGCCAGGGTGTACATTCCCCATAGCAGGACTATCATCCTGCCTGGTGGGGCCGGGGACTGACGTTGTGGGGCACAACTGCTCCGATGTGAGGTCAATGGCAGCCGGATCGGAGCCGTCGCTTAGATCCTCATCACTTCGGTGGCTACAGCAGCAGGGGAGCTACCCTCGGCCTGCGACATGGCGTAGGATGCCCAC
This sequence comes from Ambystoma mexicanum, assembly GCF_040938575.1. Taxonomy (NCBI): domain Eukaryota; kingdom Metazoa; phylum Chordata; class Amphibia; order Caudata; family Ambystomatidae; genus Ambystoma; species Ambystoma mexicanum. The sequence goes on along the minus strand of NC_090929.1, from coordinate 111,141,548 downwards.
CACTTCACTCAACGCTCCTTGATCATCTTAGGACGTAGGAGCTGGAAGTACCGACAGGATGCCTCGTCGTGAATGAGGGGAAGACACTTATTGCCCCGGTGGTGCTAGTCTTTCCAGGGGTATTTTCCCTTACAGGAGGGGCAACATTTAAATGGTGTCCTGTCCATAGCTCAGGGCAAAGAGTGGAGAAGGAAAGACATTCTTGAAAAGAATGTAAACCCACAGGCCCCACTCTCCATACTGTATAGGCCGGCCAGAAGGCCCGACCATGCGGTTGGCAGCGCTGACTGGAGCACCAGCCGTCGAAGTCTGATCTTTTGGCTGTCTTCAGTGGTGGTTAGGAAGTAATCGTCGAAGAGGGGACGGATAATGTATAAACGACCAGAGGTCGGGCAATATAACAATTTTGCAATAAGAGCTCCGCATAAGCCAGCTGGTGGGGAAAAAAAAAACAAGGGGACCTCGACGCGTGAGGGATTTTGAGTACACTACACGTCACGTTAGGCATAGTGTTACAGGCACGCCCATGTCAACGTCCCCTTTCGATCCTCGAAAGACAAGATGCAATACTCTGCGGTTACCACTAGATGTCAGACTATATGCACAGAATGTGATTCTAAGCAGATTAACAAGCATCAGAAAGTTATTTTCCGAGTTAAATGGAACTCGGATACAATCTTAGGTAAGGTGAACCTTAGAGACCACCTTGTCCTTATTGGAGATTATATAAGGAGTCTTGCAGGACAAGGCCTGAAGGTCACCCACTCTTCGGGATGATGTAATAGCCACTAAAAGAATGGTCTTTTAATAAACTTAAAGGGCAGGTATGCATAAGCTCAAAAGGAGCACCCATTAGAAATCTCAACACCAAGTCTGGGACTTAAAATAGGACTGGGGGAAATGTATTTCAGTCCCTTTAAGAATTGTATCACAAGAGGGACATTGCAGAAAGCTACCTCTTAAGAGGAGCGCTGCCAGATACCCCTTAAGTGTACCACCTTGGAGCGTGTAATAACACCATAGGTGTATTGCATGTAAATGGATCCTCAGTCTTATCTCTGGACCAGCTGCAAAATGTGTTCCAACGGCAGCAGTACAAAGACTTTGTTGTTGGATCTCCATTATATCTTCCGGGAGGTCCCAATCCTTGTATCTCTACCTCAGAAACCATGTGTGGAGGTTGAGAGAGAGTCTCTCCCCCTCTGCCCTCTGCATGTCGAAGACGTATAGGAGGGCCGATGGACAGGTCCAGAAGGTCTGGGTGCCACGTCCTCCTGGCCCAATTCAGAACAAATAGGATCATGGATTTCCTGAGCATCCTCAACCTCCTGATGACTTGAGGCATGACAGGGATTGGAGGAAATGCATACAGGAGTGGAAACTCCCAGTCCACTACAAACGGATCTTGAGTACCTCTTAGGGCAAATTCCCTTGAGCAGTACTGCTTGCACTTCTGGTTGCCACTGGTCGCGAACAGATCTACTGGGGGGAGGAAGGGAGGGTGGAGGGTTCCCCAAATGGTGAATATCTCTTGAAGGACTTCCTGAGCTAGTTCGCACTGGTGGGAGACTGCTCTGCCTGCTCAGACCGTCCGCCGCCGTATTCTCCACTCCGGCTAGGTGAACTGCTGATAGGGAGATGCCTTCTTGAATTGCCCAGTAGCAGAGATGCATTGCTTCTCTGCACTATGGTAGTGACCCTACACCACCTCTTGTTGAGGTAGTACATAGCCACTGTGTTGTCTGTCACTATCAAGACATTCTTTCCCCGTACAGAGAGCAGAAAGGCCCTCAGCTTCAAAAGGTTGATATGCAGTTTGGACTCCCATGGAGACCAATGACCGCAGATTGTCAGATCGTTGGTATGTGCTCCCCACCCTGCAAGTGAGCCGTACATTACTGCCAAAAAGGTTCACCCTTCAGAATGTTGTCTATGCAGGTCCACCACAAGAGATCCTGAGCGACTCCTGGTTGGAACCTGAAGAGATCTGACAACCTGCCTGAAAGTGGAGACCACCGAGTCCCCGAGAGCCCACTTGAGAGATTTAATTCTCAGGTACGCCTCTGGCACCAGAAAAATGCAGGATGCCAGGAGGCTGAGGAATCTCAGAAAATCCAAGGCTGTGAGACGCTGGGCACTCTGTAATTTGGTGACCATCTGCAGAATGTCTTGAGCCTTTACCTCGGATGGCGAGGCTTTTCGCAAGGATGCATCCAGGACTGAGATGGTAGCATGTTGGACTTCTTGAAATTAAGGGAGAAGCCCAGTCTGAAGGGAGTGATAGGTGGAGCTGAGATGTTACAGGGCCTGTTCGGGGGAACTGGCCCTGATCAGCCAATCATCCAGGTAGGGTTAGATGCGACTACCCACTCTCGTGCGACTTGCTGCCACCAGTGCCATCAACTTGCTGAAAACCCTCTGGGCGGAGGTCAGCCCAAATGACAGAACTCGAAATAACGATAACCAAGGGCGAACCATTCTGTGCTTGTGATGGATCGGCACATGAAATTAAGCATCCTGAAGGTCCAATTATAGCATCCAGTCCTGAAGCTGGAGGGCCTGAAGGATCTGAGAAAGGGCAACCATTTTGAACAACTTGTCATTCCTGAGGAATTTGTTTAAGTTTCTTAAGTCCAAAATGGGTCTCAATCCTCTGTTTTTTTGGGGAATTAGGAAGTACGGGGAGTACCAACCCTTGTTCCTCTCCGCTACAGGTACTGGTTCTATAGCACCTTTCTCTAGCAGGGTCAAGATTTCCTGCATAAGGAGCGGATCTGGAACTTTGAAAGCCCTCACAGGAAGATTGTGAAAAAGTCCAACTCGCCTTCCATGAAAAAATCCAAAAAGCCTTTAATGCCATCCGCCTTTGCCAGGTGTCAACGCAAGCACAATCTTCTCTGAAAGAACTGGACCCTACCATCTCAAGTGAGGAAAAGTTTAAACCTCTCTCCTTAGAGGACATGAAGCTTCATTCCTCAGTCAGACAACCATCTTGTTCAGAGAACATCTTACCCCCGAAAATCATCCTAGAAAACACAGACACATTCGCCCCACTCTCTCAGAATGGTTAATGCCTCCTTGAGAGACAGAATAATCCCAATGGCAATTAAAACAGGGACTGACAGCACTAGTAAAACACCAGGCTTTGATCAACAAGACCCTACAAACCTCTGGCCGATAACTAACTGCAGTCTACTATTAAAGATCCTAGACAAAGCAGCAACTAAACAGCTCCAATCCTATGTAGACCGAAACAATCTGCTTCACCCACAATAGTCTGGTTTTAGAAGCTGTTAAGGATTTCAATCCGGCGACACACACCTTGGTCTCCGCCTAGGATATAGCGCTCAATTGATATGCCTTTCTCTTTATTTTATGCAAATTCAATTTGAGATGGGAAAAATCGTATCACACCCCTTTTTTCAAATACCCTGGGTCACAATGGACCATGAACCAGGCCGGTTGGTGAAAATATAATATTTTTAAAATCAAATGAAAGATTTTTTTTTTTATATGGGGCAGCAATCACCAATGGGTGATAATTACAGTGAAAATTGAAGCAATGCACTTAAACTTCTCCCAGAACATATACACTGCACCATTGAATAGGAGCACTTTTTGATTTTATGAAAGTTAGCACCCAAATTAAGGTTTCACCCTGCAATGTTCCCTCAACCCACAAATAATCAAATTCTGAGTGGATAGAAAGAAGCAGCAGGTAGTAAGGAATAAGAGGGAGAAAACGATCACAATCTGACCTTCCCTCACAGAATAAGAGGCAAAGACTTTAAACCCTTAGCAAAGGCCTAAAATAACACTCATATTTTACAAATAATTAATGTTTTGGTTAAATTATGATATACATATGTTTTAACACAATAGCAGGTATGTTATATCACTGGCACCCACAAGTCAATGGATCAGCAAAAGGCATACAATTCGAAAATGAGTGAAAGGTTTAGAGCATGCTGCTGCCAAATGACACGTTGGAAAACTAATTCCTGCTTTAAATTACCCAAACGGTTTTTGATAAAAACGGGTGAAATACTCTGATTTGGAGTGTGGTTTTTGGGCTGGGGAATCGATATAAATCACAGGGACAATATAGGGGTGAAAATCGGTCTCGAGCTGGTGAATTGGTAGAGATTTGGGAGGTAGAGCGAGGTTCGTTTTTAGGAAACTAGAGCAGTTAAAAGTGAGAAAAATCGGTTTTGAAAGAAAGGAAAATGACTTACACTAAATTATCTAGGCTATATTGTTAAGGAGGAACACAGTAAGCTCCAAGGTTGATTCACGAGGTCAACCTTGTCACCCAGTGCTCAACCCCAACAATAAAATATATGGAAATTAGTTTGATTACTCCAAATATAACTAAGGGCTTATAATTTACACCAGACAAAATTCAAAAGAGATGGCACTAGCACTTTAACATTAAGGACAGGATACGAGGATAATTCTAACAGTTTCAACAAGTTACCAGGGTATAAATGGGACTACTCAGGGTTGCCAGTCAATTCGTCGAAAAAAATTGGTCGACCAGACAAATGATCGAAGCAAATTGGTCGAAAACCATTTCGGCGAAATTTTTTTTTTCTATTTTAACCCTTTATTTATTTACTTTTTTGGGGGGGTCCCCCCCAACCCCCCTTTTTTGCCTAAACGAACACCCAAAAAAATATATATAATTTTTAAAAAAAATTCGACGAAATGGTTTTCGACGAAATTGCGTCGACCAAATGTCATTCGACCAATTTGAGGTCGACGAATTGACTGGACACCACTACTCAGATAAGGACAAAGACAAGACAAGCTAGGCTATGTTTCTATGGTTTGGGGGGGGTTATACTCAAAATCCACTTTTTAGTTTTGGGATTTTTGGACAGTCAATAGGTTCTGGTCACCACACGGCGGCACGCCTGGCAAGATCTGGTCACCGGGTAGCGAAAAGCTGGTCAATTCGGGTCGCTGGATGGCACAGGTACCGCTGGATGCAGTCAGTGGGCAAGCAGTTAGTGGGCAGCAAGCCGGTCCAATTTCAGGATGCAAAAGGTACCACAGCTATCCCCTTTTTAATGGGAGATTAGTGGTTTGATTCTGGATCACTGGCCCTGCTGGGATAGGAATCAGCTATGCTTGGGTTTTGCAATGGGCTCTGGAGTTAGGGTCAGCAATGATTTGGCCTTGTAGTGGAATCAGCAAGATGAATGGAGCAAATCAGGAACGCAGTGCAGGAACTTCAGGGAGAGTCTGTCTGGAGTCCTGTCATGGACTCTCATTTATAATGCATAGTGACATCATAGAAGTATATTGGCCAGGCTTAGCTAAACACCTCTAAACCACTGGATCAGGGGGTGATAGTTCTCGCCTCGCTCTCAGCTGGTGTGATTTCAAGGGCAGAATGTCAGATTTATGATGCAAGTTTTACAATGTTCAAAAACCTTCCACAGTTACTTTAGCTAAAATCCGATTTTGCCACCAAGGGTACATTTATATCGTTGAAGTCACTCAGCAAATTACATAAACAGGTTACATATTTTATGCAGACCATTGCAGTCCAACTCTGCAATCTGTGAGACATTATATAGTATGTTTAATAATCTTTGGTCATTTTCAAGGTGAAATGGTCTGACTAAAATTCTGGGACTTTACATGTGCGTACATACTATCATGGGGCCCTTTTCTGTGAATTTTTAACATTCCATCATGTGTCCTTTCCCCATGATTCACATTCTTCTGGCGTTCGTGTCCCATACATGCCATTGACGGCCAAAACCTTTTATTTCAAAGCCACAAAAATCACATTTAAACTACTACATTTTTACAAAGTCATGTTGCAAAGATAACCGTCTACAAAGTTTATTAATAAAATAGTCTGTTGAAACAAATGGGAATTCTTTATCCTACACTGGCCTTTTTTTCTTTTCAGCTGCCGCCAACTGTCACTTCCCCCAGAGGGAGGATGGGGTTTCCCAGCTTGATTGAAGGTTTATTTTCCCCTTCTCCAATTCGCACGTCCATGTCCTGGAAATTCCATTGTAGAGGGCTCAGCCCAGACCAGAATCTGTCCAATCTGGTAATAATCACTAGGGTGTTAGTATCTACTGAGAGGGCCCCTTTTGTTTCCGTCATCCTCTCAGCAGAAACCGGTCTGGGGTTGATTCCCCCCCCCGCCCCCCATGCAGCCACTGGAGTTGAATTTACTTTTATGTACAGCTATAGTTATTTTCTTTTAGGCAGTAGTTTATTTGAACCACCTATGCACTGAAATTGACATAGCCCAGAGCTGGCGTCCCTGTGAATTACTGATCCTCGACACTTTGTAACTTAAAAGTTAAGCTTTTTTCCCGTGCGGCGTAAAATGAAGTTTGTTGATTTTTCTCAGATTTGGTTTCACCGAGCCTGTCGTTCAGGGGTCATGCTTGGTTTTGCTGATGCAGTGGGGATATGAATGGGCATGGCAGGGCCTTATAACTAACAGTAGTTTGAGGAAGAACAGATAAAAAAAGCGTCAGAGCAGTATCATTTGAAGTTAAAATACCCCTTTTCAATGGGGACTTTGGGCCGACAGCAAAACAGCGCTGCTTTGTCACTCTTTTGCAAATGTAAGAACACACTGGCAAGCTCCCTGTGTGCCCTGTTGTCCCCTCCTGCCCAATATGTGCTTGGCAAGATGTTGCAGCCATTGTTTTGTTGCTGCAAAACGCAGTTTTGGTGCAATGGTGCTTGCTGGAGCCAGCGCAGCCATTTAGCTGTTTCTGCTGAAATGCCGCTTGTTGATGGTGGGAGGAGTACAGCTGAGTTGGGTCAATATATCCCAAAAAACTCACAGTACAGAGACCGCACTGCTTGACCTTAGACCAGAGTGCTATCCATCTTGGACAAAGATAAAACTGGTATGCTGATCAGCAGCTTTTGATCTGCTCGACCACCAAAAACTTCAGGAGGCCCTGGAAGAAAAAAATAAATGGGAAATTGTTCTTAAGAGGCCATAGATTGGATCTCCTCCTTCCTTTCAGAACGAAGTTCCAAGATACACTGTGGAGAAGAGTTTTCCAAGTCTTTACACAAACTGTGGCATGCCCCAGGAAGCTGTCCTGTCTCCTCTCCTATGTAATTTGTATCTCTGCTGTCTCTGCACACTTCTAAACAAACTAGGTGTGCTATTCACCAACTTTGCTGACGACACCCAGCTGATAGTTGAACTAAGCGGGTGCCATAGCACAGCCATCTCTAAAGTCGCAAACATTATGATATAATCGAGGCCTGGATGAAGGCGAATTGGCTCTGCCTAACGGCTCCAAAACAGCTCATGATATTCGGAAACTAAACACTGATTATGCTTCATTCACCATACATTTTGGTCACTAACAAAGTTAAACCTTTAGGAGTATTCCTAGAGTCCTCATTGGGTCAGATTCACAGGTAGCATACCTAAAAAAACAGTCGATATTATCAAAGGCTACTCGGGTAAGTAAGACCTGTCCTGAACGAAATAAATGGCACCACCATTGCTAGAGCCACTATCCTCAAGACTAGACTACGGTAATGCCTTATTACTGGGAGCAAATGAAGTCTGTATAGCCCAATGTCAGGTCATTCAAAAGGACAGTGAGAATGATCAAAAAGAAATCTAGGAGGGATCATGTCACTGAAGACAAGCAGTCGATCCACTGCGTAGGAATGGACAAACGTATCATCTTCAAAGCAGCCTCAATGGTTGACCACTGTATCGATGGTTGCGCACAAGCATACCTAAAAGAGCAAATACTCCCATATGAACCAGGCCGCATCAAAGGACCAAGGCCTGGTAAAAACCATCTGTGTAAAGAAAACGAATGGACTAGGGCATTCTTTTCCAGTTAAAGTGGCTCTTTAGTGGAATAAACTCCTGGTGTCATTAAGGCTCGAACCAAACTTCTTGGTATTCAAGAGCCTGTAATTTGTAGCCTGTCTCTTGTCCTGTCACTTGCTTGGTCTGTTGTCTTTATGTCTGCGCCATGATACCTGCGGGCTTTGGCGCGTTACAAACGTAACATTTATTTAAAAAAAAGAAGAAAAAAAACAGCTGTTCCCCAGTGGTTGAAAGGTTTTTTGGAAAGGGAAGGCAGTAACCCTGGGCAACTGTTTCCAATGCTCATGTATCTGAAGTCATGCCTCGCCATTCTTTCAGATGCAGTGAGCGTCTGCCCTCCACTGGGGTCTTGTGAACTAAGACCTCAGAGAGGTTTTGAGGCGGCTGGAGCAGTGGCTTATGGTAAAGCGGCTGCTGCCTGGGCAGTTCTAGTACCTTTTCCCTGTCCACCACAGGGAAATCTTTTCTGACATCTGATTAGACAGTTCTCTACCCCTTCCAACTGAGGAGTCAAAGCAAAAGGACCTACTCCTCAGCGGTGTGCCAGTGGGGCGGTTTTGTGTCCGTCTAATAGCAGCACCAAAGGAGGTTTCTGCTGCTCTGGAGGCGTGCAGTTTCTCCAGGCTGTTGTCAGCCTTGCCAACAAATAAATGTGTGCCATCAAAGAGCATGTTAAGTGTTCTCGTTCGTGTTCTCTCTCACTCCATCTCTCACTAACTCTGAACTTCTCCCACTCAGCTGGTGGGGCTGATTTCGGGCCTTTTACCAGTTCTGGGGAGGATCTCGAAGACTGCGTCCTATGGTGTCTTTTCTTCGAACATCACAAATATGAGTGGTGAGAACCACTACGCGAGCTCCATCTTTTTGTACTTTTACAATGAGGAGAAATATTTCTCGACTCGTCTGAAGACTACCTTTGACATAACAGCCGCTTATTTTCCTCCTTGCTCTTTCAGGGCTTTCGACGTCGTCGATCGGCAGCCCTTACAGTCGAAGGTAGCTTGAGAGGAACCGAGGCACCACAGACACCCGATGGGGGTCCGTAAGGGACACCTTCCCCCCACAATACATTTACAAACTTTATATATGTAAACAGTACCACTATAATTTAACTTATTCTTAAAACTCGTATATTCACAGGTTATGCTTGGATATATTGTGCAAAATTTCAAAAGTGCAAATCCTACCCAGAGCAGCAAACAAGTATCCAATAAATGAAGTCATGTTAATAATGCACAAGACCATTTGTGCAAAAATAACGGGGTGCAAAACACATTTAGCATTTAAGATCATGCCCATTCAAATTGAAAAAAAAAAAAACAATCTTATAGAAGACAAGTTAGTAATTCAGAGCTTCTTGGAATTGACATTAAAAAGACACTATTAAAAATTAAAAGACACATGAGATACATTACTCACCGTAATCGTATTTCTGATGCTTGTATCTGCTTCGATCACATGCTGTGCATAGGCCGACATCTAGTGGAAGCTGCGGAGTATTACAGTTTGCTTTTTGAAACTCGAAAATCGGCGTCGACGCAGGGCGTGCCAGTAGTACTAACCCTAGTGCGAAGTCCACTGTATCCATGATCCCTCATGCGTGTAGGACCCTCAGATTGTATTTTTTCTGACATGAGGTAGCGTGAGGAGTAGACGAGTACAGATTATCCAAGCAGATAGAAGGAAGATAAGACTACAAGCATCCATGCGCCTTCTCTCAGAGGGGAAGGAAGGATGGGTCGCATGTGAATCTAAGCAGATACAAGCATCAGAAATACGATTACGATGAGTAATTATCTCTTCTGAGGCTTGTGGAATCTGCTTAGATCACATGCTGTGCATAGATTAGCAAGCAGTATTAGAAGAAAGAGGTGGGATGCAAGAAGGGTCCTGAGCAAACAGATGTCTTACAACCGCTTGTCCCACTTGGGTATGTGTCTTGGAATGAGTGTCAATGCAGTAGTGCTGAGTAAAAGTGTGACTAGAGCTCCAAGTAGCTGCTCTGCAAATGGTGTCAAGGGGTACATTTGCAATGAAAGCCAGAGTGGCCCCAATGCCTCTTGAAGAGTGGGCTCTTGGCGTAAAAGTCTTTTCAGAAAGGGAGTAACACAATTGGATACAATTTACAATCCACTTAGAGATGGCACCTTTAGAGATGCGATCTCCCTCCTTGCCTGTAGCTACGGAGACAAACAGTTGGTCTGTTTTTCTTAGCGGTCTGGTCTTGTCTACATAGTAGAGGACCGCTCTTCGCACATCTAGAGTGTATTTTCACCTCAGCAGAGCTCTTGGGTTCTTGGAAGAAGGCCGGGAGCTCAATGGACTGGTTAACGTGGAATTTAGAAATAAACTTAGGTGAGAACCTAGGGTGTGTACGTAGAAACAGTTTATCCTTATGAACAGTAAAGAAAGGATCCTGCACTGAGAGCCTGAATTTCACTGACCCTTCTTATGGATGTAATGGCTACTAAGAAGGCAGTTTTATAGGTCAGGTGTTTGAGACTGGCTTTATGCATGGGTTCAAATAGTGGGCCCATGAGCTTAGCAAGCACCACATTAAGGTCCCAACCAGGTGGTGGGTTAGAAATTGGAGGGTGGAGTCCCTTTACCCCTTCCATGAAGGCCTTCACCACTGGTACTTTCCACCACAAAACCTTGCTGTGGGAAGTGGTGTAGGCAGATATGACTGCCAGATGTACCTTCAGTGAGTTGAATACAAGGCCTGCAACCAGCAGGTGGAGCATGTACGTGGGAATATTGGAAGGAGTACAATCAACTGGGTTGAATTGCTTATTCTGGCACCAGACAAATCTTTTCCATTTATCAAAGTAACAGTACCTTGTGTTCGGTTTCCTAGATTCCTTTAGGATATCCATACATCTCTGTGGTAAATTGAGATGTCCAAACTCTAGGACCTCAGGACCCATGCTGCCATGTTCATCGAGTTGGGTTGAGGGTGTACCGTTTGTCCTTGGTGCTGGACAGTAGGTTTTGCCAGCACGAGAGTCTGATGGGTTCGCACACGGCTAGGCTGCGTAGGTGTGGGAACCACGGTTGCCTCGCCCACATGGGAGCAACTAGGATGAGTGTCGTCGATTCCCTGTGCATCTTGTTGACCACCTTCCTCATAAGAGGGGTTGGTGGAAAAGCGTAGGCAAACATCCCTGACCAGTCCATCCATAGGGCGTTCCCCTTGGAGTCTGGCTTTGGCAACCTGGATGCAAATCCTGGACATTGTTTTCGCTTGTGGCAAATAGGTCTGTAGTGGGGAAACCCCACTGTGAGAAGAGGTCTTCTACTACTTCTCTGTAGAGACCACTTGTGTTCTCGTGGGAGAAGATCTCTGCTCAAGGCGCCTGCTAGAGAATTGAGATCCCCTGGAACATGTTGCGATGACAGGTAAGTGTTCCATCTGAGTGCCCATATCCAAATTTTCTGGCCAAGATTGGACAGATTTGGCAAACAAGTCCCTCCCTACTTGTTTAGTTAGAACATCGCAGCTGTGCTGTCTGTTAAGATCTGCACTGACAGGTTTAACAGGTGGGACTCGAACGCTCGAAGCGCTCCGAATACTGCCAGAAGCTCTAGCAGATTGATATGATTCTTGGCCACTGAGTGAGACCAGAGACCCTGAGCTGTGTGGTGAAGGAGGTGTGCTCCCCAACCTGAGAGGGATGCATCTGTAGTGACTACAGCCTGAACCTCTGGATCGTAAAAGGCTTTCCTCTTTGACAGGTTCTCTCTTGTCCACCAGTGAAGACTTTTTACCAGTGTTGGCAAAACGACCACTAGATCGTCCCACTGACCACTTGCCTGAGACCACTGTTTCGCCAATCATTCTTACATGGGCGCAGGCGCGCGTGTGGGACCAGGTAAATACATGACGCCATCATGCCTAGCAAACGCATCGCTTTACGCACCATTACCTGGCGACTGGACTGATATTGAGGAATCTGCAGTAGTATGTTCCGAATTCTTTCCTCTTATGGAAAGGCCAACCCCTCGAGTGTTTAGTACAGCTCCTAGGAACTATTTGGGAGGTGCTTGGCACCACGCTCGATTTTTTCTCATTTATGGAGAAACCCAATTCGAAGAGGAGGTTGATCGTTCTTTGAATGTTTGAACTGCAAATTGCTGGGGTCTCCCCCATGATGAGCCAGTCGTCCAGGTAAGGGTACACTGGAATTGCGTCCCTGCGTATGTGTGCCGCCACCACCGCCAGAAACTTGGTGAATACCCTTGGAGCCGAGGCTATACCGAAGGCCAGCACCTTGAACTGGTAGTGCTGACTGTCCACCTTGAAGCGCAAGAATCTTCTGTGCGCTGGGAACATGGAAATATGAAAATAGGCATCTTTCATGTCCAATGTTGCCATGTAATACCCTTTTTTAGGAGGGGGATTACCTCTTGGAGAGTAGTCATGCGAAGCTTTTGGGGCTTGACATACTTGTTTGCAGGGCGTAAGTCTAAGACTGGGCACATTGTTAGATCTTTTTTTGGCACAAGGAAGTAAGTTGAATAAATACCCATGTTTACCTGTTTGCCCGGGACGAGTTCGATCACGTCCTTCTCTAGAAGATTGACGATCTCCTCGAGGAGGATCTTCTGGTGGTCTAAGGAATGTACCTTTTGTCGCGGAGGGTGGTTTTGGGGACGCACGAGCAGTTCTATGCAGTATCCTGCGGACAGCACCCATCTGTCTGATGTGATCCCTTCCCAAGCTTGGGTGAAGTTGGCAATGTGTCCCCCTACTGGAGATGCGTAGGAAGGGACCTTGATCTCGGCGTCCCTGCTTTGCGGGAGGCGTGCCGCCTCTGCTGGGGCTGCCTCTACCCTTACCACTACCCCTTTTGTTTCCCCTGTTGTAACTCTGGGTAGACTGCTGGTTGTCTTCGGAAGATCGAACCTCCATTACTTTGGTGGGTGAGGCACTCTTGGCAGCAGTGGATGGTTGCCTGGTGTCATGAGGCGATCTTGATCGAGAACGCACAGAGGACACCGATTCGGTGGACCGTTCTCTGTGTGCCTCTTTCCAAGAACTCGACGTGCGCGTTGAGTCTCGGCTGGACTTCGAGTGTTTAGTGGAAGTGGTGTGGGTAGCGCTCGTGTCGCCGGGTGTCTTCCCCATAGCTGCCCTGCCGGACAACCTTCCGAGGTCGGGGACTTGCTCTTGGCTGTCCTTCGGCACCACGTTGCCCTCGCCGTCCGATAGTACCGCGTCGCTGCCATCACTGAAGGCGCCCTCCGCTTCCATGGCCTCTCGTTGCCTGGCGTGGTGGGCCCAACGTTTGATCGACCGGTCCTTTAGAGTCTTAGCCTTGAACCGGCTACACGCTCTGCAGTTCGCCTCGGGGTGGTCCCTCGGCAAGCAGAGGTTACAGGTGGCGTGTGTCAACCCAAGGGTACTTGCGGTTGCACTTGGGGCAAAATTGGAAAGGGGTACCCTCCATACGCACCCTGTGGCAGCGGGCTAGTGTGTAGGAATATATATATGTAAATATATGTGAGTGAAGAGTATGTACCACCCCCCACTCTCCTTACTTGTACAGAGCCGAGGCCAGAGGCCTTCCGAGGCCCAAAGTCTGTCGTGTATAGCAGTTTCAAAATGCGGGCACAAACAGACAAGATGTTTTAAGGTTTCCGGTTCATTGTTGCAAAAGCGGCACATACCATTGTTATTACTGACATTCTTGGAGTGCCAGTGTTGAGTTCGATCATTAGTACGGAATTGATTCAGTTTTAAATCTTATAAACACAGCTTGAGCCTTGCCACAAGGGAAACGCAGAAGATCGAGTGTACGTGGTTCTCTTTCACAAAACCTGCATATTTCTGATATGAACTATATCCACCAATTGTCTCAATAGTGCACATCCAATCATGCTAAAAGGGTTTTTCTTAACATATGCCGGAAGCAAGGAGCGGTCTTGAGCCTTTCCCTCTATATTGCTCAAAAGTGCTTTCATTTTCACATCAAACCGTACAAGTGATGCAAGATGAACATTGATAAGCATCTGGGAAAAATCTTCATATAAAGAATTGCAAGGAGAAGTGATCATTTTTGAATAGTTGGTCATCATGCCTCAACAGCGAGAAGACGAAACTCCTGTTAATTGGATCCCCGGCCACCTTGGGTAAATTGAACAAGCAATACAGTTCCTTCACTGTTGATAACATCCCCATTGCTGTCTCCCAAGCCATTAAGACCTTGGGCGTATACTTGTAACCTAACCCAACTGAATAGGCAGGTTAATGCCATAGCTTCCTCCTCGGCGTACCATTCTAAACTGCTTAATGCAGCTAGACCTTCCTTATCCCAACAAAATTGCCTCACCATTATTAGAGCAACAATTGGGTCAAGACTGGACTACTGTAATGCTCTCTTTGTAGGGACCTACCGCAAGAATCTTGCCAAACTTCAACTAGTACAAAAAAGCACTCTAAGGGCTGCGACAGGTATCCTACGAATGGATCACATCTCGGAGGTCAGGTGGCAGGTCCACCGGCTTCCTGTCAAAGAAAGGATGGTTTTCCAAACCCTCCCCTTGACGCACAAGTGTCCATGACTTGGCACCCCTTTACCTATTCCAAAGGATTTCCAAACCCATTCCATCCAGGCCAACCAGAGCGGCATACGCCAATAGGATCACTGCACCCAAAACCTGCAATTCGTGCGGGCGGTAGCAGCTTCACCACTATGGCTGCCACTTTCGGAACATCCTCCCTTCTCACATCAGGCTGATTGACTCTCATTCAGCCTTCCGGAAAGCCATCAAAACCAGGCGCTTTGTAGGACAGTGCACCTGTACTTCCTGTAAGTATCTCTGTATATATAACTTAGCAACCTGTACTAAGTAATTTTTGTTGGGCCGCATTCTTGTAACCCTGAATTAAGCCTTCTTAGCGCCTCGATGCCTGTGGGCTGTAGTGCGCTCTACAAATCCAAAAACTAAATAAATAAATCATTCTCCATTGGAATTTAGATGATAGAGAGCTTAGCCCCAATTCATAGAATTTGGCAGCGCATTATAGTCTCTTTTTCCATATCCTGCCCTGTAATTGATTAAAAAACATGTCAAGGCCATATAATTCACTTCAATCTTCAAAGTGCAAAACTCGATTACCGGCATGACTGAACATTTACAATATTTAGTATATATTATTCTCATCTGTGATAAGTGGTCTAGCTTTAAATTCAGAGAGGTCCTCCACATAAGAAATGTGGATGTGTCACATAAATTGTAACCTAAATATTGTGTTGCTAGTGTGCGCTCAATTTTTATACCTCGTATAGACCATTTAAAAGGAGCAAATCTTCCCATTTGCAAAAATTACAATACTAGACTTGCTCGCATTCAACTGTAAATTTTATTTTTTCACATTGGTCGAGAATAGTTGGAGTTTAGTTTGTAATACAAACAGTGTTTTATCCAAACAAAAAACATCAAATCGACAAAGGCCAACCAATGAAGACGGAGTTTGCCTAATCTGACTGCAAAGAGGTTGTCCTGTTTGCATAGCCAAGTCAGATCACACATGTAAAGATTGAAAAAAATAGATGCCGCATTACATCCTTGTATAACACCAGTGAATGGCGGAATAGCGTCAGTGAGCATGCCTTCTTGATTGATGGGGACCTTATAGTTCGTGTTGTAATGAAGCATAGCAATTTTAAGGATTGTGTGCAACTGAATTCCAAGAGCAATCATTTTATTCCACAAGTGATTGCGTATGACGCGATTGAAAGCAGAAGCCATATGCAGTGAGGCCATATAAGCTGGTCCGTTATCTGTGTGTTCAGAGATTTCAGGAGCATGTGGGAGAATGGTAGCATTCAATGCATTTCCCATGCGTTTGCTAAAGCCAACTTGAAAACGAGATAAGATGTCATGATCTTGTATAAACCGTTCAAGTTTGTTGAGGATCAAGATTGAGAAGACCTTCGATGAAGCATCCATAAGGGCAATAGGTCTAAAATTGGAGGGATCTGAAGGCCTTCCTTTTTTGCGAATGGGTATGATTGAGGTTAACCAGGACTCAGGAATGCATTTAGACTGGAAAATCGTCAAACTTCACTTTATGAATTGAGGCCCAGAGGCAAGGATCATCTTTAAATAAACAGGATGGTATGCCATCCGGGCCTGCAGCTTTGGAGTGGTTAAGTTTAGAGAGAGCCCCACTGGATACTTTCCATTGACCATGTACATTGTCCCATCAATGAAGTGTCAAGATATTGGACTGAGACTTGCACATGTTCCAGTGGAATTTGGTATTTAAGCGAAATGTAATTTTGCCACACCTCAACTGAAATAGAGGAATGAAAATTGACAATACCAGTCCTGGCAGACCTTAAATCTGCCCATACATTTTTTTTGGTTTCGTGTTTGCATAAGTTAGGAATCATTTGCTGGTTATCTGCAACGTGTAAAATAAGTTTCATTGATTCGATTTTGTTTTTATATGTCTTACATGTCTGCTTTTTTGGGACTTATGATGAAGGCTACAGACATAACTGCCTGTCTCAATTCCCTCAACTTTTATTTATTTGCCATTTTAAATTTGCAATTTCTCTATTGAATGTGTGAGGGTGTTCACAATGTTTCATATTTGTTTAGTGGCGAGAATATTGAAGTGATATTTAATTATGGAATTGTTCCAATCCTATATTTGTTGGATGTCTATTCCAAAGTGAATCATATCTGCTTCCAACATGATTTTTTTGCTGACCCTGTATGTTAAGTCCTACATAATTTCATGTTCCAATGAACAGATACTGTGTGTCGTTCTATTTCTAGCAAAGCAAGTACTGGCATGTTTTGCTGTTGCTTGTGAAGGATATTCATATTTAAATGTATTATCATGTGATCTCCAACTTCAGGGTTGGTAATTGTTACGTAATCACATAACCCAGTATATTGATAGAGACACCACAATAATCAATGTGAGACCTATTGGAGCCTCTTTGCCAGCTATAGGGCAATTGTTTATCCTTTGTCTCGACAAATTGAATATCCCACTCAAACAAATATTCTGATTGCGTAAAAAGGCATCTTCTAATATTGTATCCAGCTTTGTAAAGAGCATAGATTGCGATATCCTTGCTGGATTCCAATATACACTTTATAAGAAAACAAACCTTATCCTAATCATTTGTATGCAGCTCTATTACCAACAAGTCTTCATAAGAGGAAATGAGCCTTGTCCACTGAAATCCCCAAGTCCCCAAATGGTTTACCTGTGTGATCAATGTTAGCCGGTTGCGTAAATAACCATCCAAAACAAAGGGTTGCAATTTCATAGTCTCTTGCAATAAAATAATTGATGGTTTACTACCCATATGCAAACATTTAAACCAGGCCATTAAATTGTTAAAACCACAAGAATTCCAGGATTTAAAAAAGGGATTGCCTTCTGGCTACGATTGAGTAATGGGTTTTTTGCTTTCAAGAAACTTTTCATAAAGGGTTCTACCCACGATAGATCCTTCAATGCACCGGCTAGGAGGGAAAACTAAGCCATCAGCTCATCATTAGGTACTTTCAAATTATCACAATTTGAAGGGCCTCCTTAACACCATCAATGGTTGTTGACTCCTGGTTCTCTATGAAAACGAGAGCCCTTTCCTTTGTTTTGAAAATATGGGCACTAAGCCCGAGCCGAGTCAAATCAGCTTGCTGCTCCCAGACCAATTTAGTAATAATATGCGAGTGAAATTGACTAATTATACGATTGTTAGAGATAAAAAAAGTGACCCAGTCCATATCATCGGAATTTAGAATTCTGAGGGAGGGAATCTGTTTAAACACATTTAGCATATATGAGCTATTGAGTCTGGTCCTCCCATTGATTTTCACATCACTCACCCAATGAGGTTTGGAATTTCATGCGCAAGGTCAATCAGGCCTAATTCAGTTGGTGCGTTCGTATTACGTTTGCTATGTACATTAGTGGTGAAAGAGCTATGGCACACCACTAGCAGTTTCCTTGACAATTGGGACGGCTGTAATAGGTAAAAATGCACTCTGAGCAAGAGTTTTTTCCATTTTCCAAATTCGAGATATTAGATTGGGGTGTATTGGATGGCTCAACAGCCCAACCCTTTTTCTTAGCTATGATTGGAAAGAAACTAGACAAGTGTGTTTGATGTTAGTGGAAGAGGTCAAAGATGGTATGGCACCTTTATAGAATCAATGGACACTGTTAGTGAGGTCCTCCACTGCTCTCCCTGAAACGGAACTCTACTTTTTCACCTCACTTTTTGTTTCATTTGTGCGAGAAGTTAGATGTGCATTACAGGAGACTCAGCATCTTAATTGTAGAAGTGATTTACTCTCCTCATTTAATTTATTATGTCCAAAATCTCATGCTCGTTCGAGATGTTGTAAAGGTTTTTTAGGTTCGAGTTGTGACCATTCATTTTGTTTGCCATTTGATTTAGTTTTTTTCCCTGTGGAACCTTGTTTGTCTCTTCTGTTCAGTCTTCGTTTCCGCGCTCTAAGCTCTAGAAGTTTAGCTATTCTTAAAAGAGCGCACTACAAGCCTCCATGCCCAACGAGGATCCAGGAGCTTCATGCACAACACTCGTATTATCGATTTGTTCGATTAAATCAGTCAGTGGGGGGCGTGGCTTGGCACCAAAGAGAACATGGCTCCCTGAGAGCTCCTGACTGAGCAGACCGTTGAGGCAAACCTTAGCAGTGACTCCTCGTCCGTTTTTACCCCAAAAACGCAGCATGCGATCCTAAAGCATCCCCCATCCTGGCGCTCCGCACAGCTTGCAGCGAAAGATTCCCATCTTTGAGTAATCGCCACTACGAAGCAGCGCCCGCGCTCGGGTGCAGGAACAAAAATGGCGGCCGCAGCCCGCCGGAGCCCAGGATGGAACGCACATCGAGGAGCAGCAGAAACATGGCCACTATGAACCCCGCCGAGAGATTGCCACAAGAGAGCTCCGTAAGAATGACACACTCATACTATACATAAGGACCGGCTTGCTGATGATCAGGACCCTCACGGGTTAGAGAGCACCTCCCCCGGACCGAGTGGACGCTAATTAAGAAGATCCCCAGCTGTGGGCCCTCCGGCGGAGATCCCTGCTCAGCCTCAACAGCGTCGGTAACTGACATGGGCCACACAGGACCCGAGCGGTGAGCAGCATCCACCCCCGAGCCCCAAGCCCAATACGCTCAGGCGTCGGAACACAGAGCGCGGCCCCGCACTCCATCCAAAGGCTGCCGGAAAGCACGCTACAAGCAGCCGCAGCACCCAGCATCGCCCAACAACCAACAATCCCGGCCCCCATGGAAAGGAGCACCCCACACCCGGGTTGAAGGGACACAGCCAGTAGGAGCCCTCCCAGACTGCTGCTACACCCGACAGTCACGGGCTAGCCACCTGGGAGTCCTTACCCAGCAGCAGCGACGCCGGGAACGGACACGAGTTGCACTCAAGGACTCTAACGCGTGTGGGCCCCGGCCTCCCAGACCAGAACAGACTGGGACGCGAACGCCCTGCACGAACACCATACCCCTCCGGCATACACCCGGATCAGGAGGAGCCCAAACACGCCGGGTCCTGAACCCCAAATGCAGCAGCCCCAGCGGCACCAGACGGGGTGGGCCAGCCACAGCGTCCTCCCCAGGCCCTAGGTGTCCACTAAGCAGCCGCAACAACCCGCAACGCCCACCTACGGCGACAGATCAAGGACTCCAACACCTCCGACTCACCTCCAAAACGATCGGACCAGCTAACAGGCCCCCTTCCAGACACAGCCTAGAGGAGCTGCACTCCGCAACACAAGCGGTCGATCTGCCAGACACCTGCTGGGAGGCCTAGCATGCAGAGGCGAGGATACCAGATCCCCCGCACCCCCAAAATCCACCTGGAAGAGGGCCCCTACACTACCACACCACACCGGCCCGGGAGCAAGTCCACCAGCTAAACGAAGGAATGCATCAAACCACCACATCCCCTTAAACAGGGGCAGAGATCCCACCACCAGCACAAAACAAAAACCTCCCCAGAAGAAAGACCCACAGCTCACACCTCCCAGGCAGCCAGAGTTGCACTAAATGCATGACCCAGGTCCAGGGACCCTAAAAACAGCGGATCTCTGGTCCCCATCCTCCAAACAATCCACGAAGAAGGCTCTGCCTCCACAACGGCCACCTCACCCCTCCACAAAACAGGACGACCATCTCACACCAAGAAAACAGAACACCTGCCCAACTATAGCACCAAAGGACACGCAACCACCTGACTGCCCTGCCAAGCCGCTGCACTCCCCACCCACTACCTACCCAAGCACCACCATGGCAAAGATCGGCAAAGCAACAAAACAGACAGACATTGCAGCTTTAATCACCATGGCAGCAACAGATAAGCCAAAGAAAACCGACCACACAAGGGACCCAACCTCAGAACCAACCAGCCCCCCCACAGGCCTAGAGACAACCCAATCAGCAACCAAATCTGATCTGAAAGATCTACTGTCTGCAATTACTAAGGAAATTCAGAAAAGGACGGAGGAGGTCACAAAGAAGATCACTGCCCTAGACAAACTGGTAACAGAGGTGGAACGCCGCACCAGAGACCTAGAGAACACCATATGTGATCACGCCTTCGATCTGGAAAAGAATCTAGCCAGAATATCAACACTAGAGGCAAAATACGAGCTACTAGAACTCAAACAAGAAGACGCCAAAAATCGCTCACGGAGGAACATCCGCCTCAGAGGAATCCCCACAGCAATCCCAGACGCAGAGCTGGAGGCTTTCACCAAAGAGCTATTCAGATTCATCCTAACCCTCACGGACAGCTCCCCCCTGGAGATCGACCGAGTCCACTGCACAAATCAGTGGCAACCATCACAATTCCTGCCAGCCGTACTAGCACGAGTACACTACTTTAAAGTAAAATAAGAGATCATTAGAGAAGCCAGAGGAACCAAACAAATCCTCTTCAGGGGAGCACAAATCGCACTATACCAAGATCTATCAGCACTGACCCTGCAGAAGAGGAAGGCCTCTGTAACCTCACAACATGGCTGATCAAGCGCAAAGTGCAATACAGATGGAGCTTCCCAACAGCTCTAAACTTTACCTGGGAAGGGACCAGAAAACACATCCGCACCCCGAAGGAAGCAGACAAACTTATGGGGACAGAACCGGAAAGTGAAGCCTCAGAATCCGAGGCACATGACCAAGACAAACGGAAAGCCGCGAATGAAGGGGCTTGGTCCAGAGCCACAAGAAAACGCAGGCTCAGAGGCCTGCGAAAAACTAAGGACCCAGACTGAACTACATGAAGGAGAAATGCCCATAAGGTAATCCTGCACCAAAAATCATTAACCGCGGAAGCAACACAGCAATACCAACAGAGGACCCCGCACGGGGAGAAACTGAAAATACGCCAAGTCTCACCAATAATCAAGCGCCCTGTTCCACAAACAGACACATATTACCATCCACTCCAAGGCACCGCACCGGAGCCGGACCTAGAAATATCTATCATTGAGCTCCCCGAACACTACATCGGCGACTCTCAGGCCCAGTTGGCCACAAAGAGCCCAACGTTGCAGCTCAGCCAGTCACCCCCATTGGATGAGGCTGGTCTTGATCCAAAGAACTGGGAAAATGGGAGGGGTAGAAAGATGAGGGTGGGCGGGGGGGGAAGTTGGGGCACGTTGCCCTGTGAACGAGGTACAGACAACATGCATCAGACGGACTCAGAAACACTGCAAACAGTTTCGCCAAAGAGTGACATGCAATCACAGGCCCACAGAGATAGCACAGACCATCCTGCAAGAATTACTCAGCACGAACTAACCAGTCTATATGGAGGATAGGAATATCCGCATCATCACCTGGAATGTGGGTGGTCTCAATTCCCAGCGGAAACGCAAATCAGTGGAGGGAAGGCTGAATAGTCTAGACGGAGATATTATAATCCTACAAGAGACCCATCTACTGGCAGCTGACGAACATCGCCTCAGGCTATGCCGATACACCCAGGCCTTCTTCGCCACCTCAGGGAAAGAGAGACGGGGCGTAGTAATACTGCTAAGCAAGAACTTCCCGATTCAAGGCCTAACAGTGAAAAGTGACCCAGCAGGCAGATCCTCATGTTGAAAAGGAACCTAATGGTACAAGCAATCACTATAGTAGGAATATATCGCCCGAACATAGACCAAGCCAAATACCTGCAGGACCCAACTCCAAAAATAGCAGCATTCACCACGGGGCACCTAATTATAGGAGGAGATTTTAACATGTTCCCAGATCCCGCCATGGACAAAACCCACCCAGCGTCCGACACGGACTATGCCCGCGCCCTAGCAAAACTGATGAGCAACCGAAACAGTAGGCGCATGGAGACTGGCGAACCGCGGCACCAAGGACTTCACCTTCTACTCCAATGCCCACGAAGGCCATTCCCGAATCGACCTACTGCTGATAATGGGTACATTTCCATGCCTGGAAAAATTACAGATACATACCAGAATAATCTCAGACCATGCACCGTTATCGGCGGACCTAGCCATCAACGGACTCCCAGCCCCACCACCAAGATACTGGAAGCTGAACGACTCCATACTCCTGGACACCGCGATCAAAACGGAAATTAAAGAAGCACTCACAGCCTACTTCCAGGAAAACGCAACCCCAGACATGCATATTGGCACCCTGTGGGAAGCAATGAAACCAGTAATCAGGGGCACCATAATCAGCACAACAGAACACCACCGATAATCAAAGATCCAAGCAACAAGGCTGGAGTCCAAAGTATCAGAGATAGAAAAACAACTCAAAATCCGACACCAGAAAACTAGAAAGAGCTGAAGCAAGCCAGAATCGCGCTGGAAATGCACTGGGCAGACAGGTCAGCCAAAGCCCTCGCATACACCAAACAGTTTTATTACAGTAAAAGCAATAAAGCTAATCGTATCCTGGCCCACAAACTGCAAATGATCCATAAAAAGAATAATATAATATGCATCTTGGGGGAAGACGGGTCCATCCATTACTCAGACCAAGGGAAAATCGACGCCCTCACAGCCCACCACAAAACGATAATGACGGGCCCGCCCACTAACCCGAAACACCAAACCGATGCAAGCAATACCTGCAGCCATTCATAATAACCCATGACAAACAACAACTCGAAGCCCTCGAAGACCGATAACATCTGAAGAAGTTGGAGAAGCCATCAAAACCCTGAAGCACACCGCCCCCGGTCCCGACGGGCTAACAACGAAATTCTACAAATCATTCTCGCATATCCTCGCACCACAACTTTCCCAAGTGTTCAACTCATTCCTAGGCACACAGACCATCACCAACACCATGGGACAATCTCTCACAATCCTGATACACAAGCCGTGGACAGACCCAAAACAAGCAACAGCATACAGACCGATAACTCTCATGAACTTAGATGGACAGATATATTCCAAAGTCCTAGCTCCCAAACTTAATAGACAGGGACCAAACTGGATTCATCTACGGGAGAAGCACGTTCGACAATATCAGGCGAACAATAGACCTAATAGAGAGTGCCAACCGGCGGCGAGAAGAACTAATGGTGATTTTTAGACGCCCACAAAGCGTTCGATCTGGTGGAATGGACATACATCAAACACACCCTCGAACACATGGGATTCGGACCCAAATTTACAACCTGGATAATGGCAAATTATCAATCACCAACAACCCAACTGAGAGTAAACGGCCACAGGTCCGGGAACATACACATCAACCGAGGTACCCGACAAGGATGTCCACTCTCCCCCATGGTGTTCGCACTATCCATGGAAGCCTTCGCCGGAAGAATCAGACAGAACCCGAACATACATGGCATTACTGTAGGCGGTAGGGAATACAAGGCAGCACTATACGCTGATGACGTCCTACTAACAATCACCCGCCCAACCATCTCTATCGATCCCATACGAGAAGAGAATAAAGCATTTGGCAAGGCATCAGGATTCAAGGTGAACTACGATAAATCAGCCGCACTAACAATCAATATTACAAAGAGCCAAAAGAAAGAACTATCTCCCAAATTCCCCATCCCATGGGCCAAGGACGCGATCCAGTACCTGGGAATACGCATCCCTAAACACCCCACCCAGATATATCAAAGCAACTTTCCACAGCTATTCAAGGAACTGAAAAAAGACCTAACACTGGACTAAACAAGACATATCATGGCTGGGGAGAGTAGCTGCCACAAAAATGAACCTAGTCCCGCGACTACTCTACCACTGTAAGGCACTGCCAACTCATATCCCAGAAAAACAACTCAAAGAATTACAACGAGCGATAATGAAATTCATATTTGGGGGGGGGGGGGAAGAGCCCGGATAGCGAGACTCATAATGACTAGAGGTCACAACATAGGAGGACTGTGAGTCCAAGAGGTCACCAGATACAAACAAGCGGCGCAATTAGCCCCGGCATTCACATGGTCACAAACTGCAGACCTCCCATACTGGACACAAATAGAAGAAGCGTGGTGCAAAGTCCCTCTGCACGACCTCCCGCACGTCCGGATACCAAGAGGCCAAACAAACCTCTGATCCCTGCACTCAACATCAAACAATAGTGAATTGGAAAGCCGCATCACGCAAATGGGGATACACAGGCGTCATAGGCCCATCACCACCAATCTGGGGCAACCCAGACTTCTCCCCAGGCCTACATCCCCAGGCCTTAGCCAGATGGAAATCCGGGGGCCTTCGGACAATAGACTTCCTGGTGGAGGGCAGCCCTCTATCGTTCGAGGAATGCAAAGCCAAATTCAAGGTCCCAGAAATGGAAAGATTTAGATACACTCAAATAAAACATTGGCTATCGCAAAGGACCATTAAGGAGAAAGGCTCCAGAGACCCAACACCGTTAGAACTCACAATGACAACAGATCCACCCAAAGGGAAGGTCACCACGCTATACCGGCTGCTGGATAAACACAACATCGCAACCAAAGAAAAGTACATGACCGAATGGGAAAGAGACCTGGGGCGACCCATAGAAGAGGACACATGGACCAAGATCTGGACCAGGAATCAGAAAAGTTCCCAATGCACCACCAACAAAGAATGCAATTACAAGATCTGCTACAGATATTACATCACACCCGCCCGACTGCACAAAATCGACCCGAATATCCCGCCGGGCTGTTGGAGGGGATGCAAATCCGAAGGAACTCTGTTCCACATGCTATGGACATGTCCACAAGCAGAAGCCTACAGGCGAGAAATTCTGAACCACATAAGAGCAATTACAGGTCTCACCATCCCCTGGGACCCACGGATAGAACTGCTGGGCGACGGCGATCTTCCCCTCACCGGACACTTGGCCCGCCTATGTACACATCTAACAGCAGCGAAAATCGCGCTTCCACGCCTTTGGAAGAATCCAACAGGCCCATCAATCCCGCTGTGGTGGGCCAAGTGTTGGGACACAGTAGTGGCAGAGAAGATCACGGCCCTACGTGCAGGGAACCTGAACAACTTCCAGAACACCTGGGCCCAGTTTATGGACTTCGCGGAACAATTCCCAACTCTATCCTGTAGACCTCCTCTTACCCGCTGGCTAGGCTAAAGAAGGACTAAGAAGTGTCACAGCAAACAAACCTCTCCTCCCCACCACATATCACCAGAAACTGAACTGAAGCAGAACCCAGCACCCAAACCCCACCTACACTGGCAGAGGACTGACTAAACTAAGAACATAACGTGAGTTGAATTGCAGGAAAATCTTATGAAATGTTTGACGTACCTCTAATGTTAAATCTCAAATAAAATGTTATATTGAAAAAAAAAATCAGTCAGTGGAGTTGGACTATTAGGAGCGTCATAATTAGAGGCAATGTTCATGCCACTCATCTGGATAGGCATAAGGCAGTTCCTAAGGTCGATCGAAGAGACTTCCTGCATACTTTTTAATTGTGTCTCGATTTTGGTGATTCTTGCCATATTAGTTTTAACAGCCTGTGTCAAGTCACCGTTAGAGACTTCACAGAAAATGTTGCGACACACCATAGAATTAGCCCCTGCATCAGCATAGGACTTAATTTTACAATCATGTAGGATCATTAGGTACGGGGTCACCACACGTTTGCGTGGAACTAGTGGCGACACCTACCTTGATAGTTTGTGTAGAGCTTGACATTGAGAGTGGACGCTTGAGACCATTGAGCGAGGAGGATTTCAAAGAGCAGAAGGTTTCTTGTGCAAGGATAAACCCTTCAAACATATTTAATTGCGCCAAGATGTCCGACAGGGATACTTTGATGTCCCTGATCTCATAATGAGTAGTTTCATGCCCTTGGCAACAAGATTTAAAATACGTGCCAGAACTGGAAAAGAGTATGTGTCTGGTGCATTAAGATCATGAGGCAGACTACTGCCAGGGGATGACGCATTACAGCCTGGAGCAATTCTGGTATGTATGCCATCGTCTTCATTCACACATTGGCGATAAGCATTATAAGACGGCAACTGCGATTTTGCACCATGTTGTGTGTGATTAGGAGAGACTGTTGGAGAGCTAGCTATAGGTAGATGTGTGGTCCTACCGCTCATCTTTCCACATGACAATGGCTGTTCACCTAAAAAGGAATTTTGATTAGATTTATTGAACAGACGCACATACTGAATATTGCTAGGCAATATAAGCGCAGGTGAAAACTGACCAAGCGATGCTCTAATGCGTTTGCCCAATTCAGCCATAACAGCAGGGGCCAACATAAAGACGTCTGAAATAGAGCTATTGAAACGTTCCACTAAGTTTAGTGGCAAAGCAGTATTAGACAGGGTAGTTGCCCATTTTGAAGAGATTAGAGGAGAAGAGTCCATGTCAATTACCTCGTGTAAGGCAAATGTGGTGGATTCGCTATGACAGTAAAGAACAGAATGTACCTCTACACATACATTTGTATGCCCAAAGTCTTGACAAGTTGCGTTATCAGCAGGGACGCCATTTTGATCATCATACACTTCTTTGTCGCCCTCAGCAATTGGAACTTCCTGCAACGGAGCATGCCCTTCTGCATTTAATCTGGGGTAATCTAATTGAGGCATGGTATCGGGATTGCCCGGGCTATTGCCTGGGGTCTCCTTAATACGTCTGCCGCTTCTTAGACCTCTAATCATCCTCTAAAGGTTAGAGCAAACAGTAAATTGAAAGCCCAATACAACCTGAATAGGCTGTATAATTGTATTGCTTTTGTCCTCCCTACGTTTCCCCCTCCTCGTCGCGCCTATAAACACTTGTGTACAGGCGTGTTATAAATGCCATATAATTATGGGGATATAAGGGGTGGGGGACAACCCCTTTGAGGCTAGCAAGGTGCTCCCGCTATGCAAGACCTTCTCTAGGGGTTTGGCCAAGTGGGACCCGCCTGAGAGCAACTCTTCCTTGGGGGACAAGGACTCATTCCCCACAGGTAACTCCCTTTGGACGCCACCTTACCTGCATATACAGGACTGCATCCAGTAATGGAAAACATTCTCAGTTTCTTTGGCTCCAGGGAATGCTGGAACAGCCACGCCAGCTGAAGGAAAAAGGGCCTATCCCTTTATGAAATGACATGTGTAACCAGGACGAGTGGAACAAAAGAGGAGATAGCCATACGCAGCGGAAAACCCTCCGATGTAGCTACGCAGTGGAGGAACGGAGCAGACTGGAGCCACAAAAGCCATGGCAAGGCTAGAAGTGGAAAATGCCAGCCCGAAACGCTGGAGATCCGGCAACTCGAACAGCAGAAGAGCTGCTGGGAAGACAGAACAGAGGATTGTCCAACGTGGTGGTGGGACCATGGAAGCACGGTGGTGGGCCTGGGGCCTGTCCAACAATTGCGACACCTGTAGGGACGCGAGACCTGAAACCTCCCATTGGCGAAACCTGGCAGAGTGCAGCAGGCCACGGAAGCGTGGCTTGCTGCAGAGTGGAGAGTGGAACAGTTGAAGTTTGGAGCACAGAGGACCAATTGAAGCAGGAGACCCGAACGAGCGACAAAACCCAAAATGCTACCCACGACGAACCAAGGTACCAGGGTGGAACGGAGAAGAGGGTGACCAACTGGGGATCATATCATAAATAACCAAACTTGGGAAAACTATGATACGGATATTGGGACATTAAGCAAGCATAAAGAAATATATCCCAAGAATCCAAGGAAAGTGAATAACAATATTAAGCCCAAGGCTTTTGGAAGGAAGGCCTGAAAGACTATCCTCTGAAAGAGGGAAGAAATGGCTTGAGTTAAATATGGAAGAGTGGGAAATGCTGCAATGAAAGACTGAGAAAAAATGTGAATCAATATTCTATGTTATACCCTTAGGGCTCAGAGAAGGAGGCAAGCAGTGAGACTCCACGAGTGCTGGTGTCTCACTCACAATACGAATATAAAGACCAGAAGGATCAACTAGAATGAGTGAGAAAGCTTATTACAGTCCTTCGACTATCTTAAGAAACCCATTAAAAAAACGGTTGGGAATACAGATAAGCAGTACACAAGCAGAAATATGAAAGATGAGTAGTTGGCAGGAGCGCCTAACTCAGGCTTTCCGAATTGGAAGAGACCACAATAATGAACTTGTTTCTAGAGAAAGAACTGTTTTCATCGGATGTATATATGAACCAAGTGAACCCTAAAGTAAAGCTTTGAGACCGATGGGCAAAAGGAAGCAGCCAAGAAGGACATTCTTTTGGTAATTCTTAGTTATTAGGTTTAGTGGTAGGTTCAGGTTGATTAGGTTTTTAGGACAGAGGACATTTTTGTTAGATGGACTTTTTAAATGACAAGCACCTTTGTTTGGATGGGTAGGGGGCACCACTATAACAATGGGGCAATATTGAGAGTAGTTCATTATTTTGAATAAACCTGATAGAAAAGTCTAGTCTGTGTCCGACTCCTTCCAACCCACCACAAGTGATAACTCAATGGGCAATTATTTGTACAGAAGTGGTTTCAAAGCCTGCATATTCCGTTCAATACCACCCACAAAAAACACATACTCACTGGAGGCCAACATGCCTCAGCATCCAATCATACATTGCCAAGAGGCTAGTCGCCAATCCACTAAGCAAATAGTGCATACAAAGTAATCAAGTAGTCTCAAATGTTAAAAATGCATGACACATTTTTATTTCAGTTGGCAGGATAAGTCCACTTCCATTTTTCCACTCAAGTAGCCCTAGTCACTATGGTTTTAAAATGTGTGGCTATTTCTGGAGTTATTCAAATCCTGATTTACTTGGGGGTGAATGCAATAAAGTGCACACTTGCCTAAACTAAGTGGATTAGAATTGAGAAACCAGAACCGACCCCGGCAAGACACCAAATAATGTTGGGAAAAGCAAAGACACAATCGAACGCTGAACAACATGCAAGATTGAGGATAAATATATCAGTGAGACAACCCCTCCACAATCCACACCCCAGTAGGAGAAGCAAAACTATAATCCTCAGCATAAGAGTCAAGGGGTGAAGCCTCCATTTAAAAAAGAAAAAAATATACATATGTATGAGCAAGGCCACAAAGTTTTCCTTCCTGCCCCCTAAGCATTTCCCCTGCATCCAAGGGGAGAAGCTTCCATTTTAAATATCAATCCATGACCTCCAATTGGACGATGTACATAAGGGCCAGAACGTAATCTGCTACATCTGGTGATGATCAAACGCCACACACATCATGGTGACCTTTCCTCAATGACACGCCCTAACATGCAGAAACGGAGAAGCCCAAGTGGAGATTCAACTAATGCAATATGACCGACTTAGTTTACCCAGAATTGATCCAAGATGTTCCGGTCAGTAGTTCAAACTAATTCCACTTCCAGGCAGCATTTACACAAAGGGCTTTTTTTGAAAAGGCACTGTAGGTTTTATAGAGTCACCTATGCCCACCAAAAGTGACTACCTCACCAACCAGCTGAGTCAAAGGCACAAGTGCTTCCTCAGTTTCTTTTAAAGAACCAGCACACCCAACTGTGACTTGGACATGGTTCCATTAGCAGAAACCGGATTTGATGCTAAACAATCTAGACAAGAATAGATTGTGCAGAAATTAAACACGAATGAACAACAGATACAAGAGTTTGGAAAGCAGCATGCATCGGAGGGCTCAACTAAAGAACCACAAACTGAGTAAATGTAAAGCATGCAAGGCATTATTCAAGCACAGATCGGTGCCAATAGGTCCCACCATTTTCGTTTGTTTCAGTTCAAAGGTGACGCAAATGTCATGTCAAACGGCTGGGCTTTTTCACCAAAATCCTACTGAGATTATGAATTTGGAGTTTCTAAAAACATGAACAGATTCAAGGCAAACGGTGAAAACTTTTATCAACACCAATTTTTTTTGATAAGTGGAATTGCATGTGTCTCGGAAATAAAACAGAATTTAAGCACAAGTAGGAAACCGTCAAGTAAGATATATATATATATATATATATATACATACATACATACATATACACACGTTGAGAAACGTGTCAATTTAGCATAACTTAAAATTGGATATACAGCCTCTTCCCAGGTCCAGTGGATAGGTAATGGTGAAACATGTTTTGTAGATCATAGAATCAGACCTCATTAAAGTTTCCTTCTCTCGTTATTTAGCAATTTATCAATTGGATTATTTTTGATGTGCTGATAGGCTGGGTTTTTCATCATTTGGCAATTTAAACGCTGAAGTGTATTTGAAAGTAAAAAAAAAAACGACCACCAAATCCAGGTGACCAAAAAAATACATTTTGGGACTGTACCTGTGGTCCCCATAAGATGGGAAAGAAATGCTATTTGCACCACAACTTTTTAAGCAGCTGCATTAAAATCAGATCCCAAGATGAACAAAGACAAGCGTAGTCTGCCAGTCTGATTTAGCATTAATGAATGGTACAAATGCTAATCCGTTGGTTGCATTGGCAACAAACTGTTAATTCGCAACCCAAGTTGACACATGGGCAAACCGTCGGTAAACTGGCAAATAAGCATGTCCCAATATGCCCTATGAAAGGGAAAACATTTAGGAACACTTGCATGGGTTTTCACACAAAATAAAGGTACTGCATCTTAGTACATTAACCCACAGAAACGTGTAAAATCCCACAACTGACGGGTAGATGTTTAAAAAAAAAGAAGGAAAAGAATCGCTGCCATACAGAGAAGTCACTGCAATAACCAACAGAGGTACTAGAGCAAATACATAGTTTTCACATTGATGATTAGTGTGTCACCATGACAGTCTCTAAATGGATGCAACCATCCTGTAGCATACATAAATTACAAATAAAAGGGGAATACACATACCATAAATATGTAGTTTGTGTCTGGAACTGGGCCTCCAGTTCGGAACAACTCACACAGGTCATAAAACTGGAAACAAACAAAAATAAATGTAAACGAGCGAACTCTGAAGGACACTATCAAGTTCACATTAGACACCATATTTAGTCACATCCCAGTGTGCAGTTAAAACTGCAAAGCTCTACACTTCGTTACCTTCCTTTTTTGAAAGGGGAGGGCACGCCCTAAACATTGACCAACACCTCCATCTAAAACTAACATGATAGGTAAAGGTTCGAATTTGCAGCAGCCACCAAAAAGAAGGCAGTTATTTAAGCACCAACCCGACCAGTAGAGGCTTGCCGATAGGAGCACCGGTGCTGCCCCATCCATTCGTTTGGTGCAGGTCTCTGGGTAAAGGGACGTTAACTCAGTTTGCATTATGGAGCCTGCCTTTTTAGTAAAGAATCAAAAAAGTACTCTAGATCATTTGCAAATACAATGGCTTGCCTCCCTAATGACCTCCACAGCTCTGTGCATGGTCTAGGGACACCATACGTTCATGCATTGAACCATGCACAGCTTGTGGAAGACATTCAGGAGACTCAAGACTTAAGCTGAAAATACAGCTTATTAATGACAAAAGAGTCTTCACCCTCCGCCCACCTCATGCCTCAGGCTAGGGTCAAAATGCATCACAAGTACAGGTATACAAAACATGTACAGACTCATTGCATTCAAGTTATTCATAGATATTCGCTACAATACCTTCTCTTAAAAATTAATTCTTGCAATCGCTTATTTTATTCTTATCGTTTTCTTTTTTGTAATCGTCATGTATAGACAGTGTACACAAAAACGACAATCATTAAAACATTAATGAAAAATACCATAAACTATATTTGAGCAATATCATATTAACCTAACACCATATTGTAATCACACATTCCGACTCATCCATATCAATTGCATACATACCCATTCAAAGACCAATCATACCTGTGCAAAACACGCACTAACAAGGACTAAAACCGAAAGGTCCAACAATTAGACCTGTGATGCAGCGTAATATTTGTAGTCTATCAATGTCTTGCATATATTGTCAAATTTATTCTAATATACTCAATTGCCACAGTTATTTTTGTAACCAAAAAACAATCGAGATCCTAAAAAAATAAAAAATAAAATGGAACAGTTGTGATGTCTAATCGTGTTTCGGGCACAGCATTAGGTGTACTTTCTCTACCCATGCCCTCGTCAGGACAAACAAGTATCTTCATTTGGATCACAATAGTATGGGTTGAATCTATTTGGCCAATGGTAGGTCTGTCTTGTATGGATCTTCCACAGTCCATAACGAAACAGCTTTCTAGGCAGTGCTCATTTTATGGGGCATCCATCAATTAGACGGAGGGTAGATGCTTCATTTGTCAAATCGCACGTGTTGTGCTATGGCTGGTACCAAGTCGCTATTGTATTGGGTTGCTCCACAGTTCCCTCTTTTAGTTGTATACTGGTGATTCCCAGAAATATAAGCATCAAATTTCCCCAGGTCAATTTTGGTCCCGGAACATGTATAGCATGAACTGCTGACCGGCGCAGCTCGATCCAAACTTTGGCTATTGGTTCGAAAAACGATTCATCCGTAGTCTCGTGCCGCATTACTGTACACAAACTGGAGAATAGTTCTACCGAAAGAAAGCGTCTTCACCCTCCACCCTCCACCCCTCCACACCTGCCTCAGGCTAGGGTCAAAATGCAGACTGCACCAAGCCAGATTCTTGGGCACACAGGAATGGAGGTGAGATGCATGGGGGTTTGGGGTAGGTGGGCATAGGGGGACTGACGCACAGCAAACTGCCATAGAACTACTGGAACTACCATAAAAATGAGGAAGCAGTCACTGCTGTGTCCAATCCAAGGTAACGCAAATGTTTAAAAATACAATATTTTGTTAGTGTGTATGTGGGAGTGTTCAAAAAAGGTTGGGGGACTGAGAGCAGGTGTAGCAACTGAGTGCGTTAGCAGCTTGGAATGAGTGTGCAAGAGGTTAAACATGGTGCACACAAGGGCTCTCAATGGTAAATAGTGGCTGCATTTACTTTATAAAGCCTTAATGTACAGACGGCTCATGTTTTCCTACAGTGGCAAATACTGACCATAACCAAGTGTTACAGTGGATGGGGGTTAGTGGGGATGAGCTGGAGAAGTGCAAGAGAGCAGTTACGTGTTGGCGGCCTCAGCCCTGAATTCCATTGGATGGGCTTGAGGTGTTATACTGTCGGAAGACGTGTGCTGTTGTGCAGATCTAGGTGTGCTTTGTTTTGTTGTTGCTGTGTGGTGAATTTTGCTGCGTTGTAAGTTTGTGGTTGCGTTTGGTTAGAATTTGAGAGGTGTATGGAGAGGGTGAAGTGGTTAGTGGGTTGGTTAGTTGGCATTCCTGTCTGGAGGTGAGACGCTAAATTTCCGTATTTCTAATCAGGTGGGGTGTGTGGGCGTCTCTGTGTCTATGTCCAGCTCAGGGCTGTACGACACTCTCGGTCCATTTCTAATATGGCATCCGTTCATATGCACAACCTTGCCCAAGTTGGGCAACCGGCTGCATACTTGGCCCCCATTTGTATGCGGGGCGGGCAGGCGCTTGTGCGTCCCTTACTGTCTAGACCAGAAAGCAATCCTAGTCTAGTAGGAGGGCGGCATCAGTTAAGTCCAGGTGTACTCCTTCGATGTGTTGAGGCCTGCTCAGCCTTTATGATCTTATTCGGTTGCTCATTCACGTTACTGCTCCTAGCCCCTTGGTATGTTGCAATGCTAACGCTTGCACTTATGTCCAGAGGCGGCATCTGCCTACATTCATAACTGTCTGGTCCATGGTCGTGTCAATATCCACAGCTTGATTGGTGTGGCAAGTGCTAATGTTCACCCAACTTTATACAGGTATGATCTATAGTAGCATTTATCGAGCGGGTGTCGCCTCTCTTGCTGTAGTAAGTTCCTTTATCCGGTTCTTGAAGTGGTCATCGTACTAGGTTTGTCATCCTTTTCATTGCGTTTCCCGTTTGGTGGTTTTGGTTTTCAGTTTGCCTCTGATGTTGAAGAGCCAGGTTTTTATTAATTTTTTTAATTGTAAGTTGTCTTTGGTGTTTCTTATTTCTTTTGGGATGTTGTTACAGGTTTTTGCGGCTAAGTGGGAGAAGGAGGAGCATCCTCCCCCCCTCCCAAGTTTTTTCTTGAGTTATTGTTTTTCTTCAAGATGAATTTCGTTGCTTGATCTGAGGAGTCTCATTGGCTTGTAGATTGTTTGTTTCTTTTGCAGGAATTCGGCTCCTTTTCCACCGATTGCCCTGTGTGTTATGCACATTGTTTTGAAGGTGATGCGATGTTTGATTGGGCACCAGTGCAGTGTTTTTAGGGCTGTGTGGTCTCTTCTGGATAGTTTGGGGAGGAGTCTGGCTGCTGCATTTAGTATCTGTTGTAGTTTCTTCAGGAGGTATTCTGTTATCCAGAGTTCGAGGCCGTTTGCATAGTCAATTCTTGACATGATTAGGGAAACGATTGTGAGTGTTTTGTGGGTGAAAGAGAGGAAAGGTAGGATTCTTCTTGCCGTGTGAAGGAGGAAGAAGCATTTCTTGATTATTGCATTTGTGGTTCTAAGGTTAGGGTGTTGTCCATCAGGACTCCCAGATTTTTTACTACCCTAGAATGAATTGGTGCGGTTCCCATTTCCGTTGGCCATGGAATATAGGTGTTCTCTTGATTTTTGGATATAATCATGATTTCTGCCTTTCCTGGGTTGATTTTCAAGGTGTTGCCATTCATCCAGTTAAAGACTTCTTTTAGAAACTCGATTAGGGTGGAGTGGTCGGCTTGATGGTCTTCGATTTTGTAGATGTGTCATCTGCATAGTTGTAGCATGCAATGTATTTCTTGAAGATTCTGATTAGTGCACTTTGGTAAATGTTGAAGTACAGTGGTGATAGTGAGGACCCTTGTGCTACTCCACAGGAGTTGACTTGAGGTGTGGATTTGAAGGGCTTTAACCAAACGGTTTCTGTTCCATCTGCTAGCAAAGATTTAGTCCAGAGTAGTGCTGTGTCTGTTATGCCTATGTCTTCTAGTCTTTTGGTTAGGGTGTCATGGCTAACTGTATCAAAGACTGCAGATAGGTCGAGCAAAATCAGGGCTGAGTTTGTGTCAGAGTCCACGTTTGTAGGTCCTCCAAGATGGACAATAGTGCCGTTTCTGTTCCTCTTGCGGGTCTGAAGCGGACTTGTGTTTGGTCCAACAGGTGGTATTTTTCTATGTTTTCTTGGGTTCATTTGTAAACTTAGGTTTCCAGGAGTTTAGCTAGGTAGGAAATGTTTGAGATCGGCCTGTAGTTGGAGGTCTTCTACGTCGCCACGTGTTTAAAAGTGGTTTGATATATGGTGCTTTGAATGTTTTTGGTACGGTTCCTGTTGCTAGTGAGATTTAGGATGTTTCTGTAATATTCTGATGGTGTTCCT